>NC_064636.1:13409026-13733345 GCF_023864275.1 Schistocerca cancellata
GCTATTTACATGCGTTGAACCCCTATTTGTGCTCTGCATAGCGTGTCAGTATGAATCAAGTCGGTGAGGGCAAGTTAGTACAGTCACCTTATAGGCGATAAACTGTTTTACTTCATAGTTTTGTTTGGGATGGTAGGCAGTAGTAGCTGCCAAAATGTCGCAAATTGTGTGTAAAGTGTACCGGAAGTCGCTAAGCGCTCTTTTCTGAAACACTGGATGCATATTGTCTGTCACAAGACGTACGCACAGTTTCTAACTTCAGGACTTACGGTGTTCAACCTTTAACATAACATCATCGTAGTGTTGATACATGGACGCGAAAATTGAAATAATATTAGTTATACAAAGAAGCCATTGAAAGTTACATAAATCGGTAGGTCCTTTGCCAGCGATGTGCCCGAAGAAAAATGGTATATCTACGTAGCCAGTAAGAGGTAAAAATCGATGCTTTCATATTCATAAGTGTGGTAATACCTTTCTATCACTCATTGAAATCTCCAATAATGGTACAAAAAAGTACGAGGGCAGTTCAATAAGTAATGTAACACATTTTTTTTCTCGGCCAATTTTGGTTGAAAAAACCGGAAATTTCTTGTGGAATATTTTCAAACATTCCCGCTTCGTCTCATATAGTTTCATAGACTTTCGACAGGAGGCAGCGATGTACGGAGCTGTTAAAATGGCGTCTGTAACGGATGTGCGTTGCAAACAACGGGCCGTGATCGAGTTTCTTTTGGCGGAAAACCAGGGCATCTCAGATATTCATAGGCGCTTCCAGAATGTCTACGGTGATCTGGCAGTGGACAAAAGCACGGTGAGTCGTTGGGCAAACACCATAAAGAGCAAAGGAGAACCATCTGTGCGGAATTGCTTGCTCGTCATGTGGCTGAGGGTGACATTTTCTTGTCAAAGATTGTTACAGGCGATGAAACATGGGTTCATCACTTCGAACCTGAAACAAAACGGCAATCAATGGAGTGGCGCCACACCCACTCCCCTACCGAGAAAAAGTTTAAAGCCATACCCTCAGCCGGTAAAGTCACGGTTACAGTCTTCTGGGACGCTGAAGGGGTTATTCTGTTCGATGTCCTTCCCCATGGTCAAACGATCAACTCTGAAGTGTATTGTGCTACTCTTCAGAAATTGAAGAAACGACTTCAGCGTGTTCGTAGGCACAAAAATCTGAACGAACTTCTCCTTCTTCGTGACAACGCAAGACCTCACAAGTCTTCGCACCCGAGAGGAGCTCACAAAACTTCAGTGGACTGTTCTTCCTCATGCACCCTACAGCCCCGATATCGCACCGTCGGATTTCCATATGTTTGGCCCAATGAAGGACGCAATCCGTGGGAGGCACTACGCGGATGATGAAGAAGTTATTGATGCAGTACGACGTTGGCTCCGACATCGACCAGTGGAATGGTACCGTGCAGGCATACAGGCCCTCATTTCAAGGTGGCGTAAGGCCGTAGCATTGAATGGAGATTACGTTGAAAAATAGTGTTGTGTAGCTAAAAGATCGGGGAATAACCTGGTGTATTTCAATGCTGAATAAAACAACCCCTGTTTCAGAAAAAAATGTGTTGCATTACTTATTGAACTGCCCTCGTAACGACGTTTCATGAAATCGTGTTCCAGGGACGTTCATCGTTACATAGTTTTTCAGTCACACACGGAACCGGGCAATAACAGTGCAACAACAGTGAGGTCGACAACGTAGTCACCCATGGAAATCAAAATATCGTAGTAACAAAGTCTGTAAATAACGTTGTGTTAGCGTCATCTCGCTTACTTACCTGTAAGAGTAAGTTCGTCGTCTTTTGCTGCCGTTACCAGGAACTTTCATGTTCATGATTTATTCGTTCTCAGTGATAACGAGATACCTTACTGTACGGGAACTGTTTTAAACTATGCTTAGAAGAGGAATTAATGGGTCGAAATGAGAGACAGAGGTAGGCGGACAAATTTTTTGCGAGAACCACCTTAATAATGTTTCTTTAACGTTACAAACAAATGAGCACTGAAGGTGATCACACACAATTTTGGCAGTTACAATTGCGGTTTCGTGGGTGTACATTAAAGATTTTGTAATCATAAACACTTCGCTTCGCTGGCTAATGTACACGATACAAAGGCAATCACATCGAGCAAGCAGTAAAGGAAACAAAAGAAAAATTCGGAGTAGGAATTGAAATCCACGGAGAAGAAATAAAAACTTTGAGGTTCCCCGATGACATTGTAATTATCAGAGACAGCAAAGGAATTGGAAGAGCAGCTGAACGGAATGGACAGTGTCTTGAAAGGAGGATATAAGATAAACATCAACAAAAGCAAAACGTGGATAATGGAACGTCATGTAAATAAAGTGATGCTGAGGGAATTAGATTAGGAAATGAGGCACTTAAAGTAGTAAAGGTAGTTTGCTATTTGGGGAACAAAATAACTGATGATGGTCGAAGTAGAGAAGATACAAAATGTAGACTGGCAATGGCAAGAAAAGCGTTTCTGAAGAAGAGATGCGTTATCATTGAGTACTGATTTGTCATGAAGTGTTTTCTGAAAGTATTTGTTTGGCGAAAGTAGGAAGAGAGTAGGAGCAGGAAAAGGTGAGGTACTTCGGTACTGCTTGTACATTTTGCAAGTTTACTATAGTCAAAATTATGATTACATAATGGTTACTTAACTTTGGCTGAGATGAGGACGTAGGTGCGAAGCCGTACAAAGTGTGTAATGGCTGTCCTGTGTGAAGTAGAAAAATGGTTCAAATGGCTCTGAGCACTATGGGACTCAACTTCTGAGGTCATCAGTCCCCTAGAACTTAGAACTTCTTAAACCTAACTAACCTAAGGACATCACACACATCCATGCCCGAGGCAGGATTCGAACCTGCGACCGTAGCGGTCGCGCTGTTCCAGACTGCAGCGCCCAGAACCGCTCGGCCACACCGGCCGGCTGTGAAGTAGAAACAATGTTGCTTTGTCGCTGCTCTAGATCAAACGGGGAGAATCTGTAGCGGCGCTCGTGGAGTTGCCCAGCGCGGGCTAGAGGGCGCTGTCCTGGGTGTCAGTGTCGTAGTGTCAACCTAAGGACGTTCTCCTGCGCCGTGGCATCTTAGCTACCGATACCACAGAAAGTTTCGAAATGTGGCGCTAGATAAGAATGTCGAAGTTCAGGAGGGCATATCGCGCAACTAATGAGGTGGTACTGAACAGAATTGGGGAGAAGAGTAATTTGTGGGACAACTTCAGTAGAAGGAGGGATGGGTTGGTGGGACACATTCTGAGCATCAAGGGGTCACCAGTTTGGTATTGGTGGACAGTGTGGAGGACAAAAATCGTAGAGGGAGACAAAGAGATGAATACACTAAGCAGATTCAGAAGGATGTAGGCTGCAGTAAGTACTGGGAGATGAAGAAGCTTGCACAGGATAGGGTATCATGGAGAGCTGCATCTAACCAAGTCTCTGGACTGAAGACGATGACAACAAACTACTGGACCGTTCGAGGTCCAGCCGAAAAGGAGAGAGCCGGCCGCGGTTCTAGGCGCTTAAGTCCGGAACCGCGCTTCTGCTACGGTCGCAGGTTCGAATCCTTCCTCGGGCATCGATGTGTGTGCTTTCCTTCGGTTTAAGGGGGGGGGGGGGCTGGGTGGTAGGATGTGAAACGGGCCGACTTGAAGCAGGAGAGGCATCACACGACATTTTAATTTCCACTGTCTATACTTTTACAAATAAATTCATAAAACTTTGTCAGCATGACCAGGAAGGATTCAGGATTTCCACTCATACGAGTGGAAGTGAAAAAAAACTTCTTTTTAGATATGAGACTTTCATCATTTTTTCACTTCCTGTTGGCTGCATTTGTTCCTACAGGTACATTTTGCTTCACAAGTAAGAGAGATTCTTTGATAAATTTTGTACAGCATACAAACCATGCTTACAGGTGTATGAAAGTCTAGAATTTTCGAAATCTATAAAAAAAACTGTGGTAAAAATTGAGATAATTAACTACAAAATTCGATTTTTTCTAAACATAAAATTTAAAACGTAACACAAATTTTTCGCGTAAATTAAATAGATTCTACAGTTTGACACCTGTAAGTGTGGTTTGTATGCTCTGGAAAATTTGTCGAACACTCTCTCTTACTTACGAAAAAAGTGTACCTATAGCAACAAATGCAGCCAATAGTAAGTGAAAAAAATGATGAAATTTCACATGTAAAAAAATTATTCTATGTTTTTGAATTTCCGCTGCTACGAGTGTGAATGCTGAATCGTTCCTGGTCATGCTGACAAAGTTTTATGAATTTATTTGTGAAAGTATGGACAGTGTAAATTAAAATGTCCTGTGGTGCCTCTCCTGCTCCAAGTCGGCCCGTTTGACGTCCTACCCCCCTTACGCAGTGTCAATTCTAGGGGACTGACGACCTCAGATGTTCAGTCCCATAGTGCTCAGAGTCATTTGAACCCATAGTTGCTGTTGTGGTCTTCAGTCCAGAGACTGGTTCGATGCAGCTCTCCATGCTACTCTATCCTGTGCAAGCTTCATCTCCCAGTACCTACTGCAACTTACATCCTTCTGAATCTGCTTAGTGTATTCATCTCTTTGTCTCCCTCTACGTCTTTTACCCTCCACACTGCTCTCCAGTACTAAATTTGTGATCCCTCGACGCCTCAGAACATGTCTTACTAACCGGTCCCTTCTTCTAGTCAAGTTGTGCCACAAACTCCTCCCCAATTCTATTCAATACCTCCTCTTTAGTTATGTGACCTACCCATCTAACCTTCAACATTCTTCTGTAGCACCACATTTCGATAGCTTCTATTCTCTTCCCCTCTAAAGTATTTATCGTCCACGTTTCACTTCCATACATGGCTACACTCCATACAAATATTTCCAGAAACGACTTCGTGACACTTAAATCTGTACTCGATGTTAACAAATTTCTCTTCTTCAGAAACGCTTTCCTTGCCATTGCCAGTCTACATTTTATATCCTCTCTACTTCGACCATCATTATTTTCCTCCCCAAATAGTAAAACTGCTGTACTACTTTAAGTGTCTCATTTCCTAATCTAATTGCCTGAGCATCACCCGATTTAATTCGACTACATTTCATTATCCTTGTTTTGCTTTTGTTGATGTTCATCTTATACCCTCCTTTCAAGACACTGTCCATTCCGTTCAGCTGCTCTTCCAAGTCCTTTGTTGTCTCTGACAGAATTACAATGACATCGGCGAAACTCAAAGTTTTTATTTATTCTACATGGATTTTAATACCTACGCCTTATTTTTCTTTTGTTTCCTTTACTGCTTCCTCAAGGTAGAGATTGAATAACATCGGGGATAGGCTACAATTCTCTCTCACTCGCTTCTCAACCGGTGCCTCCCTTTCATGCCCCTCGACTCTTACAACTGCCATCTGGTTTCTGTACAAATTGTAAATAGTCTTTCGCTCCCTGTATTTTACCCCTGCCACCTTTAGAATTTGAAAAAGAGTATTCCAGTCAACATTGTCAAAAGCTTTCTCTAAGCCTACAAATGCTAGAAACGTAGGTTTTCCTTTCCTCAATCTTTCCTTTGAACCCAAAGGAGAGAAATTGGAGTACCTGAACGCCGTCTTATCCGGACGCTCTAGTGCGTTGCGAGAGCTAGACAGAGAGAGGGAGAGATGGCACGCGAAGCCAGGTGCGGTGCGCAGACAATGGCTCTTGTTTTGTTGCGAGTTGGCCAGACGGTTTGGGCGGCTGACGCAGACACTGCGTGTGACGCAACGTGCTGGGCGCACAGCCGCAAGTAGAGCGGTTCAGCACCTGCCAGGTGGCTGCGCGGAGCGCGGAAGCAGGCGCGGGTAAACAGCTCCGCCGGGATGCAAGCGGTTACCCAGTGTTCGGTTTACCGGAGCGGACCAAAAAAAACTACTCTCCCCAGAAGACGCGACGCTAATGTGGACTTAGTGCGCTTACTAAGGACACTACTCCGGACTGGCTCTATCGCTGCGAGTTCCTCGACCTTCGCACTTAACTTGGCGATAGTAACTATGTCCAGGCTGAGGTCGTTTAAGACCACCCGTGGTGTTAGATGTGACCTAACAGATCAAAACGAAAATTTGTTCAGACACTGACAATGTTGAGTGTTTATGGAAAAGTTCAAGGCAACCGTTAAATGCGTTTTGGACAGGTACGTGCCGAGTAAAACTGTGAGGGACGGGAAAAACCCACCGTGGTTCAACAACAAAGTTAGGAAACTGCCGCGAAAGCAAAGAGAGCTTCACTGAAAGTTTAAACACAGCCAAAGCCTCTCAGACAAACAGAAGCTAAACGATGTCAAAGTTAGCGTAAGGAGGGCTATGCGTGAAGCGTTCAGTGAATTCGAAAGTGAAATTCTATGTACCGACTTGACAGAAAATGCTTGGAAGTTCTGGTCTTACGTTAAATCAGTAAGTGGACCGAAACAGCATATCCAGACACTCCGGGATCATGCAGGCATTCAAACAGAGGATGACACCCGTAAAGCTGAAATACTAAACACCTTTTTCCAAAGCTGTTTCACGGAGGAAGACCGCACAGCAGTTCCTTCTCTAAATCCTCGCACAAGCGAAAAAATGGCTGACATCGAAATAAGCGTCCAAGCAATAGAAAAGCAACTGGAATCACTCAACAGAGGAAAGTCCACTGGACCTGACGGGATACCAATTCGATTCTACACAGAGTACGCGAAAGAACTTGCCCCCCCTTCTAACAGCCGTGTACCGCAAGTCTCTATGGGAACGGAAGGTTCCAAATGATTGGAAAAGAGCACAGGTAGTCCCAGTCTTCAAGAAGGGTCGTCCAGCAGATGCGCAAAACTATAGACCTATATCTCTGACGTCGATCTGTTGTAGAATTTTAGAACATGTTTTTTGCTCGCGTATCATGTCATTTCTGGAAACCCAGAATCTACTATGTAGGAATAAACACGGATTCCGGAAACAGCGATCGTGTGAGACCCAACTTGCTTTATTTGTTCACGAGACCCAGAAAATATTAGATACAGGCTCCCAGGTAGATGTCATTTTCCTTGACTTACGGAAGGCGTTCGATACAGTTCCGCTCTGTCGCCTGAAAAACAAAGTAAGAGCCTACGGAATATCAGACCAGCTGTGTGGCTGGATTGAAGAGTTTATAGCAAACAGAACACAGCATGTTGTTATCAATGGACAAACGTCTACAGTCCTTAAAGTAACCTCTGGCGTGCCACAGGGGAGTGTTATGGGACCATTGCTTTCCACAATATATATAAATGACCTAGTAGATAGTTCCATGCGGCTTTTCGCGGATGATGCTGTAATATACAGAGAAGTTGCAGCATTAGAAAATTGTAGCGAAATGCAGGAAGATCTGCAGCGGATAGGCACTTGGCGCAGGGAGTGGCAACTGACCCTTAACATAGACAAATGTAATGTATTGCGAATACATAGAAAGAAGGATCCTTTATTGTATGATTATATGATAGCAGAACAAACACTGGTAGCAGTTACTTCTGTAAAATGTCTGGGAATATGCGTGCGGAACGATTTGAAGTGGAATGATCATATAAAATTAATTGTTGGTAAGGCGGGTACCAGGTTGAGGTTCATTGGGAGAGTCCTTAGAAAATGTAGTGCATCAACAAAGGAGGTGGCTTACAAAACACTCGTTCGACCTATACTCGAGTATTGCTCATCAGTGTGGGATCCGTACCAGGTCGGGTTGACAGAGGAGATAGAGAAGATCCAAAGAAGAGCGGCGCGTTTCGTCACGGGGTTATTTGGTAACCGTGATAGCGTTACGGAGATGTTTAGCAAACTCGAGTGGCAGACTCTGCAAGAGAGGCGCTCTGCATCGCGGTGTAGCTTGCTCGCCAGGTTTCTAGAGGTTGCGTTTCTGGATGAGGTATCGAATATATTGCTTCCCCCTACTTACACCTCCCGAGGAAATCACGAATGTAAAATTAGAGAGATTAGAGCGCGCACGGAGTCTTTCCGGCAGTCGTTCTTCCCGCGAACCGTACGTGAGTGGAACAGGAAAGGCAGGTAATTACAGTGGCACGTAAAGTGCCCTCCGCCACACACCGTTGTGTGGCTTGCGGAGTATAGATGTAGATGCCGACTTCGGCATCGGCTTCCGCAACACTGCTCGGTATTCATCAGGCCACGTAGTACACCCGGCGACACAGGCTTATCTACATCTGCATCTACATACATACTCCACAATCCACCATACGGTGCGTGGCGGAGGGTACCTCGTACCAAAACTAGCATCTTCTCTCCCTGTTCCACTCCTAAACAGGACGGAAAAGTAACTGCTTATATGCCTCTGTACGAGCCCTAATCCCTCATATCTTTGTGGTCTTTCCGCGAAATATAAGTTGGCGGCAGTTAAATTGTACTGCAGTCAGCCTCAAATGCTGGTTGTCTAAATTTCCTCAGTCTTGATTCAGGGAAAGAACGCCTCCTTTCCTCTAGAGACTCCCACCCTAGTTCCTGAAGCATTTCCGTAACACTCGCGTGATGATCAAACCTACCAGTAACAAATCTAGCAGCCCGCCTCTGAATTGCTTCCATGTCCTCCCTCAATCCGACCTGATAGGGATCCCAAACGCTCGAGCAGTATTCGAGAATAGGTCGCATTAGTGTTTTATAAGCGGTCTCCTTTACACATGAACCACATCTTCCCAAAATTCTTCCAATCAACCGAAGGCGACCATCCGCTTTCCCCACAACTGCCATTACATGCTTGTCCCACTTCATATCGCTCTGCAATGTTACGCACAAATATTTAATCGACGTGACTGTGTCAAGCGCTACACTACTAATGCAGTATTCAAACATTACGGGATTCTTTTTGCTATTCTCTGAATCAATTTACATTTATCTATATTTGGAGTTAGCTGCCATTCTTTACACCAATCGCAAATCCTGTCCAAGTCATCTCGTATCCTCCTACAGTCACTCGACGACGACGACGCCTTCCCGTACACCACAGCATCATCAGCAAACAGCCGCACATTGCTATCCACCCTATCCAAAAGATCATTTATGTAGACAGAAAACAACAGCGGACCTACCACACTCACCTGGGGCACTCCAGATGATACCCTCACCTCCGATGAACACTCACCGTCGAGGACAACGTACTGGCTTTTCAATTGCGTCATCTGCTCAGACTTGCGCAGCGCCCTTCACAGCCTCCGTGTGCTCTACGCCGCCCATCCCTTACTGCAACGGGTCGAGCTAAACTAAACTGTCTCCCGCTCACTGTTGATGGAGCCAGTGTGATGTTCATGTGGGTTCCTGACCACGTCCGTCTGACGGGAAACGAGGCTGCAGCCCTCGTACCTCAGCCCGCGAGTTCCCACATTCCCTCCGGTGGTCTCTGTGTTGCCGTCTGTCACAAGTGGTGTCGCTTTGGGATTACCTTCACGGCAACAAGCTCCGGGCTATTACGCCTCTCCCAGCGTGCCTTGGAGACCACCTTTCGTCTCTCTGGCCGCGTGAACATCATGTTAGTTAGCTAGGTTGACCATCGAGCTATGGCTGTTCAACCATCCTCATTTAAAGGGACGTTAACTAACACTAGTGGCCATTACAGTTGCTACACCACGACGACGACGTGCTACAGACGAGAAATTTAACCGACAGGAAGAAGATGCTGCGATCTGCAAATGATTAGCTTTTCAGAGCATTCACACAAGGCTGGCGCCAGTGGCGACACCTACAACGTGCTGACATGAGGAAAGTTTGCAACCGATTTCTCGTACACAAACAGCAGTTGACCGGTGTTGCCTTGTGAAACGTTGTTGTGATGCCTCGTGTAAGGAGGGGAAATGCGTACCATCACGTGCCCCGCAGTGCCCTTGTGGTCAGGCATTCACAGTGCGCCATGTTTTATTGTCGTGTCCCCGTTTTAGTCAATCTCGTGTTGTCCTGTGTCTGCCATCTACTTTACCGGATATTTTAGCTGATGACGCTCGAGCAGCTGCCGGTGTTCTGCGTTTTATAACTTTAACTGGCTTGGCCAACGACATTTAATCTTTTTACTTATTTTGTCTGCATCTTTGTCGGGTCCTTCTGGTGTCCCCTCCATCCCCTTGAGTTTTACCAGATTCCATGTGCTCTAACAGTGACTGGGCGCTAATGACCTCAGCAGTTGAGCGCCCTTAAACCCAACCAACCAACCGTACCATCACGTTTCCGACTTTGATAAAGGTCGGATTGTAGCCTATCGCGATTGCGGTTTATCGTAGCGCGACATTGCTGCTCGCGACGATCGAGATCCAATGACTATTGGCAGAATATGGAATCGGTGGCTTCAGGAGAGTAATACGGAACGCCGTGCTGGATCCCAACGGCCTCGTATCACTGGCAGTCGAGATGACAGGCATCTTATCAGCACGGGTGTAACGGATCGTGCAGCTACGTCTCGATCCCCGAGTCAACAGATGGGGACGTTTGCAAGACGACAACCATCTGCACGAACAGTCCGACGACGTTTGCAGCAGCACGGACTGTCAGCTCTGAGACCGTGGCTGCGGTTACCCTTGACGCTGCATCACAGACAGGAGCGCCTGCGATGGTGTACTCGGCGACGAACCTGGGTGCACGAATGGCAAAACGTCATTTTTTCGGATGAATCCATGTTCTGTTTACAGCATCACGATGGTAGCATCCGTGTTTGGCGACATCACGGTGAACGCACATTGGAAGCGCCTATTCGTCATCGCCATACTGGCGTATCACCCGGCGTGATGGTATGGGGTGCCATTGGTTACACGTCTCGGTCACCTCTTGTTCGCATTGACGGCACTCCGAGCAGTGGACGTTACATTTCAGATGTGCTACGACCCGTGGCTCTACCCTCGTTTAGATCCCTGCGAAACCCTATGTTTCAGCAGGATAATGCACGACCGCACGTTGCAGGTCCTGTACGGGCCTGTCTGGATACAGAAAATGTTCGACTGCTGCCCTGGCCAGCACATTGTCCAGATCTCTCACCAATTGAAAACGTCTGGTCAATGGTGGCCGAGCAACTGGCTCGTCACAATACACCAATCACTACTCTTGATGAAGTGTGGTATCGTGTTTAAGCTGCATGGGCAGCTGTAGCTGTACACACGATCCGAGCTCTGTTTGACTCAATGCCCAGGCGTATCGAGGCCGTTATTACAGCCAGAGGTGGTTGTTCTGGGTACTGATTTCTCAGGATCTATGCACGCAAATTGCGTGAAAATGCAATCAGATGTCATTTGTAGTATATTTGTCCAATGGACACCCGTTTATCATCTGCATTTCTTCTTGGTGTAGAAATTTTAGTGGCCAGTAGTGTATTTATATATGATCCGACCGGCACCACAACGAGCGATGCTGGCAATGCATAAGCGCGCCCACTTAGATTAGATTAACTTTCATTCCAATTGATCCGTAGTGAGGAGGTCCTCCAGGATGTGGAACATGTCAGGAAAACAATAATACATGACAAATATTTCCAACTAAAATAAGCTAATGTACCATTCCCCAGGTCACAAGTGGAATGATCGTCATTTTTTAATGAACACTATATGAAAGTCATTTTACAAATACTAATGCACTGAATTTAAAATAGTTTTTTTATTTAAAAGGTAATAAACACGAAATAGAACTACTATAATACTTACTTACAATGAACACATTACTGCACTGAAATTGCGCAGAAGTTATATTGTACTTATATACAAATTAGTTGGTTTTATTGAGAAATTCATCAATGGAGTAGGAGTTGGCCACCAATAAATCCTTTAGGCTTCTCTTAAACTGCCAGGGAACAAGTGGTCTTAACAAATGGCTTGCAGCAGCAATATATTGCAATGGAAACAGTGTCACAGCCACACTGCAATAAATAGTAAGCACGCCCCCAAATTCTTACGGAGCAATAATGTTAAGATTACCCGTCTCCCAGTAAATTAGCGGGAAACTCACGAGATTACTTCCAGTTGCCTTAAGGCACTTTCAGCATTAAATAAACATACCAAATCCTGCTGTGACAAATGATTGAACCATTAACTCTACGGCTGCCGGGCGCGTACACAACCGCAACCAGTCCGAAAGCGGTCAATATGTCCTAAAACAAGTTAAAATTTGCATGAAAACCACTTAAAACAGACACTCTACAGATGATGAGGAACGAAATGAGGAACAATCAGCCCCCTTAAAATAGCGACTATGGAACCAAGTTCAGAACCGTCTCCGGCAGCTACCCGTGCCACAATAAGTTTCAACAACATTCTTAGTTAAACACAGAGTAAAAGTCATACCTAACTGGGAGCTCGGAAATTGCGAGCTGGGAAGCTGTTCAGCGCGAGACGACGAACCCACCACAATTTTGCAGGTCAAGGCGCCCATTGATCGGCATCGTACATGCGGGGCAACAAAAGAAAAGGGCTAAGAGCACGCCGAGGTCCATGCACCACGGTTAGGGACGCGGGCATCTTTCCAACACAGGGTGGGATCGTTGAACGGCGAGCGGAGACTTGTTCGCCGCACGTTCACTCGGAAAGCCCGCCGGGGGAGCAGTCAAAGATAGATAGGGCAGCGGATGCAGGTGGGCTACCCTAGCGCCAGCCGCCACGGCTGGGTCTGAACTGTGGAATGGACGCAAAACTCGAATTATCGTGTTGCGCGTTGTAACTGCAAGTGATGTGCTTCCTGTGTGTTATTGTTAGCAAAAACTTTATACGAACTAACTGAGCAATGCAATTCCCAGTATCAATGCAGAAAGACACTCACCGCAAAATTCATCCAGCCCTGTTCAAACAGATTTCGGGCTTGCTGCCGGTGGTCGTAAACTTCACTGCACGACGTTTCGGCTGGACAACTGCCAGCCATCTTCAGGTGGGCGCAACGAGGACTGTTGGGCACACCTGAAGATGGCTGGCAGTCGCCCAGCCGAAACATCGTGCAGTGAAGTTTACCACGACTACCTGCAAGCCCGAAATCTTGTTTGATTCGCCAGGAAAATTTCAAATTTTACTACATTGAGCCCCTTCGGCACTGAACGATCTGGCCCTGTTCAAACCTGACAACTTCTGTCCCTGTGCACATAATAATAAATTAAATTGTCTTACCTGTAGAGCAGCAACGGAGTAACGCGATATTCTGGTCTGTCATAAAAAACGAAAATATGCCAACTACAGGCTCAGCGGTGTTCAATGTTGGTCGTAATACTTGAAATGCACATGAAATTATTTTCGCTGATAAACTTCTTTAAAACACACACGACCTGGACAGCGAGGCGGTACTGATTACGGTGAATTACTAACACAGAGTTTGTTGTAGCTAAATTAAATTTCAAATCAACTTTGGCTATCCAAAAACATTTGATAACTGAAGCCACATTACAATTGCTTCTCCAGCAATGAGATTTAAACAGCAAGTATTATCTAACTTCACTAAGCCAACATAAATGCAAATCACTAAATTACGTGGCTCTGTTATCACAAGTTACAAGCGTTACAAAAATTAAATATCTAACTAGCCTTTTTATAAAAACAGTTCAAGTACATGCTGGGTCACTCAACAGCTACAAAACCATCAGCCAACTTATCTACAGTAACGCGCTGGCGAAACAAAAATCATAATTGACGTCTTTACTTTGCTTGCATGAAAAGTACTGCTTCCACGTTCAGTATTGACATACCTACACGGACCTATCTCGTGGTGGCTTCACAGAGCACACCACAAAAACTGCCTACTCCGTCTTTTTCTCACCCACAGTCACGTGCAACTGAGCGCCAAGCACGTTCTTACTCCAACACTATATTGATCTCAAACCAGAAGCAGTATCTCTGTGTCGGCGATATAAAGCGTTTCAAAGACATACATCGTTTATAAAATCGTATTTGGGCGCGACGTACAAATGTGCCCCAGTAGAGACTCGAACCTTCCACTGCCCTTCTCCATTTACGAGAACGGAGCCGCTACTTATCAATAAGGTAACTCCTTTAATAAAAAACGTGATGCACTTCTTTGAACTTCCTCTCGATGTTCTCCGTCAGTCCTGTCTGGTAAGGATCCCACACCGCGCAGCAGTATTCTAAAAGAGGACGGACAAGTGTAGTGTGGGCAGTCTCCTTAGTAGAGCCATTACATTAGCCTTCCCCGCAAAATTGTCTGTGTGTTCCTTCCAGTTAGTCGTCGTAATTGTAGTACCTAGCTATTTACTTGAAGTTACGGCTTTAGATTTGACTGATGTATCGCGTAATAAAACTTTAACGGATTCCTGTCAGCGGTTTCCGCACCATACATAGACCTTTTCAACTCGTTTTCAACTCGTTTTCAACTCGTTTTCAACTCGTTTTCAACTCGTTTTCAACTCGTTTTCAACTCGTTTTCAACTCGTTTTCAACTCGTTTTCAACTCGTTTTCAACTCGTTTTCAACTCGTTTTCAACTCCTGATCACGTTACTAGTCCATAAACGACAGCGTCATCCGTGAACAACCTAAGACGGGTGCTCAGATTGTCTCCGAAATCTTTTATATATACACACATTAAAAAACGTTTTGCATCATTCAAGTTCACAGAAGACGAGGCATAAGAATACGGTGAACGTCTGTCGGTAAGGTCTGGCTTGAGTCTTATGACAAAGTCGGTACGACTTTCTGTCCAACTCTTCTGATGGAATCCAGATACAAACCAGCTTTCTTCTCGTAGTCGGTTCGTAATTCTCGAAAGCAGATTGCTTTCTAGCTTCTCTTTAAGCGAGGAAAAAAAAAGTGCAGACGCTTTAATTTTCCTGTTACATGTTTCTCATTTTTTTCCCGTACAGTCTCGCATAAAACAGAGATTCCTTGGAGAAAATTGAAAAGCAACCATGGAAGGGGGGGGGGGCAGCAGGGGGGAGGTACAGAGCGACAGGAATGAGATGCGTTGTGAATTGCATTGTGTAGCGCGTCCATTAAGCTGATGAGGCGTCGATGGTTTTCGCTGAAACGTTTTTGTAACAGCGCGTCAACTTGGGTGCGCGCCTGCGTCCACATGTAAGACTTTTTGGGTCTTCGAGCAGTCGGAGCGCGCAGATCAGAGCGAATTGTTAATGTTGGGCCGGCGGTTAGAGACAGCGGGACTGCACGTGCACCTGTTGCGATAAGACCTCTCTCGTGACGGGAGATCGAGATGTTTGACTTGGACGCATTATCACTGGCTCTGCAGGTCAATGGGCGATGCATGGTAGACGCTACTGCGTACCAATATTGTCCGTACGAGGTACCTTCGGCTGTACCCCTCGCAGGCTGTTGTACACACAGATATCCTCACCTAATAAAATACTCATTGTGGGATCCGCTTACTGCATCGAAGGCTAGAATAGCTTTCGCCTGTTGCCAAAAATTTGAAATAGCGAAGTGGTATCTTTAACAGAAATGGCATTCATGACTGAAAGAATGAAATACTGCACCAATTAAGTTTTTTTTTTTTTTTTTTTTTTTTTTTTTTTTTACGATTTGCTCGAGGCTTTGCGCGAATTTCTGCTCATGATGAAGTACGAATATTTACACAGGTATTTTATGTGATGTTTCGGAAAACTGTCGAAAAGGAATCTGTTAGATTGCAGCTGATCATAATAACTGCAGGTTAAGGTAGGCAGAACAACACACATTTAAATCCACATGAAACACCTAAGTGGATATTTCCTTTTGGTAATCAGAACAAATTCTCTAAAAGCGTCCTATTAAACACGAAAAACATGCAACTAGTGCCCTGTTTCAATATTTAAATAACGGGTAACATCGCTGCAGACTTTCCTATACCATCGATTATGATGAATGAAATTAAGAAACGGCGTTTGTTAACAGAGTATCGCCTACCCAAGTAAGATGAGCCACTTTCATGAGGGGAAATTGAAACATTTGTTCGTTCATTCTCAAAAAAATTTAGTTATTTACGTCCTCGCACTGCAGCTTAGGAAGTAAATTCTGGCGAACACTTTCAGCTTCTCCAGTAGCGACCGGCCGCTGTGGCCGAGCGGTTCTAGGCGCTTCACTTCGGAACCATGCGACTGCTACGGCCGCAGGTTCGAATCCTGCCTCGGGCATGGATGTGTGTGTGGTGTGCTTAGTTTAGTTTAGTTACGTTTAAGTATTTATACGTCTAGGGGACTGATCTCAGATGTTAGGTCTCATAGTGCTTAGAGCCATTTGAACCATAGCTATACTCTATTTCGCCCACAGTCGTTCCCATGTGTGTTGGGAATGCGGTCGCCACCAAAATATGCTATTTTAACTGTTACGATCGTTTAATAGCTCCAGTGCAGTAGTTTGGTCGTCGTCGGATTCATCTTCCATTAACACCCAACGTTTCGTTCGTATCTCCGGAAGAAATTTTCAGGAAGGGGCGTGTCTTCTTGGGGTGTCAGATTAGCACACTGACTCGCCACTGACTGCGGCAGAATTCCGTTCGAGCGTGTTCCCGCGCAGTGGAGTGACGTCACAGGCTTCGAACCTCGGCCGACGATAAATACTGGCCTAAGCGCAAGTTCTGTGACGTCAGCAGTGTAGTGTTAACAGCCGGCCGACACAAACGCGTGCTTTGTCGAAGAGTTTGTGAAACTTCTGTGACCAAAGTACTTCACTGGAGCTATTACACGATCGTAACAGTTAAAAATAGCATGTATTGGTGGCGAGCGCATTGCTGGAAAAACACAGATGGGAACGACTGTGGGCGAAATCAAGAATAGCTACTGGAGAAACGGTTCAAATGGCTCTGAGCACTATGGGACCTAACTTCTGAGGTCATCAGTCCCCTAGAACATAGAACTACTTAAACCTAACTAACCTAAGGACATAACACACATCCCTGCCCGAGGCAGGATTCGAACCTGCGGCCGTAGCATTCGCGTGGTTCCGGAGTGAAGCGCCTAGAACCGCTCGGCCCCAGCGGCCGTTCGCTACTGGACAAGCTGAAAGTGTTCGCCAAAATTTACTTCCTAAGCTGCAGTGCGAGAGCGTAAATAACGACTAAATGTTTCAATTTCCCCTCATGATAGTGGCTCATCTTACTTGGGTGGACGAGACTAGCTTAGCAAACGCCGTTTCTTGTCTTCATTCATCATAACGATGGTTTTGGAAAGTCTGCAGCGGTGTTACCCGTTATTTAAATATTGAAACAGGGCACTAGTTGCGTGTTTTTCGTGCTTAATAGAACGCTTTTAGAGAATTTTTTCTGATTACCAAAAGGAAATATCCACTTAGGTGTTTCATGTGGATTTAAATGTGTGTTGTTCTGCCTATCTTACCCTGCAGTTATTATGACCAGCTGCAATCGAACAGATTTCTTTTAGACAGTTTTCCGAAACATCACATACAGTACATGTGTAAATATTCGTACTTCATGATGAGCAGAAATTCGCGCAAAGCCTCGAGCAAATCGTATTAAAAAGACTTAATTGGTGCAGTATTTCATTCTTTCAATCATGAATGCCATTTCTGTTAAAGATACCACTTCGCTATTTCAAATTTTTAGCAACAGGCGAAAGCTATTCTAGCCTTCGATACAGTAAGCGGATCCCACAATGTACCATTTTACATATTATTCCAGAAGCACCTGAAGCAATATATAAATAATGCTACGAAAAATTCATGAAGATTATGTTTGTTCATTTGACGTACAAATAAACACGTTTATTTCAGTTAGGTATATTTTTGGAAACAATTGTATTTTCACACGTCCATTAACTTCCACATACATTCTTTTTATGTATGAGCTAAACGTCATCGACAGTGCAGCAAATTCTAAGGCTGCAGCTGTTTCATTGTAACAGCTTATTACGGTTTCTGTAGTCGCCGTGCGTTGTGGTAGGAAGAGTTTCCATATTGTCGACATTTTGCAACGACCAGTGTGGTTGTAGCCACGCTCCAAATAGACTTCTTCATTTTATAAAGTGCACGAACGGAAGCAAAGCGACGTGGAAACAAAGGCCTTCGCTCAACGCTTCCCAACTACCGTGTCAGATAATTGAGCTCACGGCTTTGGTAAGTACTTACCGTCGGCCACGAGCACTACATTGCTGACGTCACACGGCCGTGCGCTTAGGGCTGCATTTAGCGTCGGCCACGCTTTGAATATTCGCGCAGTTGCCCGTGACCGGATGCCGCCGTCATCTTCTGATACCAGCCCACGGCGGAAGACTTGTACACAGTTTTCTCCAGCAACGGAATCAACATGGCATTCAGTTACACGCCCTTCTCCTTTCTACTGAAATTCCTGCGGTGTTTAACAGTCTCCATGGCTTCTCTGTATATAGCCGTTTCGATCCCGGCGCTGGAAATGATATGTCGGAGTCGTGATAAGAGAGAATGGCGACAACTGCCAATAGCTTATTGCGCTCGGGTATTCAAAACGAGTGACGTCACGCCACTGCGCGGAAACACGCGTGAACGGAATTCCGCAGCAGTCAGTAGCGAACCAGGGCGTGAATCGGGCACTCAAAGACGCTACGATCGTCCCTGAAAAGTCCTCTGCAGGCGGGGCCGAAACGCTTTAATGGGAAATCCATCCGACCCGGAATATTTTCTGACACTTCCAGGCCATGAAAGTTAAAGTTTTACAATCAGACATACACTCCTGGAAATTGAAATAAGAACACCGTGAATTCATTGTCCCAGGAAGGGGAAACTTTATTGAAACATTCCTGGGGTCAGATACATCACATGATCACACTGACAGAACCACAGGCACAGTGTTGCCTAACAGAGCATGCACAATGTCGGCACTAGTACAGTGTATATCCACCTTTCGCAGCAATGCAGGCTGCTATTCTCCCATGGAGACGATCGTAGAGATGCTGGATGTAGTCCTGTGGAACGGCTTGCCATGCCATTTCCACCTGGCGCCTCAATTGGACCAGCGTTCGTGCTGGACGTGCAGACCGCGTGAGACGACGCTTCATCCAGTCCCAAACATGCTCAATGGGGGACAGATCCGGAGATCTTGCTGGCCAGGGTAGTTGACTTACACCTTCTAGAGCACGTTGGGTGGCACGCGATACATGCGGACGTGCATTGTCCTGTTGGAACAGCAAGTTCCCTTTCCGGTCTAGGAATGGTAGAACGATGGGTTCGATGACGGTTTGGATGTACCGTGCACTATTCAGTGTCCCCTCGACGATCACCAGTGGTGTACGGCCAGTGTAGGAGATCGCTCCCCACACCATGATGCCGGGTGTTGGCCCTGTGTGCCTCGGTCGTATGCAGTCCTGATTGTGGCGCTCACCTGCACGGCGCCAAACACGCATACGACCATCATTGGCACCAAGGCAGAAGCGACTCTCATCGCTGAAGACGTCGTCTCCATTCGTCCCTCCATTCACGCCTGTCGCGACACCACTGGAGGCGGGCTGCACGATGTTGGGGCGTGAGCGGAAGACCGCCTAACGGTGTGCGGGACCGTAGCCCAGCCTCATGGAGACGGTTGCGAATGGTCCTCGCCGATACCTCAGGAGCAACAGTGTCCCTAATTTGCTGGGAAGTGGCGGTGCGGTCCCCTACGGCACTGCGTAGGATCCTACGGTCTTGGCGTGCATCCGTGCGTGGCTGCGGTTCCGCCGACCACTGGCGACAACATCGATGTACTGTGGAGACCTCACGCCCCACGTGTTGAGCAATTCGGCGGTACGTCCACCCGGCCTCCCGCATGCCCACTATACGCCCTCGCTCAAAGTCCGTCAACTGCACATACGGTTCACGTCCACGCTGTCGCGGCATGCTACCAGTGTTAAAGACTGCGATGGAGCTCCGTATGCCACGGCAAACTGGCTGACACTGACGGCGGCGGTGCACAAATGCTGCGCAGCTAGCGCCATTCGACGGCCAACACCGCGGTTCCTGGTGTGTCCGCTGTGCCGTGCGTGTGATCATTGCTTGTACAGCCCTCTCGCAGTGTCCGGAGCAAGTATGCTGGGTCTGACACACCGGTGTCAGTGTTCTTTTTTCCATTTCCAGGAGTGTATATATAACGGATTTTTCTATTTTTCATTCATATCTATTCTGTAGGAAGGGCAAAAATAAATTCGTCACTTGACCCTATCTAATTTCATACCTTACCATCCTGATCGTACGGCAGCTTCAAAAAAAAAAGGGGGGGGGGGTTCCGTGCGTATGACAAACTCCTTCCCTCAAAAATATTTCTCTCCTACATACCTCGTCTTTGTTACCACAGGTCACGTGTCACTGATCTCGTTTGTATGGAGATTGCGAGGTGGCTATTTCCTTCCTCCGCCCCAGTGGAATGCGTAAGTTCTAATAAACTTTCATCAACCTGCGGTCTTACATAGTAGTTGTCCACTGCACAGAAAACAGCATGTGGATAGTGAATCCGCCATCTTGAAGCTGTAGGAAACTCTCACCGAGGAACTGTTATTTTAGAAATAAATTTCCAATCAGTTAGCTTACAAGGGATGCCACTCGCTTTTTTATTGGCGCCGGCCGCTGTGGCTGAGCTGTTCTAGGCGCTACAGTCCGGAACCGCACAGCTGCTACGGTCGCAGGTTCGAATCCTGCCTCGGGCATGGATGTGTGCGATGTCCTTAGGTTAGTTAGGTTTAAGTAGTTCTAAGTTCTAGGGGACTGATGACCTCAGATGTTAAGTCCCGTAGTGCTCAGAGCCATTTGAACCGGTTTGGCACGTAAGTTACGGGAAACGTACGAGAAAACACACGGTTGCAAATGAGCTAATGCAACTTTTATTGTTGGAGAGAGAATCGAACCAAATTCTGTACATGTTGTCATGTTATTTTCTATGATCCGAACGTCTTCAATTATGTCAGATAATTAGATGAGGATACTGCTGGATAGTTTTAGAACACATTACATCACCCAAGCATTGTCCAATGGTTACTTCACTGACCACTTTCAGAATGTAGGTTATCGTTAGTAATTAAACAAATGCTTCTTGTTGTTGTTGCGGTGGTCTTCAGTCCAGAGACTGGTTTGATGCAGCTCTCCGTGCTACTCTACCCTGTGCAAGCTTCTTCATCTCCCAGTACCTACTGCAGCCTACATCCTTCTAAAATCTGCTTAGTGTATTCATCTCTTGGTCTCCCTCTACAATTTTTACCCTCCACCCTGCCCTCCAGTACTAAATTGGTGACCCCTTGATGCCTCAGAAAGTGTCCTACCAACCGATCCCTTCTTCTAGTCAAGTTGTGCCATAAACTCCTCTTCTCCCCAGTTCTATTCAATACCACCTCATTAGTTATGTGATCTACCCATCTAACCTTAAGCATTCTTCTGTAGCACCACATTTCGAAAGCTTCTATTCTCTTCTTTACTGTCCACCTTTCACTTCCGTGCATGGCTACACTGCATACAAATACTTTCAGAAACGACTTCCTGACACCTAGACCTATAACTCGATGTTAACAAATTTCTCTTCTTCAGAAACGCTTTCCTCGCCATTGCCAGTCTACATTTTATATCCTCTCTACTTCGACCAACATCAGTTATTTTGCTCTCCAAATAGCAAAACTCCTTTAATACTTTGTGTCTCATTTCCTAATCTAATTCCCTCAGCATCACCCGACTTAGACTACATTCCATTATTCTCGTTTTGCTTTTGTTGACGTTCATCTTACACCCTCCTTTCAAGACACTGTCCATTCCGTTGAACTGCTCTTCCAGGTCCTCTGCTCTCTGACAGAATTACAATATCATCGGCGAACCTCTAAGTTTTTATTTCTTCTCCATGGATTTTAATTCCTTCTTCGAATTTTTTTCTTTCCTAACAAGTGCTTATCAGTTTCTTACGATCAACCTTAGAATTTTCGCAACATTTTTAAAATTTGCGGTACACATAGCGATTTTTATTTCACATAAACATTCAAAGAAACTTTAGCTGTGTTATAGTATGTACCACCTCAGTAACAAATTTAACCCTCGTATCTGTAGTGAATCAGCAGAAAATGTTCTTCAGACGCGGAAGAATGAAAGTTGCGGGAATGCGGAAAAATATTTTATGCCAGAGACAAGTACTTCATTGTAGGTAGAAACATTTGTTCTTTATTAGCGGTTTCCTTCTAGTCTGATGATTCTCCCGTGCCCTTTTCGCAGTGTCCTTCACTGACACTTCAGAACTTGGAATACCCGCGTCATGAATGTTCCCCAGTTTTCAGTGAATAGAGTTGTCTTCGGGCGCCTCTTCTTCGGGAGGTTGTTTTCGTTCGTGTTTTGTATTAAAGCGTGCGTTTCGTTAATAAAGTGTAATTAAGTGCATGGTAAACTGGCTCAGAGCTTTCTATACGGTACAGATGTGTTACTTGATGGATGGAAATTGAAACGTCTCCTTAGAAAAAGTGTGAATTACTGTGCTGATAAACCTCTTACATTCTTTGATTTTCAAACAGCTGAGCAAAACTGAACGTACTCAGACATTACTGTCTTTACTTATTCTGATCAACACTAAACTGGCACACAATATTTTTAGCGCATTGCAATCTGACTGACAATAACCTATTCCCTTCATTAATCACTTACCTCACAAAAATCTTCGTTACTCGAACTACTGCAATACAGCGAGCGCCAACACTGCCTGCTAAATAAGATTCAAACTACTGAAGGCACTAACTACTGATAGGCATAGTCAGCAAATGAAAGATTTCAATAGAGAACAAATAATGTATTTACCTTAATAGTGTTCAAAAGTCATAATATACATAGCAGTTCATGACATCCAGTCTTACAAATGTACTGTCTCTGATGGACACACGTCCAGATCGTCCGCTCTCAAAACTCCGCCATCTCTCTCCCCACATCCACCACTGCTGGCGGCTCACCTCCAACTGCGCAACGCTAGGCGCTCTTCACATCTAACAAGGGAACATCCCCATCGCACCCCCCTCAGATTTAGTTATAACTTGGCACAGTGGATAGGCCTTGAAAAACTGAACGCAGATCGATCGAGAAAACAGGAAGAAGTTGTGTGGAACTATGAAAAAATAAGCAGAATATACAAACTGGATCGTCCATGCGTAAGATAAGCAATATTAAGGGCTATATGAGGCGAGGAGCTCCGTGGTCCCGTGGTTAGCGTGAACAGCTGCGGAACGAGAGGTCCTTGGTTCAAATCTTCCCTCGACCGAAAATTTTAACTTTTTATTATGTTTTCATCACTTTCTTTGGAGTGATTATTACATCCACAAGAAAATCTAAATCGGGCAAGGTAGAAGAAACTTTTCACCCATTCGCCAAGTGTACTAGTTAGGTGGGTCGACAACATATTCCTGTCATGTGACGCACATACTGTCACCAGTGTCGTATACAAAATATCAGACGTGTTTTCCTGTGGAGGAATCGGTTGACCTATGACCTTGCGATCAAATGTTTTCGGTTCCCATTGGAGAGGCACGTCCTTTCGTCAACTAATCACACGGTTTTGCGGTGCGGTCGCAAAACACACACTAAACTTATTACAGTGAAGATAGACGTCAATGAACGAACGGACAGATCATAACTTTGCGAAAATAAAGCAAAATTTTCAGTGGAGGGCAGATTTGAACCAAGGACCTCTCATTCCACAGCTGTTCACGCTAACCACGGGACCACGGCGCTCCTCGCCTCACTTTGCCCTTAATATTGCCTATCTTACGCATGGACGACCCAGTTTGTATATTTTGCTTATTTTTTCATAGTTCCACACAACTTCTTCCAATTTTCTCGATTGATATGTCTTCAGTTTTTCAAGGCCTATCCACTGTGCCAACTTATAGCTAAATCTGAAAGGGGTGCGATGGGGATGTTCCCTTGTAAGTGCCGAACACTACAATAGCGACTATTCCAACAATGCCAACCAGCCACAGACTGCACACAGCACAGTCAGAGATTTTCATAGAGAGCGCTACGTGGCGTTACCAACATAAAACCCTAAACAGGCTACTTACAAAATAATAAAAAGATTGCAAACAAGGACAGAGTCCCATAGAATAGGGGGCGTGGAAATGCACATTTGGTGAAACAAGATTGATTTTACGTCATATGCAGCACTAATAAAAGTCGGGAAATGTTTCTAACACGTTGCAGACCTGTCGGAAGGCAAAAATATTTACTTTTTGACGAATTTTGCACATCCACATAATGTCATGCACAAAGTGTTTTGATTGGGTGCTAAATTCACATGTCCACGACTTTAAGCGGTATTTGGCAATTACAAACTATTTATTTTTGACGGCTTCAAATTCTTCCAGCTGATTTTGATGCGGCTCTTGCCATAAAAGAGAACTTCTGTTGAATCAAGCCTTAGTTCCGCATTCTGGGGATGTGGAAAACCGACCGGTTGAAACCGATACCGGTATTTCAGTTCTGAATGGCCGGTATTTTTCGGTACTTTTTCCGTTGTGGTAATAACAGGTGTTATTTTGTTACTAACAACTAAGTAAAAAGAAGCAACGTCTGTTAGCCGCAGAAACAGTGCTAACATTTTAAGTTTCTAAATATACCTTTTTTAAAATACAGTGCTTTTTATTCGTAAAATTTGTTTTGTTTTGAAATAATGCGTTAATTTCTTCTTTTTTTTAAGCCGACTGAGGAGTGCTTATGACCAGTTCTTCTTCGATTCTTTCTTCTATCCCCAGTATCTCGAGCCCTGCTAATTATTCCTCTTCCTGTGAAAGGGGCTATCCAACGTTCAGCGACTCTAGATAGTGGGGTCCGAGACTGTACCATAGCACAAAATTCGGAACGATCTTCTACCTCAAGATCAGAGATCCCAGCCGAATCAAAGTCCTTCAGTATTTCATTAAGCCCCAGGCTTTCCCAGTATTGCAGCTTTTAACCAGTGAGACAGTCTCCTTGGTAAGCTTATTGTTGCTCATTCCTTGTAGGAGCCCATCGAACTCGAACCTCCTACATTGCATACTGGTGTTGACTGATTCTGTTGATCGAGTCCAGAATTGGACTTAAATACGTAGTTCCCATCTGGGAGCAACCTCGGGCCACGAATATTTCTCAGACTAAGTCTTTCTGCAGGTAATCCATCGTGCCTTCTCTGTTCATCAATAGGGTCCCTGCGGCATACAGAAACTGTGGTCTGACAACAGTTCTGTGATGACAGACTTCAGCATTCTTGGAAATGCACTTCTTGTTGTACAGGTTGTTGTACAGGTTGTTGTACAGGTTGTTGTACAGGTTGTTGTACAGGTTGTTGTACAGGTTGTTGTACAGGTTGTTGTACAGGTTGTTGTACAGGTTGTTGTACAGGTTGTTGTACAGGTTGTTGTACAGGTTGTTGTACAGGTTGTTGTTGTACAGGTTGTTGTTGTACAGGTTGTTGTTGTACAGGTTGTTGTTGTACAGGTTGTTGTTGTACAGGTTGTTGTTGTACAGGTTGTTGTTGTACAGGTTGTTGTTGTACAGGTTGTTGTTGTACAGGTTGTTGTTGTACAGGTTGTTGTTGTACAGGTTGTTGTTGTACAGGTTGTTGTTGTACAGGTTGTTGTTGTACAGGTTGTTGTTGTACAGGTTGTTGTTGTACAGGTTGTTGTTGTACAGGTTGTTGTTGTACAGGTTGTTGTTGTACAGGTTGTTGTTGTACAGGTTGTTGTTGTACAGGTTGTTGTTGTACAGGTTGTTGTTGTACAGGTTGTTGTTGTTGTACAGGTTGTTGTTGTTGTACAGGTTGTTGTTGTTGTACAGGTTGTTGTTGTTGTACAGGTTGTTGTTGTTGTACAGGTTGTTGTTGTTGTACAGGTTGTTGTTGTTGTACAGGTTGTTGTTGTTGTACAGGTTGTTGTTGTTGTACAGGTTGTTGTTGTTGTACAGGTTGTTGTTGTTGTACAGGTTGTTGTTGTTGTACAGGTTGTTGTTGTTGTACAGGTTGTTGTTGTTGTACAGGTTGTTGTTGTTGTACAGGTTGTTGTTGTTGTACAGGTTGTTGTTGTTGTACAGGTTGTTGTTGTTGTACAGGTTGTTGTTGTTGTACAGGTTGTTGTTGTTGTACAGGTTGTTGTTGTTGTACAGGTTGTTGTTGTTGTACAGGTTGTTGTTGTTGTACAGGTTGTTGTTGTTGTACAGGTTGTTGTTGTTGTACAGGTTGTTGTTGTTGTACAGGTTGTTGTTGTTGTACAGGTTGTTGTTGTTGTACAGGTTGTTGTTGTTGTACAGGTTGTTGTTGTTGTACAGGTTGTTGTTGTTGTACAGGTTGTTGTTGTTGTACAGGTTGTTGTTGTTGTACAGGTTGTTGTTGTTGTACAGGTTGTTGTTGTTGTACAGGTTGTTGTTGTTGTACAGGTTGTTGTTGTTGTACAGGTTGTTGTTGTTGTACAGGTTGTTGTTGTTGTACAGGTTGTTGTTGTTGTACAGGTTGTTGTTGTTGTACAGGTTGTTGTTGTTGTACAGGTTGTTGTTGTTGTACAGGTTGTTGTTGTTGTACAGGTTGTTGTTGTTGTACAGGTTGTTGTTGTTGTACAGGTTGTTGTTGTTGTACAGGTTGTTGTTGTTGTACAGGTTGTTGTTGTTGTACAGGTTGTTGTTGTTGTACAGGTTGTTGTTGTTGTACAGGTTGTTGTTGTTGTACAGGTTGTTGTTGTTGTACAGGTTGTTGTTGTTGTACAGGTTGTTGTTGTTGTACAGGTTGTTGTTGTTGTACAGGTTGTTGTTGTTGTACAGGTTGTTGTTGTTGTACAGGTTGTTGTACAGGTTGTATATTGCCTTGAGTTTGTGACGCATTTTTAACACTGAGGTGCCTCTCTACCATTGGGGTGGACCCATTCACCAAGATAAAGAAAGCAATTGACCCTCCCAAGTGCTGCATGTATATTTGTCAAAGGGGTGTTACTAGAGTGACGGTTCTCAAAGTATTTGGTCTTGTCGTACGATTTTTGTGACCATGACTTCACTGCTATCTCGTGCAGGGCCTGGACAGCAATGACAGCATCCTCAGAGCTGCTGCTTAAGATAGCAGTGTCAGCTGCAAAACCAAGGCACCTTATCGGGATTTTTCGGGTCCTGGCTCCAGTGGTGACTGGTTTCCTTCCTAGATGCGTCAGTGTACATTCCCAGGTTTTTAAGACCTAAATGGGCACCAGATTAAACAGAATGGGTGATAGAAAATCACCGTGTCGTACTCCCGTTTTGATGTTGAAACTCCTTCTCTGAACTTGACCTTAGAGGTCGCATCCGTGAGAGTCTGTTAGTTGCGTTACTATACAATATTTAATGCGTTATGATACAAAAAAAGGGAACACCGCTCCGTGCTACACTAGTGGTCATTAAAATCGCAACACCAAGAAGATATGCAGATGATAAACGGGTGTCCATTGGACAAATATACTACAAATGACATCTGATTGCATTTTCACGCAACTTGGGTGCATAGATCCTGAGAAATCAGTACCCAGGACAACCACCTCCGGCCGTAATAACGGCCTCGATACGCCTGGGCATTGAGTTAAACAGAGCTCGGATGGCGTGTTCAGGTACAGCTGCCCGTGCAGCTTCAACACGATACCACAGTTCATCGAGAGTAGTGACTGGCGTATTGTGACGAGCCAGTTGCTCGGCCACCATTGACCAGACGTTTTCAATTCGTGAGACATCTGGAGAATGTGCTGGCCATGGCAGCAGTCGAACATTTTCCGTATCCAGAAAGGCCTGAACAGGACCTGCAACATGCGGTCGTGAATTATCCTGCTGAAATGTAGGGTTTCGCAGGGATCGAATGAAGGGTAGAGCCACGGGTCGTAACACATCTGAAATGTAACGTCCACTGTTCAAAGTGCCGTCAATGCGAACAAGAGGTGACAGAGACGTGTAACCGATGGCACCCCATACCACCACGCCGGGTGATACGCCAGTATGGCGATGACGAATACACGCTTCCAATGTGCGTTCACCGCGATGTCGCCAAACACGGATGCGACCATCGTGATGCAGTAAACAGAACTGGGTTCATCCGAAAAAATGACGTTTTGCCATTCGTGCACCCAGGTTCGTCGCAGAGTACACCATCGCAGACGCTCCTGTCTGTGATGCAGCGTCCAGGGTAACCGCAGCCACGGTCTCCGAGCTGATAGTCCATGCTGCTGCAAACGTCGACGAACTGTTCGTGCAGATGGTTGTTGTCTTGCAAACGTCCCCATCTGTCGACTCAGGGATCGAGACGTGGCTGCACGATCCGTTACAGCCGTGCGGATAAGATGCCTGTCATCTCGACTGCTAGTGATACGAGGCCGTTGGGATCCAGCACGGCGTTCCGTATTACCCTCCTGAAGCCACCGATTCCATATTCTGCTAACAGTCATTGGATCTCGACCAACGCGAGCAGCAATGTCGTGATACGATAAACCGC
Organism: Schistocerca cancellata; assembly: GCF_023864275.1. Taxonomy (NCBI): domain Eukaryota; kingdom Metazoa; phylum Arthropoda; class Insecta; order Orthoptera; family Acrididae; genus Schistocerca; species Schistocerca cancellata. The sequence goes on from NC_064636.1 coordinate 13,437,346, forward strand.
AATCGCGATAGGCGACAATCCGACCTTTACCAAAGTCTGAAACGTGATGGTACGCATTTCTCCTCCCTACACAAGGCATCACAACAACGTTTCACCAGGCAACGCCGGTCAACTGCTGTTTGTGAATGAGAAATCGGTTGGAAACTTTCCTCATGTCAGCATGTTGTAGCTGTCGCCACCGGCGCAAACCTTGTGTGAATGCTCTGAAAAGCTAATAATTTCCATGTCACAGGATCTTCTTGCTGTCGGTTAAATTTCACATCTGTTGCAAGTCATCTTCGTGGTGTAGCAATTTTAATGGCCAGTAGTGTATTTTAATAACAGTGCGGACTGAAACGATGGACAAAAGTATGGCATTAGAACTGGTACAGCAGTGCTGAGAACATACCTGTTGCCGTGTGTCGTGCCCTAAGGTGGGGAGTGTACTTGCAGTGTGCGAGACACTCCCCCATCCGGCCTACAACGTAGTTTCCCGCTATCATCTCCGGACATGCGTTGTACTGAAAATGGCACTAACTTCAGTCTGGAAATATTTTTACCAAGTGACACAGCAATGAAGAGCAACAGTTCAGTTGCTTAAAAAGATTAGAGATTGGTCTGCCATTTTCGCGAAATAAGAGTAATAAAAAGCGAGAGGAAATTGTGGCAAGACTAATACATCAAAAACTTAACTATTCATGCATAATTACCAATAAAAACAGAAGGTAGCCGGTCTTCTGCCGGTGACGACACAGCATCCCTTTGTTTACTTGTGGCCCTTTAAAACGGACAAACTAAGACGAAAGTTCTTCAACCTCAGTTTTCACCCTTCAGCACTGACTTGTCGGTAATGCTCAAATAATGGGATGGTCCCCGATTGAGCAGAATGTCAGAAAAAGTTAGAATTACTAGGAAAATACTGGTTTAGTACTGGTCAACCAGTTAACATGTTCACAGTAAAGCAGCAAACGGCGGACTTTCTTCTATTTTGATTCTGTGTCTTGAAACTGACTCAGTCCAAATTTTTAGTCTTCTCGATTTCCAAATTAATCACAGTGAATAACAGTAATCGAAATCCGAAAATAGGTTATTTCGTAAACCTGTGATTTTTGAGTGGTTTTAACAGTTAAATCATATTAGCATGAAGTTAAACAGATTTAACCGAAAACCAGTTGTTTCAGCGGTAACCGCCATCCCTAGCAGTTGCAATACTTCATCCCCTGAATGCCTAACGGTAGCCAAACACACCAGAGTTAAATAGGTTTGCTCGGACGGGACAGTACCGTTGTTGTTGTTGTTGTTGTTGTTGTTGTTATGGTCTTCAGTCGTGAGACTGGTTTGATGCAGCTCTCCATGCTACTCTATCCTGTGCAAGCTTCTTCATCTCCCAGTACTTACTGCAACACACATCCTTCTGAATCTGTTTGTGTATTCATGTCTTGGTCTCCCTCTACAATTTTTACCATCCACGCTGCCCTCGATGTCTCAGAACATGCCCTACCAACCGTTCCCTTCTTCTAGTCAAGTTGTGCCACAAACTCCTCTTCTCCCCAATCCTGTTCAATACTTCCACATTAGTTGTGTGATCTACCCATCTAGTCTTCAGCATTCTTCTGTAGCACCACATTTCGAAAGCTTCTATTCTCTTCCTGTCCAAACTATTTATCGTCCATGTTTCACTTCCGTACATGGCTACACTCCATACAAATACTTTCAGAAATGACTTCCTGACCCTTAAATCCATACTCGATGTTAACAAATTTCTCTTCTTCAGAAACGCTTTCCTTGCCATTGCAAGTCTACATTTTATATCCTCTCTACTTCGACCATCATCAGTTATTTTGCTCCCCAAATAGCAAAACTCCTTTACTACTATTAAGTGTCTCATTTCCTAACCTAATTCCCTCAGCATCATCAGACTTAATTGGACTACATTCCAGTATCCTCGTTTTGCTTTTGTTCATCTTATACCCTCCTTTCAAGACACTGTCCATTCCGTTCAGCTGCTCTCCCAAGTCCTTTGCTGTCTCTGAGAGAGTTACAGTGTCATCGGCGAAACTGTTTTTATTTATTCTGCATGGATTTTAATACTTACCCGTATTTTTCTTTTGTTTCCTTTACTGCTTGCTCAATATACAGATTGAATAACATCGGGGAGAGGCTACAACCCTGTCTCACTCCCTTCCCAACCACTGCTGCCCTTTCACGCCCCTCGATTCTTATAAATGCCATCTGGTTTCTGTACAGATTGTAAATAGCCTTTCGCTTCCTGTATTTTACCCCTGCCACCTTCAGAATTCGAAAGAGAGTATTGCAGTCAACGTTGTCAAAAGCTTTCTGTAAGTCTACAAATGCTAGAAACGTAGGTTTGCCTTTCCTTAATCTTTCTTCTAAGATAAGTCGCAGGGTCAGTATTGCCTCACGTGTTTAGACATTTCTACGGAATCCAACCTTATCTTCCCCGAGGTCGGCTTCTACCGGTTATTCAATTGGTCTGTAAAGAATGTGTTAGTATTTTGCAGCCGTGACTTATTAAACTGATAGTTCCGTAATTTTCACATCTGTCAACACCTGCTTTCTTTGGGATTGGAATTATTATATTCTTCTTGAAGTCTGAGGGTATTTCGCCTGTTTCATACATCTTGCTCACCAGGCGGTAGAGTTTTGTGAGGACTGGCTCTCCCAAGGCTATCAGTAGTTCCAATGGAATGTTGTCTACTCCCTGGGCCAGTATCGTACAAACAACAAAGCGACACGTGTCAGTAAAACAGGCGACCCTGCAGTATAGGCACACCCTCCGAATACAGAGTTCACGCGAGGTTCGGGCGTCAAACGCCCTTTCGTCGCGTGACGTCACCGACGTTGAATGACGTGGCGCCGGGTGATTGCAACCCGTCCAGCGGACAAACACGCCGCAGCGCCGTCTTCGGCCGTAATGGCGCCTGCGTGGGTGTTCGCCGCCACAAGGCAGGTGGCGCGGTAACAGGACTCGAGCCCAGAACAGCGAAACCCGTCGCCGGTCCAAGACATTCCCTTTTCTCCTTCATTTGAGTGCGCTCACAAGCAGCGAACGGACCTGCGTACTGTCACGCATTTCACATACTCCCACATACATAGCCATTTGCAATGAGTATACGAGGTGTGTTCCAAAAAGTTACGGGACTTTATATTTTTATGAAAAAGTATTTATTTCATCAATATTCATGCTGCACCCTTCAAAGTAATGCCCCCCCCCCCCCCCCTCAGACACGATACAATTGTGCCAACGCTTCTTCCAATCCTCGAAGCACTTCTCATAGGCACTTTCTGGTACAGCTTCGAGTAGTTCCAGCGATGCAGTTCTTAATTCCTCAATCGTTGAAAATCTTCGTCCTTTCATAGGTCTCTCCAGTTTCGGGAACAGGAAAAGGTCACAAGAGGCCGAATCCGGTGAATGTGGTGGCAGTGGCATGATTGTCGTGTTGTTTTTGGCCAAAAAATATCTCGCAAGCAATGACGATTCAGAACGTGCATTGTCCTGATGGAAAAGCCACGAATTGTTTTTCCACAATTCTGGACTTTTTTTTTTTTGCGTACTGCTTCTCGCAAAGCCACGTAACTTCAAGGTAATACTCCTTATTGACCGTACGACTTTGAGGCGAAAACTCACGATGCCCTACGCCACGGTAATGGAAGAAAAAGAACAGCGAGCAAAACTTAGACATTTGATCCAATTTGGCGTGCATTTTTTCGGTCTCGGCTCTCCGGGATGCTTCCATTGGAACGGTTCAGCTTTGGTTTCCACGTCATAACGGCAAACCCACGTCCCATCTCCAGTTATGGTCCTTTTGGGGAAATCAGTGTTATCGTTGTCGTTCAAGAAATCCTGAGCGATGCTCATGCGACGGTTGTTCTGATCAGAAATGCTAAGTTTTCGAACAAACTTAGCTGACACACTTCTCGTGTCCTAAACGTCCGAAAAATTGCTTGACACGAGCCGACCGTATGCAAACATCTTTAGCAACTTCTGTTCCGGTAATTCGACCATTTTCATAAACAATTTTCTTCGCTGCTTCGACGTTATCATCTATTGTTGATGTCCTGGGGCGTCGAGAGAGAGATTCGTCATTAGCATCTGCTCAGCCATCTTGGAAGACCTTGTACCATTTGTAAACATTATTTTTACTTAGGAGACTCACCGTATGCCACTGTCCACATTTCAAGTGTTTTAAAGCACTTGATTTCATTTTTCACACAAGTTGATGCAAATTCTTTGCTCCATTCCTTTATAACCATCGAAAATCGCCCAGCACACTAAAGCACGTCTAACCTTCTTGTCAAAAACAAACGAAGTATGCTGCACACTTGAAACAGCGAACGTATGTTCGGGACATGTGTACCAACATAATAAAGAAAATCGATAATCGAATGTACGTTGCCCGCGCAATTTGAAAAGTCATCTTATTTTTGAACAGCCCTCGTACAGCGAAACCAGAAAATACTGACTCTGTGGCACGTTAAAAGAAGCAAATTCAAAATCTGAAGAATCAATTATGTGGAAAGTGGATGTACGTCAGTCATTTTTATTGAGAAACAGTGACATGTTTTATTAGATTGACCAGATCAGTAACAACAAAATAAACGGAAATCGTGCTTTCCTTTAGCCTCGTATCGTTTTGCATTGGTTTCATACTAGCGAAGTTGTTAAATTACAGGCAAAATCTTTTATTAGTCTTAACTCCGTAACTATGCATTTGCGGACCTATGTTTATATCGACTTTTTTCTTTAGTTTTAGTTGTAAATAACATATTAAAAATGCGTTAACATGTCGAATCCTTGACTTTCATCACTGAGGAAAAAAGTTCAGAAGAGGTTTCGTATTATGTTTAAACTTAGTTGTAATTCACTAACTGTTCACATTATGAAACACGGGTTACATATAGTCGGCGATACATTTTAAGCCAAAGAAAGGTTTTTTTTTTTTTTTTTTTTTTTTTGCTCAAATCAGAGTTTATGGCGTCATATCGACTGAACAGTACGTCTTACTGTTATACAATTTCGCAGGATCATTAAATGGTATACGTGGTGCATACTGTCTTCAAACTGTGTTGCGAATAGAGTTGGCAGCAAAGGGGTAATGAATTACAACCGGCATGCTTGATGCTGTCGCACTGAATGAACATCGGAAGTGAAGTAACCGATACACTTCATTCCGTCCGTCAATTGGTCGGCTCTATCGGAGAGAAATTTTGGTGAAAATTTGCAATTACGTGAAAATCGTCCTCATTTTCAAATAATCCATTAATATAGGGTCCGGGTATTTACGCGTCATTTGTTGTTGTTGTTGTTGTTGTTGTTGTTGTCGTAGTCGGTCCTGAGACTGGTTTGATGCAGCTCTCCATGCTACTCTATCCTGTGCAAGTTATCTTCATCTCCCAGTACCTGCTGCAACCTACATCCTTCTGAATCTGCTTAGTGTATTCATCTCTTGGTCTCCCTCTACGATTTTTACCCTCCACCCTGCCCTCCAGTACTAAGTTGGTTATCCCTTGATGCCTCATAACGCTGCACAAATTTGTCTCCAATTCTATTTAGTACCTCCTCATTAGTTACTCGACCTACCCATCTAGTCTTCAGCTTTCTTCTGTAGCACCACATTTCCAGTCAACATGGTCAAAAGCTTTCTCTAAATCTACAAATGCTATAAACTTAGATTTGCCTTTCTTTAATCGACTTCTAAGATAAGTCGTAGGGTCAATATTCCGTCGCGTGTTCTTACGTTTCTACAGAATCAAAACTGATCTTCCCCGAGGTCTGCTTCTACCAATTTTTCCATTCTTCTTCTGTAAGGAATTCGTGTCGATATTTCACAACTATGACGTATTAAACTGATAGATCCGTAATCTTCCACACCTGTCAGCAGTTTCTTTTTACGGAATTTGAATTACTACATTCTTCTTGAAGTCTGAGGGTATTTCGCCTGTCTTACACATCTTTCACACCAGATGAGTTTCCTTATGGCTCCCTCTCTCTCCAAATGCTATCGGCAATTCTGACGGAATATCATCTATCCCTGGGACCATGTTTCCTCTTCGATCCTTCAGAGATTTGTCAAATACTTCTTGCAGTATCGTATCTCCAATCTCGTCTTTATCTACGTCCACTTTCCTGTCTATGATATTGCTTTAAAGTTCATCTCCCTTTTATAGACCCTCTATATAGTCCAGCATTTGAGGCAGACTGCAGTACAATTTTACTGCCGCCAACTTACATTTCGCGGAAAGACCCCAAACATAAGATAAGAGAGATTAGGGCTCGTATAGAGCCATATGGGTAGTCATTTTTCCCTCGTTCTGTTTGGGAGTGGAACAGGGAGAGAAGATGCTAGTTGTGGTATGAGGTACCCTCCGCCACGCACCGTATGGTGGATTGCGGAGTATGTATGTAGGTCTTCCACCTTTCAGATTTTTCTTTGCTTCAGATTGTTTTCCCTCCCAGCTCTTGATACTCGAACAGCTGGTTCTCTTTTGCCTCTTCAAATTTCCTGCAGGCGGTATCTATCTTTCTCCTTGTGAAATATGCTTCGAAGTCCTTACATTTGCCCTCTAGCGATTCCTGCTTAGTCATTTTGCACTTCCTGTCGATCACATTATTTACACGTTTTTATTCCCTTTTGCCGCTTCATTTGATGCATTTTTTACTTTCCTCCTCTCAGCAATTAAATTCAATGTTACACACACACACACACACACACACACACACACACACACACACACACACAATATAATCATTGTTAAAATCTGTAAATGAGATTGTAGCCGTTGGTGAGTAATGAAAACAGCATTTAAAATTTTTAAATTCGGTCAGTAATTAAGCGAAATATTCAAAACAGAATTTTTATTCGCCCTAGAAGCCGTTAGATTTGCGAAACTGCTGCTAGCCGTAATTACAGTCCGTGTTCATAACGTTAGATGAGGGGAAACCAAAGATGACTTGCGTTTTGCCTTGTGCTAAGGATGTGCAATGAAATCGATGCTGACCACACAGTACTAAGGGTATGATGCAGTAACAAAACAAGCGGCAGCGATGTGTCCATTGTAATAAAATGACATAGTCACAGCTCCTTGCGATATCCGCGGTACAGCAGTATATAGGAAGTTGCAGTCAAATGGGGCAGTCAAATAGGGCAAAGCAACTGCTTTGATTTGCGGGGCAGACACGGCGGTTCGTTGCAGCCTTCACCGGTTTGTGACGAGAGAAAGAAACGAAGCAACAGATTGCGCAATGCGACGTTGCGGCGAAGATGAAAGCGCCCAGACCGGAGAGTTAATTACATCGGCATTTCTCAGCCGCCATTGTTCAGGAAAAACTGCGGCAGATGAATTGCGCGCGCCATCTTGCATTGTGGTGCCAATGCGCAGGCGCGGCTGCTGCCTCGGGCCCGAACGGCATTCATTTGTCATAGGACTGCGTTCAAACGGCAGACAGTAACGGAATCGAGCCGACGAAATCGATATCAATATTCCGTCATCGTTTTTTTTCCGACGGAGAGAACACACCGCACTACTGACATGTGCCTTGCTTGACTGGCGGCGTATCTTCGAATAAAAAAGACTTCACTGGCCATCGTAGATTCGAAACTTAATGGTCAGTCAAAAATTTCAGAAACGAGTACCACTTACTTACAAGCAGGAAAAAAAGCTACCACCATTGAAGGCTGGATTATTTTCCAGCACTGTAAAGTGCGAAATATTTTCAGCGTATTGACTAGATTCTTAGGTAGCTAAATGCGTAGTTAGTGGTTGTTGTATTTGCGAGGTCTAAGATTAAGTTCTCGTTTTTAGCTTTTTTACTTTTATTTACAAATTCTGTAAGCATTATCGGATGGAAATGTTAATAAACAAATATTAAATTGTAACTTTTAATAAAAACATTTTCAATCACAAATTGCACGAAAACGAATGAAAATTTGATACAGGCATGCAGAAATAAGAATGAATAATACTGTCAGTTTTCTAGAAGTACGAAAATACTTGTAAGGGTACTATGTCTCAGTTGGTAAGAAACGAACCCTTCGAACATCCTTTCCTGTCTGTCATACTGTTATGAACCCTTGTTGTCAAGAACGGTTAGAGGTGGTACATTGAAATTTGTCGCATACTAAGGTCTGTGGTCTCTGATCTAGGTAAAACATTTAAACCTGCACGTTCATGCAATCAAAATACGTGTCCATTTATCTTACATAATTCAATACGTTGCCAGTATCAATAACGGGCATAAATCGTTGGAATTATAGATTACAGGGATTTATATAAAACTGAGTTTATACGGAACCCTCCGTGCGCAAGTAGTACTTACAGTGAAACGGATTGTCTTGATTTTTGTACCACATTTTGACAAATCTAAGAGTAGAATAGTCAAATTTTCATAAGAATAGGAATATATATATATAGTCTAAAATCGTAATATCTATGCGCACATCTTATTCCATTAGGCATAAAAACAAATTCTCTCTATGAGTCCCTAAATTGACGCATTAAATCACCCAGATTTGGCTTATAATACCAAAGCTCTTGTAGTACAATAACAGCTGCAGAATAATTTTTGTTTCCATAAAAGGTAATAGCGAGTTCATCAATCCTCCTTGATTGTTAGGAACAAGGAAGGCGAGGCGCAGGTCGTCCGGGTAATTTCTGATATGATCCCAGTTGGAATAAAAATACTCCAACGCAGACATTAGCTGTAAACAATAACCTTTATTCAGAATGTAACAGTACCCTTCCTCTTACAAAAAGTCATATAAACTCTATTTCTTACAACGTATGTTACATATTTAACCTCACTCTGAACATTATCATTTTTGGAAGGTTCATCACCAGCAATTTGCAGACCAATATAAAATGGATTACTACCTTGAAACAACCGATTCTTAGCTCTACATTGCGTTTGCAAATCGGTCCGTGATTATATATATATGTATATGTATATATGTATATGTATATATGTATATGTATGTATATATGTATATGTATGTATATGTATGTATATGTATGTATGTATATGTATGTATGTATATGTATGTATATGTATGTATGTATATGTATGTATGTATATGTATGTATATGTATGTATGTATGTATGTATGTATATATATGTATGTATGTATATATATGTATATATATGTATATATATGTATATATATGTATATATATGTATATATATGTATATATATGTATATATATGTATATATATGTATATATATAAAATAAGAATGTATGAGCTCGATTTTTGTATGTTATTTCCAGCAGATAAAATGTTGTTTGCAAACATAAGTAAGAAATCGCTTCTAAGCAACGTCCTCGTGAGTAAAAGACTCCGAAGCTGCTCAATCAGCTACCAGCCATCCTTCTAATGGTGACTTTTTTTTAATTGTGCCTTACTGGGCTAGGAAATCGGTGTGCGGTAAATGTGAAGGAAATTTGAGGGGGGGGCAACCATTAACGTCTCGTTGGAAGTTGGAAGAATTGACTCGGCTAGCGGGAGCTGATTAAAAAAGAGGAATGAAATACGGTGGAGGTACAGAGGTCATTAGGCGGAAATTCTGGCAACTCATCAGAAATGTCTTACGTTTAATGAGTCATGTTGGAAAATACATACACACTGCGGCATATTTTTGCTCTCCATGTTAGTAGTCGATAAAAAAGCGTGTTGCCTTGTCCCTGTGTACCTAGAGCCCTCCTTTCCCGTTAGCGCTTCCGGTAATCTATACCGACGCTTTGGGTGTAGTAACGCAGGAATAGCCATATTTTCCTAGAAACCTAAAGATTCATTCATACGTGGCATTCTGATCTTCATATCACGAACTTTTATACGGAGACGAATTACCAGTGAGGATTACCGCAGAGTTGGAATTTCTGTGAATTGGGCATTCGGAAGCGCGGAGAAGAAGTTTTATCGGTAACCTACGTGACTCTTAAAACTCCTGACATATGTCGGGCATAACATTTGTTCGTGAGTGCTGTGCAGATTTTGAACGAAACAACATCGCTAATAGACAAGTCACATTCAGAAATATGTATAGTGCATTTTGTACTCCATATTCATACGCATCTCAACGATTTGCGTTCGATGTCTGGAATGAAGCTAGCTGAAAGTATTGAAGAGATCAACGCAAGGGCATTTTGGTTGTTCACAACTGTATGGGTTCAGCTGTAGCACTTTCGTTTTATAGGTAAAGATACGATAGCCGTCACTGTTCGTATGAGTTTAATCGCACTTGGTTATATTGCTTCAATAAATTACGTCGTAGCGAAATTTCAAAATGCATATTATTAAACGGATGAAATGGTGACGCAGTTTTTCTTGCAGGTTGCCTATGTAACAGTTCGAAGGGGCAACAAAACATTGATTTTTCGATATTCAGTACAATTATAGATCGCATTTTAAAATTTAAAATACTGTCAGAATCTGGTGATGAAGAGGTATAATTTTAAGTTAATGGTTAAACACAGTAAGCAAAGTACCAGAATTCAGAATTGTGTGTACGATTCTTCGGGCCGCATAACTCAGTGCGCAAAGATCCCAGAGTGTAATTATACGGTACTTGAAAATGAGGCAGCGTGACGACTGGCAATAAACTTCGCACACGATTTCAAACCTTTGAGAGACATTTTTCTCGGTGACACCTCTACAAAATGGCGAAATGAATAAAGTTCGCGTGATTTTGGAAGACATACAGACGTCAGTCGCAAATGGGCATTCAAATACGAGGTGCATTCAAGTTTTTTTCTAGTTAACTACTCACCCGAAATCGATGAAACTGGCGTTACTTCTCGACGTAATCGCCCTGTAGACGTACACATTTTTCACAACGCTGACGCCACGATTCCGTGGCAGCGGCGAAGGCTTCTTTAGGGGTATGTTTTGACCACTGGAAAATCGCTGAGGCAATAGCAGCACGGCTGGTGAATGTGCGGCCACGGAGAGTGTCTTTCATTGTTGGAAAAAGCTCACTTCAAAGTTATCACGAAGAAACTGTTACGTAACGTTGGCTCAATGTGCGGGTGCGTTGTCTCGGTGAAACAGCACACGCACAGCCCTTCCCGGACGTTTTTGATGCAGTGCAGGAAGGAAGGAATTTGTTCTTCCAAACATTTTCGTAGGATGCACCTGTTACCGTAGTGCCCTTTGGAACGCAATGGGTAAGGATTACGCCCTCGCTGTCCCAGAACATGAACCCCATCATTTTTTCAGCACTGGCGGTTACCCGAAATGTATTTGGTGACGGTGAATCTGCGTGCTTCGATTGAGCTGACTAGCGCTTTGTTTCTGGATTGAAAAATGGCATCCACGTCTCATCCATTGTCACAACCGACGAAAAGAAAGTCCCATTCGTGCTGTCGTTGCGCGTCAACATTGCTCGGCAACACGCCACACGGGCAGCCGTGTGGTCGTCAGTCAGCATTCGTAGCACCCACCTGGATGACACTTTCCGCATTTTCAGGTCGTCGTGCAGGATCGTGTGCACAGAACTCACAGGAATGCCAACTCTGGAGGCGATCTGGTCAACAGTCATTCGGCGATCCCCCAAAACAATTCTCTCCACTTTCTCGACCGTGTCGTCAGACCGGCTTGTGCGAGCCCGAGGTTGTTTCGGTTTGTTGTCACACGATGTTCTGCCTTCATTAAACTGTCGCACCCACGAATGCATTTTCGACACATCCACATGTCTCCTTCAACTGTCGATGAATTTCAATTGGTTTCACACCACGCAAATTCAGAAAACGAATGATTGCACGGTGTTCAAGTAAGGAAAACGTCGCTATTTTAAGCATTTAAAACAGTTCTCATTCTCGCTGCTGGCGGTAAAATTCCATCTGCCGTACGGTGCTGCCATATCTGGGACGTATTGACAATGAACGCAGCCTCATTTTAAAACAATGCGCATGTTTTGTATCTCTTTCCAGTCCGGAGAAAAAAGAAATCGAAGGCCTTAGAACTTGAATGCACCTCGTAGAGGTATGTGATCAGACATGGAAAATTTGTGCCTGGCTGGGACTTGAACCCTTAGCCGCTTCGCCTCTCTGGACAATTCCCCTTCCAACCTAAATTCTCGACTTTACACACAGTTCACATGTGGGCGTCCACTGTCCATTAACCTCATCGGTCGCAGCTTTATCTGATACTCGAAAGAGTTCAGACATTGTGTGCATTCGCAGTGAAGTTATTACTGTCAAGACGCGTATACAGGGTGAGTAACTATTGCCACCTAGAATAACTCAGAAAGTAGGATAGGAGCTGAAAAGTTTGTGGGACAAATGTTGCACGGGACAACGGGGGCCGTTATACGACGTTGGTTTTTTTTTTTTTTTTTTTTTTTTTTTTTTTTTTTTTTTTTTTTGTTGCTAGGTGGGGTCGCTTCAGAGATATGAAGGTCAACTTTGTTTTGTTTCTTTAAAATGGGATGCTATAGTATGGATGGTACTTGTTTTCTGATAGCGGCTATCGAGACGAATCCAATGATGTATAACAGTAAGGACTTCGAGCGTCAGTGAAGCTCACAAAGGTTTACAGACGGTCTTCGAAGTGATGACCATTGGTGTCAATGCAGTGCTGCAATCTTCTCATCATGGATTGGATGGTATTCCTTGTCACTTCGGCACTTACCGAAGCACATGTTCTGACAATTCTCTCTCGCATATCTTCAGGTGTAGTTGGAACATTTTTATAAACGAGAAAAAGTCCAGAGGCGTGAAGTCTGGCGAACGAGGCCGCCACGACACATGTCATCCGCGCCCAGTGCAACGATTTGGGAAACGGCTCTGCAACTCGTTTGTAACCATCAGCAAAAAATGGCCCGACACCCATCGTGTTGATAAGACACAACAGTCCTAATGTTACTTGCAGGAATGTGGCGTACTTGCAACAAAATTTCCTTCGATGAAATGTTGTTCTTGTTGTTGTGGTCTTCAGTCCTGAGACTGGTTTGATGCAGCTCTCCATGCTACCCTATCCTGTGCAGGCTTCATCATCTCCCAGTACCTACTACAACCTACATCCTTCTGAATCTGCTTAGTGTATTGATCTCTTGGTATCCTTTAACATTTTCTCTCTCCACGCTGTCCTCCAATACTAAATTGATGATCCCTTGATGCCTCAGAACATGTCCTATCAACCGATCCCTTCTTCTAGTCAAGTTGTGCCACAAACTTCTCTTCTCCCCAATCCTATTCAATACTTCCTCATTAGTTATGTGATCTACCCATCTAATCTTCAGCATTGTTCTGTAGCACCACATTTCGAAAGCTTCTATTCTCTTCCTGTCCAAACTATTTATCGTCCATGTTTCACTTCCATACATGGCTACACTCCATACAAATACTTTCAGATACGACTTCCTGACACTTAAATCTATACTCGATGTTAACAAATTTCTCTTCTTCAGAAACGCTTTCCTTGCCATTGCCAGTCTACATTTTATATCTTCTCTACTACGACCATCATCTGTTATTTTGCTCCCCAAATAGCAAAACTCCTTTACTACTTTAAGTGTCTCATTTCCTAATCTAATTCCCCCAACATCACCCGACTTAATTCGACTACATTCCATTATCCTCGTTTTGCTTTTGTTGATGTTCATCTTATATCCTCCTTTCAAGACACTGTCCATTCCGTTCAACTGCTCTTCCAGGTCCTTTGCTGTCTCTGACAGAATTACAATGTCATCGGCAAACCTCAAGGTTTTTATTTCTTCTCCATGGATTTTAATACCTACTCCGAATTTTTCTTTTGTTTCCTTTACTGCTTGCTCAATATACAGATTGAATAACATCGGGGAGAGGCTACATCCCTGTCTCACTCCCTTCCCAACCGCTGCTTCCCTTTCATGCCCCTCTACTCTTATTACTGCTATCTGGTTTCTGTACAAATTGTAAATAGCCTTTCGCTCCCTGTATTTTACCCCTGCCACCTTTAGAATTTGAAAGAGAGTATTCCAGTCAACATTGTCAAAAGCTTCTTCTAAGTCTACAAATGCTAGAAACGTAGGTTTACCTTTCCTTCCGATGAAATAGGGGCCTATAATTCTGTCGTCCGGCACCATAATGCGTCGACCACAGTTTTTGGTGTGCAACTTGCCGCAGCCAACATGGATTTTCAGTTGCGCCATAATGCGTTTTATGCAAATTAACATTACCATTGTTCGTGAATGTAGCCTCGTCAGTAAATAAAATCAAATTCATAATTGCGTCATCCCTCTGAAGTTGAGCCCATCGGCAGAATTCAATGCGACGCATACAATCCGTGACAGTCAATTCTTGCTGGAGACTGATATGCTAAGGATGATAAAGGGCTATTGCAAATGATTGAAGCCATTTCATAAATTCACTGTAGCTCCATTCATTGACATATGGTCACGACATACTACAGACACGTAGAAAAACTCATAAAGTTTTGTTCGGCTGAAGCCGCACTTCAGGTTTCTGCCGCCAGAGCGCTCGAGAGCGCAGTGAGACGAAATGGCGACAGGGGCCGAGAAAGCGTATGTCGTGCTCGAAATGCACTCACATCAGTCAGTCATAACAGTGCAACGACACTTCAGGACGAAGTTCAACAAAGATCCACCAACTGCTAACTCCATTCGGCGATGGTATGCGCAGTTTAAAGCTTCTGGATGCCTCTGTAAGGGGAAATCGACGGGTCGGCCTGCAGTGAGCGAAGAAACGGTTGAACGCGTGCGGGCAAGTTTCACGCGTAGCCGGCGGAAGTCGACGAATAAAGCGAGCAGGGAGCTAAACGTACCACAGCCGACGGTTTGGAAAATCTTACGGAAAAGGTTAAAGGAGAAGCCTTACCGTTTACAATTGGTACAAGCCCTGACACCCGATGACAAAGTCAAACGCTTTGAATTTTCGGCGCGGTTGCGACAGCTCATGGTAGAGGATGCGTTCAGTGCGAAACTTGTTTTCAGTGATGAAGCAACATTTTTTCTTAATTGTGAAGTGAACAGACACAATGTGCGAATCTGGGCGGTAGAGAATCCTCACGCATTCGTGCAGCAAATTCGCAATTCACCAAAAGTTAACGCGTTTTGTGCAATCTCACGGTTTAAAGTTTACGAGCCCTTTTTTCTTTCTTCTGCCAAAAAAAAAAAAAAACGTTACAGGACACGTGTATCTGGACATGCTGGAAAATTGGCTCGTGCCACAACTGGAGACTTCATCTGTCAACAGGATGGTGCTCCACCGCACTTCCATCACGATGTTCGGCATTTCTTAAACAGGAGATTGGAAAACCGATGGATCGGTCGTGGTGGAGATCACGATCAGCAATTCCTGTCACGGCCTCCACACTCTCCCGACTTAACCCCACGCGATTTCTTTCTGTGGGGTTATGTGAAAGATTCAGTGTTTAAACCACCTCTACCGAAAAACGTGCCAGAACTGCGAGCTCGCATCAACGATGCTTTCGAACTCATTGATGGGGACATGCTGCGCCGAGTGTGGGAGGAACTTGATTATTGGCTTCATGTCTGCCGAATCACTAAAGGGGCACATATCGAACATTTGTGAATGCCTAAAAAACTTTTTGAGTTTTTGTATGTGTGTGTAAAGCATTGTGAAAATACCTCTAATAAAGTTATTGTAGAGCTGTGAAATCGCTTCAGTCATTTGTAATAACCCTGTATTTATGGCGATGCAGAACACGAACAACACTACTCTGGCTCATTCCAGATTCCCTTTTTGCGATTTGACGCGAACTAAGACAAGGATGTCGAACCACAGTGGCAAGCGTACCAGTTTCTGTTTCGTCGTCGGTAACGTTCCTCTGCCGGGTATCTTTCCGATGCGTTAAAGATCCAGTTGTTCTCAATTTATCAGACACGTATTTAAATGTACGAAGTGTAGGGAGAGTACGTTGAGGATAGCTTTCAGCGTATAGGTCTCTAACTCCCACTGAATTTCGTTGGCAATCTCTGTAAATGAGAAGCATACCGACATGTTCTTCGAAGGAATACATGATTCACATCCGCTTCATTCGACTGTACTAGGCTTACCGTACCTATTGGTGTTTTATTCCGAAACCGTCGAATGGTGTTCACATGTCAGTGCCACGTTAGACGGGTGCGCCGTATTGGGCGAATATTTACTATTCGCTCTATATACGAGAGAGAATTGTTACAAAATGTGCTTCGATACGTGCCGAAGTGATAATGAATACTACTCAATCCATGATGCGAAAATTGCAGCACTGCTTTGATACCAATGGTCATCACTTCGAACACCTACCGTAAATGTACGTTCATGCCACCTTTTTAGCCTTCGTTGAACTTCAAAGACCTTCGTGTTACACATCATTGGATTCGTCTCGATAGCCGCTATCAGAAAACAAGTACCAAACTGTAGCATCCCATTTAAAAGAAACAAAACAATTTATTTATTTAGCGTATGGCTCATAACATCACAGTAAAAATTACAGAAACAACACGATTAAAAAAAAATCACATATGTATAAACAGAGCAATAAATAACAGTTTGTATATAAGGACACCGCCAATTGTAAAGTTACACTCACAGAAGACCAGTCACAAGCAGACGTCCAGCTTAGATAGTAAATAGTCGATTGCCTCTTGGGTCGCCATTAGGAAATCTTGTGGGTCACCCTCGTATGCCCTTAGTGGGCATTCCTGCACGATGTGTTTGACCGTCTGTCTCTCAGCGCCACAGTCGCAAGCAGCCGAAGGAAGTTTACCCCATCTGTGTAAGGAGTCAGCACATCTCCCACAGTTGGTTCTGATGCGATTAAGAGTTGACCAAACTTTGCGAGGGCAATCAAATCCTTTTGGTTTACTAAAGATGCATGGCATACTGTGGCAGTTTACTACTGTTCTGCTCTCCCATTCCTCTTTCCATCGGTCATTTATTTTGAAGTTGGTTTGGTGCAGAGCCTGTGCGGTCTTTAGTGGAGGATTCCTAGACCGGAGTCGGTTTCCTTGGATGTCGTGAGTATCTTCATGGATTTGTAATTGAGGGTTGGTCATGATTTTTTGAAATTCTCTAACCAGAGCGTGTTCACGGCGCAGGTTAGGAGGGGCTATGTTACTGAGAACGGGCAGCCACACTGTAGGAGTTGGCCTGATTGTGCCTGATATAATACGCATTGTTGCATTGAGTTGGCTATCTACCATGTGTGTGTGTTTGCTGTTGAGCCACACTGGGGCACAGTATTCTGCCACTGGATACACCAAGCCAAGTGCGGATGTTCTTAAGGTAGATGCTGTGGAGCCCCAAGTGGTGCCACAGAGCTTCTGCAATATGTTGTTGCGTGTTTTAAGTTTCGCTGCAGTTTTCGTCAGGTGTTCTTTGAATGTTAGTGTCCTATCTAGGGTAACCCCAAGGTACTTTGGGTGTTTGTTGTGATTTAGTAATTTCCCATCTAGATAGACTTGTAGTTCTCTGTTGGCCATTTTGTTGTTCAAATGGAAGGCAGATACTTCCGTCTTTGTAGCACTAGGTTGTAGCCTCCATTTTTTAAAGTACTCGCTGAGAATCCCTAGGTCACTCGTAAGGATATCTTCGGCAGTTTCTATATTTCTGTGGGCTGTTGCTAGAGCCCAGTCATCAGCATAACCAAATTTGCGCGATCTGGTTGCAGGCATGTCAGCGATGTAAAGGCTGAAAAGAAGGGGCGCAAGGACAGAGCCTTGTGGGAGTCCATTGTTGAGTTTCATCTGTTTACTTCTCTCATTCCCCATTATTACTTGGAAGGTTCTATTTGACAACATATCATCAATGAGGTTGGTTATCTTCTTGCAGGGGACGGCACAGATTAATTTGTACATGAGCCCCTGTTTCCAAACTGTATCATAGGCTGCTGTTAGGTCTACGAATGCTGCAGCTACTTTATTTTTCTTCTGGAACCCCGCCTCTATATATGTTGTCAGTGATAGGACTTGATCTGTACAGCAGCGATATGGACGGAATCCTGCTTGTTCGATAGGGATTTTTTTGAGTATAGTCTGGCCTATTCTGTTGAGGAGCAGTCTTTCTAGTAATTTATATACCATACTGAGAAGGGCAATGGGGCGGTAACTCTCTGGTCTATCGCCTGGTTTACCAGGTTTCAGGACTGCGATGATCTTTGCTCGTTTAAGTGAGGGAGGAATGTTACCCACTTGGAGAATGTCCGTAAAGAACTTAGCCAGCCATTGTTTTGTGTAGGCTCCAACATGTATGAGGAACTCAGGGTGGATACCATCGAAACCCGGAGCTTTGCCTGATTTAACCTTCTTCAGGGCATTGGTAACCTCCTCGATGCGAATATCTGATGAATATTCTGAGTCTATTGCATGGGTCCTTTTTAATGTTTTTAAGTCTTTCTTCACTTTTGTTGTGTGCTTTCTATTTCGTGGGGCTCTAGACGCAGAAACTATGCGGGATGCAACCTTGTTGGGAGATATTTCGTCCTTTCTACGTTCAGGTGGGTTTGCGCCTCCAAGTTTACGTAGTAGGGACCAGGCTTGTCGGCTTGACTTTGAGAAGTCTAGATTTTCAACAGTATTCTCCCATTTTTGCCGTCTAATAAAGTCGATGTTATGTAATAGTTCATCCGCTATTTCCCGGTCCCCATTCTTGAGGAACTCCGCGTACAGGTCATCGCATATCCCTGTCCAGCCGGGAATGTATTTTTTGCGGTACCCTCTTGGGATCGCTGTTTTCGCAGAGCTAATGACCGCTCCCACGAACCTCTCATAGCTCTTGCTGGTTGGAGGGATCCAGCTCAAGGTATAATCAAGTTGTACAGAGAATTTTGTCCAGTCAGCTTTTGTAAAATTCCACCTTGGTCGAGGGTAAGACCTTATTATCGGGATGGATAGACCGATATTAATAAGCACAGGGCGGTGCTGGCTATGAGGGAAGTCCGTCAGGACCCTTCTAGAGGCTGTCAGTGGTTTATCGCTTGTATCCCTCGAAACAAAGCACAGATCCGGGTTATAGTCGCAGTTCCATGCGGCTGATCTGAATGTCCCTCGGTCCTTGGCATCAAAGACCAGATATGTATTTTGTTCCTCGGACCAATCGACCAGCATGTCTCCATTGCTATCATTAGTACTATATTTCCACATTTCGTGGTGACTATTATAGTCCCCAACGTATACGCTTGGGTGTGGGTGGATCTTTATCACTTCAGCTGGCCATGTAGTAGCAGGAGGTTTATAGATGTTAGTTACTGTAACTTCTCCTATTTTGATGACAACTTCATGGATATCATTTGCAATGGAGGCTTCAACTGGAAAGGCGTCCTCTATGTCCCCACGCACATATGTCGCAACGCCATAGTGTCTGTCATACGTGGCTCCAAGTAGCTCATATCCCAGAATCCTTCCTCTAGCTTCAAGTTGGGCTCTATTTTCAGCATGAGTTTCCTGTATGGCTACCAGGTCAATGTCGTTATCGTGTAAAATTCTCTGCAATACTTGACATTTTGCTCTGCTTATGCCCTCAATGTTGAAATGGCAGATTCGGATGCATGGTCCGAGATCCTTTGTCAGTTGGTCCCTAAAAGGACCGTTGTATGTATCTTGCATAGCGCTTTGTCTGTCGTTCTGTTTCACTGCGATGTGGGGCAGGAATTCTTCGTTCGGTCTGCCGCCAGTTGTGTTAGTTCATTTAGCGTTACCCAGGGTGCACCACGTGGAGGCGAACTAACTTTACACCCCAAACAAAACAAAGTTGACCTTCATATATTTGAGGCGACCCCACCTAGCAACAAAAGACGAACGTCATATTATGGTCCCCGTGTCCCGTACAACATTTGGCCCACAAACTTTTCAGCTCCTATGATACTACGATACGTTCAGTATCTCATTTCCTAATCTAATTTGCTCAGCGTCACCTAATTTAATTCGACTACATTCCATTATCCTCGTTTTACTTTCCTTGATACTCGTCCTCCTCCTGCTTGCTCAGTATACAGACCAAATAAGATTAGGGAAAGGCTACAACCGTGTCTCACTCCCTTTTCAACCACACCTTCCCTTTCATGACTCTGTACTCTTGTAATTGTCATCTGGTTCGTGTATATATTTTAAATTGCCTTTCGCTCCACGTGTTCGACCCCTGCCACCTTCAGAATATGAAAGACAGTATTCCAGTCAACATTGTCAAAAGCTTTCTCTAAGTATACAAATGTTCGAAATGTAGGCTGGCTCTGAGCACTATGGGACTTAACGTCATCGGTTCCCTAGAACTACTTAAAACCTAACTAACCTAAAGACATCACACACATCCATGCCCGAGGCAGGATTCGAACCTGCGACCGTAGCGGTCGCGCGGTTCCGGACTGAAGCGCCTAGAACCGTTAGGCCACCTTGGGCGGCTCTAGAAACATAGGTTTGCCTTTCCTTAATCTTTCTTCTAAGATAAGTGGTAGGGTCAGTATTGCCTCACGTGTTCCAACATTCCTCCGGTATCAAAGCTCATATTCCCCGAGATCGGCTTCTACCGGTTTTTCAATTGGTCTGTAAAGAATTCGTGTTAGTACTTTGCAATCGTGCCTTATTAAACAAGTAGTTCCGTAATTTTTATACCTGTCAACCCTTGATTTTTTGGGATTGAAATTATTATATTCTTCTTGAAGTCTGAGGGTATTTCGTCTGTCTCGTACATCTTGCTCACCGGATGTTAGTTCTGTCATGGCTGGTCCATGTCACCCAAGGTTACCAGTAGCTCTAATGGAACCTTGTGTACTCCCCGGGCATAGTTTGGACTTACGTATTTCACGCAGTACCGTATCTCATGAGGGGTAAGATAGATACTGCCTACAGGAAAATTTGAGATCTTTGGAGAAAAGAGAACCACTTGCTTGAAAATGAAGAGCTCATAAGGAAACCCAGTTGTAAGCAAAGAAGGAAAGCAGAAAGGTTGAAGAAGTATATAGAGGATCTATACAAGGGCGATGTACTTGCGGACAATATTATGCAAATGGAAGAGGATGTAGATGAAGATGATGAAATGGGAGATACGATACTGCGTGAAGAGTTCGACAGAGCACCGAATGACCTGAGTCGAAACAAGGCCCCGGGAGTAGACAACATTCCATTAGAACTACTGACAGCCTTGGGAGAGCCAGTCCTGACAAAACTATACCATCTGGTGAGCACGATGTATGAAACAGGCGAAATACCCTCAGACTTCAAGAAGAATATAATAATCCCAAGGAAATCAGGTGTTGACAGATGTGAAAATTACGGAACTATTAGCTTAATAAGTCGCAGCTGCAAAATACTAACACGAATTCTTTACAGACGAACGGAAAAACTGGTAGAAGCCGACCTCGGGGAAGATCAGTTTGGATTCCGTAGAAATGTTGGAACACGTGAGGCAATACTGACCCTACGACTTATCTTAGAAGAAAGATTAAGGAAAGGCAAACCTACGTTTCTAGCATTTATAGACTTAGAGAAAGCTTTTGACAATGTTGACTGGAATACTATTTCAAATTCTAAAGTTAGCAGGGGTAAAATACAGGGAGCGAAAGGCTATTTACAATTTGTACAGAAACCAAATGGCAGTTATAAGAGTCGAGAGACATGAAAGGGAAACGGTGGTTGGGAAGGGAGTGAGACAGGGTTGTAGCCTCTCCCCGATGTTATTCAATCTGTATATTGAGCAAGTAGTAAAAGAAACAAAAGAAAAGTTCGGAGTAGGCATTAAAATCCATGGAGAAGAACATCGGGTGATACTGAGGGAATTAGATTAGAAAATGAGACACTTAAAGTAGTAAAGGAGTTTTGCTATTTGGGGAGCAAAATAATTATTGATGGTCGAAGTAGAGAGGATACAAAATGTAGACTGGCAATGGCAAGGAAAGCATTTCTGAGGAAGAGAAATTTAAGATTGAGTATTGATTTAAGTGTCGGGAAGTCGTTTCTGAAAGTATTTGTATGGAGTGTAGCCATGTATGGAAGTGAAACATGGACGATAAATAGTTTAGACAAGAAGACAATAAAAGCTTTCGAAATGTGGTGCTACAGAAGAATGCTGAAGATTAGATGGGTAGATCACATAGCTAATGAGGAGGTACTGAATAGAATTGGGGAGAAGAGGAGTTTGTGGCACAACTTGAAGGAGGGATCGGTGGGTAGGGGATGTTCTGAGGCATCAAGGGATCACCAATTTAGTACTGGAGGACAGCGTGGAGGGTAAAAATCGTAAAGGGTGCCCAAGAGCAGATGGATGTAGGCTGCAGTAGGTACTGGGAGATGAAGAAGCTTGCACAGGATAGAGTAGCATGGAGAGCTGCATCAAACCATTCTCAGGACTGAAGACAACAACAAACAAACAAACAAACATCTTATCTCCCATCTCATTTCCATCTACGTCCTTCATTTCAGTAATATTGCCCTCCGGTACATCGCCCTTGTGTAGACCCTCGATATACTATTTCCACGTTTCTGCATTCCCTGTTTTTTGCTTACGATTGGTTTTCAATCTGATACTGCTGTAGTGAAAGGCGCTATTGAAGAGGCGGCAGGCGGGCCGAACGGACTTCGCTAACCCTTTTAATTCGGCTGCCTCGGTTTTACCAAGCGTAGCCAGTGCGGGTGTCGGCAGTCTCGTAAGTTACACCTGTACCCGGTATCGGATTAAACTTGGCGCAAAACTCTCCGCACAGCGCCGCAGTATTGGGATAACGGCGGGCGGCCGGCGTACCTGGCGTTCGTTCGTTTTTCCTGGCACTGCGGCTAACCGGACGAGCGGAGTCTATTAGCTCGTCGCAGAAACCCGCCCAGAGCGCTCGCAGGTGTTATCGAAACACCTGGCAGTAACCGGCCACAAGGGAGGTGGAGCGGCCGCTGCCAGCGCTCAGCACAGTGTCTTAACAGGGAGTCCCGTGTGTGTGTGTGTGTGTGTGTGTGTGTGTGTGTGTGTGTGTGGCTGGCGGGGGGCTGCTGGCCAAGGTCAGTCAAGGTCGCTGACGTCAGCGCCAAAATAGCCTCACGCCAGCCAGCCAGCCAGCAGGGAAGAGGGGTGGGGGTAAAGACCTGGCGTCGGGGATAGCCGGGCATCCGCGCTTCTGTCTGGCTCAACGCCCTCAGCAAATGATCAAACAGTTAGTCAAACTTGTCCAGTTTGTCAAATTGTTAGACGGTGCGCGTCGTTGCTGGACGCGTTTCTCAAATCTGGACGTGTTTGTCAAATCTGGACGTCTAGAATGAGATTTTCACTCTGCAGCGGAGTGTGCGCTGATATGAAACTTCCTGGCAGATTAAAACTGTGTGCCCGACCGAGACTCTAACTCGGGACCTTTGCCTTTCGCGGGCAAGCGCTCTACCATCTGAGCTACCGAAGCACGACTCACGACCGGTACTCACAGCTTTACTTCTGCCAGTATCCGTCTCCTACCTTCCAAACTTTACAGAAGCTCTCCTGCGAAGGACATTGCTGAAGTTTGACTTCCGTCGATGTGATACTTGTCGAGATAGTCACTTGTCTGCCTCCATGCGCAACTTCACGCAGAGCGAGCGAGAATTTCATCTGTTAACGGAACTTAGGAACGCTGACCATAGTATTTGACATAAAGTTAATCTCGATACTCCTATACCTTCCAGAAAAGAAGAGATCTTAACAGATGGACGCAAGGTTTCTGTTTTTACCGGTTGAGGTACGGAACATTGAATCGCCGATATGTACCAAAATGGTACAGATGTTCCATCCTGCACTGCCTTATACACGATGGATTAAGCTGCCCCTACCTACAAGTTTTATGCAAGCCGCAATGCCTTCAAATAACACAGACAAATAATCATACTCTCTCCCTCGCTACACGCGAACTGTTAGCGTTACAAAAAAGAACGAAGATCTTGTAGGAAACGTAATGTAGCCAAGTTTTGTGTGGGATACGTTTTCGCTAGAGGCCGTTAGTTTCGAATTACCCAAAGAAAATACATGAAAGTTACATCCAGATGCGTTTCTCTTAACTCGAAAACCGTGGCCTCCAGTGAAAACAAATTCCAGTACAAAATTTAAATGCATTGAGTTTTCTACAAAAAAGATCAGTTAATTATTTTTCTGTAGGATTAACAGTTTGTTCCTAGTAAGCGAAAGAAGGTCTCGTGTGTGGTTTTCGAAGGTGTTGCGGGTTGCGTAAAACCCATAGGTGTGACAGCTGAATCACTTTGTACAGTGCAGGAAGGTGTTACGAAAAACACCAATATTCTATACCCAAAGTAACAGGAGTGTAACGGAAATAAATACATACATACATAAATGAAGCTCTTAAGTTCTTCCACTGACGACGTGTGTGTTGGCAGATAACTGTGTCCTTTTGAATGAGGGTGTGAAGTAATTGAAGGCATTGGCGTTCAATAACTGGAAATGTCGAATTTTATCCGAAAATGACATTTCATTACAGTCACGTAGTTTCTAAATTGCTCCATCCTGTCGTGCAAGAATGATACCGGTCCATGGGACCAGTTCAGAGTAACATAGAGGGTGGGCTTTTAACGTCTCGTGTTCGGAGCTAGAACCAGACGTGTCCGGCATAGGCTGTGCCGTTGCACTTGCACAGTAGTGGAGTTATGGCACGTGAAACACATCTAGGTAGTTCATTGAGGTTGTCCTATAGTTCCTAAAAAATTCGGTGTAACATTTGGAGTGGTGCTGACGAGATAATACTGTTTAAAGTCGAGTCTCTTCGGATGCTATACTGAAAACCAGAATACAGTTCACTGTAGTGCGTAATTATCACGACTTGCGTATCATGAGTTTGTGAAATTCAAAGTTTTCCCGGCGGATAAAATGTTCCAAGAAATTTCGGGATTGCAGCTGGTCTCCATAAGCTGCGCTGCACAATATTTCAACTGGACATGTGCCTATCATGTTCAGGTGAGCCTCGGAAGAGGTGTAAAGTTTTTACTAAGCCTGCTTTTAAATGATCTTTGCTTTCGATATTTTTTTGTCCTACGCTTTAATTCTTCCCAAAGATGTTAAACTGGGTTAATATCTGGTGACTGGGGAAGCGATGAAACTATTTTGGTACATTGTTAAGTAGCTCTTATTTTACGACAATGGCCGTGTGCTGGGCGTCATTCTTGCCGAAACACCCATTCTGTTCTTAGACCCATTTCCTCCGCAGATTGGTTCGTATCCTCGTTGAAGATTCTAGGATACTTCCATTTATGCATAATACCTTCAATAAATACTAAATTCCCAACTCCAGACATGCAACCCCACACAAGAAAATTTCCACCACCACACTTCATCTACATCCATACTCCGCAAGCCACCTCACGGTGTGTGGCGGAGGGTACCTTGAGTACCTCTATCGGTTCTCCCTTCTATTCCAGTCTCGTATTGTTGGTGGAAATAAAGACTGTCGGTATGCCTCTGTGTGGGCTCTAATCTCTCTGATTTTATCCTCACGGTCTCTTCGCGAGATATACGTAGCAGGGAGCAATATACTGCTTGACGCCTCGGTGAAGGTACATTCTCGAAACTTCAACCAAAGCCTGTACCGAGCTACTGTGCGTTTCTCCTGCAGAGTCTCCCACTGGAGTTTATCTATCATCTCCGTAACGTTTTCGCGATTACTAAATGATCCTGTAACGAAGCGCGCTGCTCTCCGTCGGATCTTGTCTATCTCTTCTGTCAACCCTATCTGGTACGGATCCCACACTGCTGAGCAGTATTCGAGCAGTGGGCGAACAAGCGTACTGTAATCTACTTCCTTTGTTTTCGGACTGCATTTCCTTAGGATTCTTCCAAAGAACCTGTCTGGCATCCGCTTTACCGACGATCAACTTCGTATGATCATTGCATTTTAAATCACTCCTAATGCGTACTCCCAGATAATTTATGGAATTAACTGCTTCCAGCTGCTGACCTGCTATATTTTAGCCAAATTATGAAGGATCTTTATTTCTATGTATTCGCAGCACATTACACTTCACTAAATTTAGATTTCAATTGCCATTCCCTGCACCATGCGTCAATTCGCTGCAGATCCTCCTGCATTTCAGTATAATTTTCTATTGTTACAACATCTCGATATACCACAGCATCATCCGCAAAAAGCATCAGTGAACTTCCGATGTCATCCACAAGGCCATTTATGTATATTGTGAACAGCAACGGTCCTACGACACCCCCCTGCGGCACACCTGAAATCACTGTTACTTCGGAAGACTTCTCTCCATTGAGAATGACACGCTGCGTTCTGTTATCTAGGAACTCTTCAAGCCAATCACACAATTGGTCTGATAGTCCATATGCTCTTACTTTGTTCATTAAACGACTGTGGGGAACTGTATCGAACGCCTCACTGATGGGACAAGATTTCTTTTCTTCCAATTTCCATTCCTTTTTCGACACACCCCCACACTGGAAGATCTTAAAACTTCCTCATATCCGTGAAAAGTACTGTATTCCAAAATGTGGAATCTTTATTTCGATGCAGAGTTGCAGATTGTAGGCGCTTCTTTTCATTTACCCTGCTTATGAATGGTTTCTTCCTTGCTGTTCTACTTGGAAATCCATGATCGCGCAGCAGTCTCTGTACTGTTACACTATTACGGGATAAACATCATTTCCACTAGCATTTGCGAAGCTGTAATTCTGGGATCCGCGTTCACTTTTCTAATGATGTCGGCGCTCCCTGCTGGGTAATTTCGGTGGTCGTCCGCATCTAGGTTTTTTCTTATTATGGTTTGGATAATTGCACGGCTCCTATTAATTTCCCCCATTTTCCGAAGTGAGAATCCCTTTTTACTGAACTCAATAATATTCTTCCTGGCCTCCACTGGTATTTAGGTTCTCTTTGAATCCATGTTACGCTATCGAAGTACGTACTGCATTACAGGTCTGTAATATGAACAAACCGCACCGCTTCTACTGTGTCCATTACAACGTCTCTCTTGCAACTAGCGACACACTCAGAGTATGTTGAGTTCCGTACCGCAGTAAACAAACACTGTTGCACCTACGAGGGTAAGTCAATTATTATCCGCAAAGTAGTTATAAAATTTTATTGTAATCAAATAGGAAACTTAACGAGAACATTCTTCGTCATAGTCTCCATGCGTTTCAACGCACTTGGTCCGTCGTTGTAGAAGCTTTCTGATGCCCTCATAAAAAAAGCTTCTCGGTTGAGCTGTGAGCCAGGAATGCGCCGCTTCTTTCGCTGCTTCGTCCCAGGCAAATCGACGGCCCGTCTTTAATGTCAGTCTGAGTGGACCAACAAGTGATAGAAGGGGGCAAGATCGGGACTACACGGAGGATGATCCAGTACTTCAGATTTGAGTTTCTGGATCGTTCCAGCAGTGTGGGCAGCAGTATGCGGACGGGCATCGTAGTGCAACAACACAACACCTTCTGACAGCAACCCTCGGCGTTTGCTTCCAACTGCAGGCTTCAGCCTGGCAGTAAGCATCTCACTGTAACGTACACTGTTTACTGTTCTGCCCCCTTCCCCATAATGTTCCAGTACTGGACCTCGTGCCTCCCAAAAAACCGTAAGCATCTGTTTTCCAGCGGACGGTTCGGTCTCGAACTTTTTCTTGGACGGAGAATTTGGATGTTTCCATTCCATACACTGCCGTTTCTCTCCGGCTCGTAATGATGGATCCGTGTTTCGTCACCAGTGATGATCCTGTCTAAGAAGTTGTCCCCTTCGTTACCGTAGCGATCCAACTGTTCTTTACAGATCTCCAAGCACGTTTGTTTATGCAACTGTGTGAGTTGTTTTGGGACCCATCTTGCGCAAAGTTTATGAAACCGAAGTCTGTTGTGGATGATTTCGTAGGCAGACCCGTGACTAATTTGCAGGCGATGTGCCACTTCACCAATAGTCTGTCCCAGAGATTCACTTGACGTGAACGCTCAACGGTTTCTTCATTTGTGGCGGTAAACGGTCGTCCGGCTCCTTCGTCGTCCCTAACACTTGGGCGAACATTTAGGAATTTTTTCAATCCGTTCGCAGACACTCCGTTGTGGCAAAACGCTGTTCCCGTACTGTACCGAAACTATTCTATGTATTTCGGCCCCTGATGCGCCTTCCGGCAACAGTGAACAGATCACATAACGTTGCTCTTCTTTGGTGCAAATAGACAGCGGAGCAGCCATGATTAACAGCACGGCGGCGATAACGAAACTAACCTAACAGCTTGAAAATTCCGAAGATGTAACTACAGATAAACAAAGCATGCGTCATCAACGTAAAACGACAGTGCTACCAAAATAAACAAACATATAACTAAATTGCGGATAATAAGACTTAACCTCGTGCCTCGCTTACAGTGCACGAGACCTGGAGGAAGACCTTGGTTTCTGTTACTGTGTTGACGTGGAAGCGGGCACGTCTGCCTCTGAGCTTCTAGGCTGTACGCAACCTGCTACAGAATGGGGCTGTGTGTAGACTTCAGTGTCAGATTGTATGTGATAGCGTTAACACCGGCCTAAACAGAGAATCGTTGATTACTTCATGGCGATGAACGACTACAGGAAAGAAAAATTCTATCTACAGCACGTCACTTGCAATACAGTCAAGAAAGCCATAATGCGGATTAGATCAGCATCTACTGGACACGATGGCATCACTATCGAGATAGTAAAACTTATTACTGATCATTGCCTTCTATAACAGACATTTTCAACGATTCATTAATCACGAGTGTTTTCCGTGAGGCCTGGAAACTGGGACAAATTAAGCCACTGCCTAAAAAGGACATGGCCACAGCACCGTCTGACTACCGCCCCATCTGCCTTCTTCCTGCACTATCAAAGGCCTTAGAATATACAGGGTGAGTCACCTAACGTTACCGCTGGATATATTTCGTAAACCACATCAAATACTGACGAACCGATTCCACAGACCGAACGTGAGGAGAGGGGCTAGTGTAATTGGTTAATACAAACCATACAAAAATGCACGGAAGTATGTTTTTTAACACAAACCTACGTATTTTTAAATGGAACCACGTTAGTTTTGTTAGCACATCTCAACATATAAACAAATACGTAATCAGTGCCTTTTGTTGCATTGTAAAATGTTAATTACATTCGGAGATATTGTAACCTAAAGTTCACGCTTCAGTACCACTCCTCCACTGTTCGATCGTGTGTATCGGAGAGCACCGAATTACGTAGGGATCCAAAGGGAACGGTGATGGACCTTAGGTACGGAAGAGACTGGAACAGCACATTACGTCCACATGCTAACACCTTTTTATTGGTATTTTTCACTGACGCACATGTACATTACCATGAGGGGTGAGGTACACGTACACACGTGGTTTCCGTTTTCAATTACGTAGTGGAATAGAGTGTGTTCCGAGATGTCAGGCCAATAGATGTTCAATGTGGTGGCCATCATTTGCTGCACACACCTGCAATCTCAGGCGCAATGAATGTCGTACACGCAGCAGTACATGTGGTGTAATGTCGCCGCAGGCTGCCACAATACGTTGTTTCATATCCTCTGGGGTTGAAGGCACATCACGGTACACATTCTCCTTTAACGTACCCCACAGAAAGAAGTCCAGAGGTGTAACATCAGGAGAACGGGCTGGCCAATTTATGCGTCCTCCACGTCCTATGAAAAGCCCGTCGAACATCCTGTCAAGGGTCAGCTTAGTGTTAATTGCGGAATGTGCAGGTACACCGTCATGCTGATACCACATACGTCTACGCGTTTCCAGTGGGACATTTTCGAGCGACGTTGGTAGATCATTCTGTAGAAACGCGATGTATGTTGCAGTGCTCTCAGATACACGCGATCGAACAGCGGAGGAGTGGTACTCAAGCGTCAACTTTAGGTCACAATATCTCCGGATGTAATTAACATATTACACTGCAACAAACGGCACTGATTACGTATTTGTTTATATGTTGAGATGTGCTAACAAAACTAACGTGGTTCCATTTAAAAATACGTAGGTTTGTGTTAAAAAACATACTTCCGTGCATTTTTGTATGGTTTGAATTAACCAATTACACTAGCCCCTCTCCTCACGTTCGGTCTGTGGAATCGGTTCGTCAGTATTTGATGTGGTTTACGAAATATATCCAGCGGTAACGTTAGGTGACTCACCCTGTATAGTCCACGACCAGCTCACCAACTACCTAACAACCTACTAGACGAATACCAATCAGGTTTCCGTAAACATCGAAGCACAACATCCGCACTGATAAAAGTGACAGATGACCTGAAACTTGCCATGGACAGACAAGAAGCGACTATCATTTGCTTCTTAGACTTCAGCAAAGCATTTGATACTGTCGACTTCGACATCTTACCAGCCAAACTTAGCGTTCTAAATTTCTCAGCAAGTGCAGTGCAATGGTTTCGCTCGTACATGACGTCTCGTCAGCAACACGTCCTGTCTGGGAATATAAAATCACAATGGCGGCAGGTAGGGTCAGGCGTTCCCCGAGGCTCAGTATTAGGTCCTCTACTCTTCTCTCTGTATGTCAATGATGTGTCATCCGTTCTGACGTATTGCAAATGTCATATGTATGCTGATGACCTTCAGTTGTATCTAAGTGCGAAACCAAGCAATCGTAAGAAAGCTACTAAAAATTTCGCCCGGGTTCCCGGGTTCGATTCCCGGCGGGGTCAGGGATTTTCTCTGCCTCGTGATGGCTGGGTGTTGTGTGATGTCCTTAGGTTAGTTACGTTTAAGTAGTTCTAAGTTCTAGGGGACTGATGACCATAGATGTTAAGTGCCATAGTGCTCAGAGCCATTTGCACCATTTGAACTAATGATTTCAATGCTGACATCGATGCACTGTCAAAATGGGCACAGGACATGTCTAAAACTAAACCCATTTAAAACCCGAGCGGTACTTGTTGGTCACTCTACGCTCATTAGCCCAAAACATCGGGAATCCCTACCATCTCTTATCCTAAATGGAACAAATATTAACTTCTCTCCCTCAGCAAAGAGTTTGGGAGTAGTAATAGATGAAAATCTAAGTTGGACAGAGCACGTAACTGCAGTGTGCAAAAAAGCATCAGCATCCCTTCATGTCCTACAAAAACTCTTCCCTTTCGATCTGAAAAAGAAATTAGTACAAGCGCTTATACTCCCAATGATTGACTACAGCGATATTATCCTACAAGGCCCCTCTCAGGAAAATTGGCGACGTCTGGAACTGGTCACGAATGCCTACGTCCGATATATCTGTGACGTTCGACTTTTTGATCACATTTCACCAGCATATGCGAAATTGCGTTTGTCTGCACGCAGCCAGAACAGAGATTTCCATACACTCTGTCTCATTTACTGCCTTATAAATGTATACTGTCCCTCATCTCTCTCCTCGTCTTTAACGCTTAGGCCGACCGGAGTGGCCGTGCGGTTCTAGGCGCTAGTCTGGAACCGAGCGACCGCTACGGTCGCAGGTTCGAATCCTGCCTCGGGCATGGATGTGTGTGATGTCCTTAGATTAGTTAGGTTTAATTAGTCCTAAGTTCTAGGTGACTGATGACCTCAGAAGTTAAGTCGCATAGTGCTCAGAGCCATTTGAACCTTAACGCTTATGTCGGAACAACACGACAGAAACACACGTTCCCATCACAGTAAAATCCTCTCTGTTCCACTGCGACGCTCAGTGACCTTCTCAAAGTCCTTTACAGTAGCGGGAAGCCGACTCTGGAATAGGCTCCCTCGTTATGTTAAACCATAACGTTACTTAAATCCATGTCCGGCTTCAAAAAACAGTTAATGACGTATCTACTGAAGCAACAGTAATGCCTTCCTCTGTACACGAATGCACTTCACCTCATTACTTCCCTCTTTCCTCCTCCTTAAATCTCCCTCCCACAAAACTCGCTATACTAGTAAACACCTACTTAACACACCAAGATATTAATGTACATCTGCACAAATCTTCATTACTATTGCCCATTTTTCTCATGTTTATCATTATTATTTAATTTTTTTTACTGTTACTATTACTACTTTTATCATAATTTGTACGTATAGCACCTGCCGTAAAAATACTGCCAGTACTTACTTTATTAGGTCTTAGTCATTATTATTTATTCATATTGTGACTACAGTAATCTAATTTTTCTTATTTAAAGTATTGCCATGATGTAACTCTGTGTGAAGTGCTGCATGTGTGGAACACTGGTCCGATGTAAGAGAGGGCCTGATGGCCCTAATCTGATCAGGTTAAATAAATTAATAATGCCGTAACCGGTACAGCGCACTCACCTTAAGGTGGCCAGCTTGACTGTAGGTGTGGACGGCTACACTTGCGGCCTTGGTCTGTTTGTGGGAAGTGCGAGTCTCTTTGCTCTGGGATGGCACTGCTAAGTCAGTGAGAGCGCTTGTGCACACACGGGTGTCAGCTGATAACACGTGTGCGACCTCGAATGCACGTACACTCCTGGAAATAGAAATAAGAACACCGTGAATTCATTGTCCCAGGAAGGGGAAACTTTATTGACACATTCCTGGGGTCAGATACATCACATGATCACACTGACAGAACCACAGGCACATAGACACAGGCAACAGAGCATGCACAATGTCGGCACTAGTACAGTGTATATCCACCTTTCGCACCAATGCAGGCTGCTATTCTCCCATGGAGACGATCGTAGAGATGCTGGGTGTAGTCCTGTGGAACGGCTTGCCATGCCATTTCCACCTGGCGCCTCAGTTGGACCAGCGTTCGTGCTGGACGTGCAGACCGCGTGAGACGACGCTTCATCCAGTCCCAAACATGCTCAATGGGGGACAGATCCGGAGATGTTGCTGGCCAGGGTAGTTGACTTACACCTTCTAGAGCACGTTGGGTGGCACGGGATACATGCGGACGTGCATTGTCCTGTTGGAACAGCAAGTTCCCTTGCCGGTCTAGGAATGGTAGAACGATGGCTTCGATGACGGTTTGGATGTACCGTGCACTATTCAGTGTCCCCTCGACGATCACCAGTGGTGTACGGCCAGTGTAGGAGATCGCTCCCCACACCATGATGCCGGGTGTTGGCCCTGTGTGCCTCGGTCGTATGCAGTCCTGATTGTGGCGCTCACCTGCACGGCGCCAAACACGCATACGACCATCATTGGCACCGAGGCAGAAGCGACTCTCATCGCTGAAGACGACACGTCTCCATTCGTCCCTCCATTCACGCCTGTCGCGACACCACTGGAGGCGGGCTGCACGATGTTGGGGCGTGAGCGGAAGACGGCCTAACGGTGTGCTGGACCGTAGCCCAGCTTCATGGAGACGGTTGCGAATGGTCCTCGCCGATACCCCAGGAGCAACAGTGTCCCTAATTTGCTGGGAAGTGGCGGTGCGGTCCCCTACGGCACTGCGTAGGATCCTACGGTCTCGGCGTGCATCCGTGGGTCGCTGCGGTCCGGTCCTAGGTCGACGGGCACGTGCACCTTCCGCCGACCACTGGCGACAACATCGATGTACTGTGGAGACCTCACGCCCCACGTGTTGAGCAATTCGGCGGTACGTCCACCCGGCCTCCCGCATGCCCACTATACGCCCTCGCTCAAAGTCCGTCAACTGCACATACGGTTCACGTCCACGCTGTCGCGGCATGCTACCAGTGTTAAAGACTGCGATGGAGCTCCGTATGGCACGGCAAACTGGCTGACACTGACGGCGGCGGTGCACAAATGCTGCGCAGCTAGCGCCATTCGACGGCCAACACCGCGGTTCCTGGTGTGTCCGCTGTGCCGTGCGTGTGATCATTGCTTGTACAGCCCTCTCGCAGTGTCCGGAGCAAGTATGGTGGGTCTGACACACCGGTGTCAATGTGTTCTTTTTTCCATTTCCAGGAGTGTGTATGCTGGCAATGGCGGCGGCGGTTAGTCGCTCGCATGCCGCCGGGCTGTGGGGACCGTACCGCGACCCACGTTCCAATTGTAACCTGAAACTTCCCTGACAGATTAAAACTGTGTGCCGGACCGAGACTCGAATTCGGGACCTATGCCTTCCACGGGCAAGTGCTCTACCAACTGAGCTACCCAAGCGCGACCCACGCCCCGTCCTCACAGCTTTACTTCTGCCAGTACCTCGTCTCCTACCTTCCAAACTTTACAGAAGCTCTCCTGCGAACCTTGCAGAAGTAGTACTGCTGAAAGAAAGGATATTACGGAGACATGGCTTAGCCACAGCCTGGGGGATGTTACCAGAATGAGATATTCACTCTGCAGCGGAGTGTGCGCTGATATGAAAGGAAGTTTGGAAGGTAGGAGACGAGGTACTGGCAGAACTAAAGCTGTGAGGAGGGGGCGTGAGTTGTGCTTGGGTAGCTCAGTTTGTAGAACACTTGCCCGCGAAAGGCAAAGGTCCCGAGTTGGAATCTCGGTCCGGCACACAGTTTTAATGTGTAACGAAGTTTCGTATCAGCGCACACTCCGCTGCAGAGTAAAAATCTCATTCTGGCAATTGTAGCGTGTTCACCGGTATACGGTTCCCGGTAACGTCGAGCAGCAAGCTGCTGATAAGCAGGGACTAAGTCTAGCTTCAGAACAGCTCTCGGTTCAGTGGCGTACAGAGAAAGTACAGTAATACGGGTGTCGGACTAAATTTGTGATTGGGTTCAGGATTTTCTGAGAGGGACGACGCAGCTTGATCTCTTGTGTAGCGTTGCTATAAAAGATCTGATCAACAGGCCAGTAAAATTAGTCCCAGAAAGGTCTTTGCTTTCCAAAAATCAAAATATGCGAACTGTTTGTCATTCCAGTGGTGTAAATAGAGTAAGCCTCCATTTCAGACGGTAGCTTCAGCTCTGGTGAAAATGACCAGAAGCTACAACTTTTTAAATTCCTGTGAAAATCGCAGCATTTCATCAGAAAACGGGGCAAGGTTACCAGAATGGTAGTAAAATATACTCTACTGGCCATTAAAATTGGTACACCAAGAAGAAATGCAGATGATAAACGCGTATTCATTGGACAAATATATTATACTAGAATTGACATGTGATTACATTTTCACGCAATTTGCGTGCATAGATCCAGAGAAATCAGTACCCAGAACAACCACCTCTGGCCGTAATAACGGCCTTGATACGCCTCGGCATTGAGTCAAACAGAGCTCGGATGGCGTGTACAGGTACAGCTGCCCATGCAGCTTCAACACGATACCACAGTTCATCGAGAGTAGTGACTGGCGTATTGTGACGAGCCAGTTGCTCGGCCACCATTGACCAGACGTTTTCAATTCGTGAGACATCTGGAGAATGTGCTGGCCACGGCAGCAGTAGAAAATTTTCTGTATCGAGAAAGGCCCGTACAGGACCTGCAACATGAGGTCTTGCAAAATCCTGCTGAAATGTATTGTTTCGCAGGGATAAAAACAATAGTTCAAATGGCTCTAAGCACTATGGGACTTAACTTCTGAGGTCATCAGTCCCCTAGAATTTAGAACTACGTAAACCTAACTAACCTAAGGACGTCACAGACATCCACGCCCGAGGCAGGATTCGAACCTGCGACCGTAGCAGTCTCGCAGGGATCGAATGAAGGGTAGAGCCACGGGTCGTAACACATCTGAAATGTAATATCCACTGTTCAAAGTGCCGTCAATGCGAAGAAGAGGTGACGGAGACGTGTAACCAATGGCACCCCATACCATCACGCGGGGTGGTACGACAGTATGGCGATGACGAATACACGCTTCCAGTGTGCGTTCTCCGCGATGTCGCCAAACACGGATGCGGCCATCGTGATGCTGTAAACAGAACCTGGATTCACCCGAAGAAATGACGTGTCGCCATTCGTGCACCCAGGTTCGTCGTCGAGTACACCATCGCAGGCGCTCCTGTCTCTGATGCAGCATTGATGCTGCCACGGTCTCCGATCTGATACTCCGTGCTGCTGCAAACGTCGAACTGTTCGTGCAGATGGTTGTTGTTTTGCAAACGCCCCCATCTGTTGACTCAGGCATCGAGACGTGGCTGCAAGACCCGTTACAGCCGTGTGGATAAGATGCCTGTCATCTCGACTGCTAGTGATACGAGGCCGTTGGGATCCAGCACGGCGTTCCGTATTGCCCTCCTGAACCCACCGATTCCATATTCTGCTAACAGTCATTGGATCTCGACCGACGCGAGCAGCAATGTCGCGATACGATAAACCGCAATCGCGATAGGCTACAATCCGACGTTTATCAATGTCGGAAACGTGATGGTACGCATTTCTCCTCCTTACACGAGGCATCACAACCAAGTTTCACCAGGCAAAAGTTTCCTCATGTCAGCACGTTGTAGGTGTCGCCACCGGCGCCAACCTTGTGTGAATGCTCTGAAAAGCTAATCATTTGCATATCACAGCATCTTCTTCCTGTCGGTTAAATTTCGCGTCTGCAGCAAGTCATCTTCGTGGTGTAGCAATTTTAATGGCCAGTAGTGTAGAATTCTGCATCGGTCGAGTACCAAAATTTTGCTGTTTTATTAAATTTTCGCATAGGAAAGAGTCGTCAGGAAACGTCAATTTTTCACACTTTTTTAGTCGCCGTACAAAGTCTGAGAATTGTCCAGTTTCGGCGCAACATTTTGCTGGGGAAAACTTGTAGCGCATCGAATTGTGCTCTCACAGTCTGAGGAAGTGACAGAAAAACGTAGCTGGTAAGTAAATATCGCCATTGTTCTGTATCAAGTAAATCATGTGATTAACAACCAACATAGACTTCCTAATTACAGTTGAACGGCTTTTTCAAGCTGTTAGTGTACATGCAAGTACACTCAATTTTTTTTTTTTTTTTTGCGAATGTAGATATTGTGATACAACTTGCCGAAAATGTTTGTGTATGGTGAAGTTTGGATTGTGTGTCTTTGCTTAACACAAGAAAAACAGAATACCACGACATATTACGGATATCTTCCATCAAATAAATATTACGTATCTTGTTTAATCCGTGGTGCTTTTTCTTAATGCTGCCGTGGGTTCACCTTGGTTTACTGCAACGCCAGTAGGGGTTCATGGAATGGTTAAAAAAAATGCCAGTGTTTCTCGTTCACGAAGACTTTCCACACTCTAGATCTTCGGCAGCCAACTATTGATTTAATACTGTCTCATAACTGACTTAAGACTGGCCTAAGGCAGCGTACAAATCACCTCTACTTATATGTTCTTGAACAGTTACTATCATTGTTACGTATTAAATTTCTAGATTTATACAATTAAATTTTTTTACATACATCTCCCCACATTAGATACAAATTCGCTCGAAATAAGTTAATAATTTCATACGAAGACAAAAACGAATGTGGGAAATCGTATAAGGAGAAAACTTAAAACTTAACAATTCATTCAGAGCAGGAAGTAAAAGGAAAAAGTGGCCGAGCTGTTGTCTGCGTCTACATAACGTAACATCATCTATTTGTAGCTCTTGGAAACGAACAGCACGAAAGATAGAGGTGTTCAACCTCAGTTTTCACTGTTTAGCGTCGGCCGGGGTGTCGAGCGGTTCTAGGCGCTTCAGCCTGGAACCGCGCGACCGCTACTGTCGCAGTTCGAATCCTGCCTCGGGCATGGATGTGTGTGATGTCCTTAGGTTAGTTAGGTTTAACTAGTTCTAAGTTCTAAGGGACTGATGACCGCAGATGTCAAGTCCCATAGTGCTCAGAGCCATTTGAACCATTTTCACTCTTTAGCACAAACTATTCGAAATGTCCAAACTGTGGTAAGATTCTCTATTACAACGAGATTTTCGAGAAGATTTTTTTTAGTAAGTCGGAATCGATACGACAATTTTGCTGATTGTTTTTGTAGTTTCAACCACTTACCACTTCGTGAGACAAGTAGTAAACTGGGCGGACTACGATTTTTTTTAGTTTGCGTATTTAATTTTATATTTTGATTTTGTGTGTCTTCAAACTAAGGATGTCAAAATTTTTCAATCTTCTTTCGACTTTACGGTTTTATTTTTCCTGTTTTACAGGAAAATGACAGGAATGGAAAACCGAAAACCTGTTACTTCAGAAACTTGTGATTTTTTAGCGGGTTTAGGTAGCATGCCGCGACAGCGTGGACGTGAACCGTATGTGCAGTTGACGGACTTTGAGCGAAGCGTATAGTGGGCATGCGGGAGGCCGGGTGGACGTACCGCCGAATTGCTCAACACGTGGGGCGTGAGGTCTCCACAGTACATCGATGTTGTCGCCAGTGGTCGGCGGAAGGTGCACGTGCCCGTCGACCTGGGACCGGACCGCAGCGACGCACGGATGCACGCAAAGACCGTAGGATCCTACGCAGTGCCGTAGGGGACCGCACCGCCACTTCCCAGCAAATTAGGGACACTGTTGCTCCTGGGGTATCGGCGAGGACCATTCGCAACCGTCTCCATGAAGCTGGGCTACGGTCCCGCACACCGTTAGGCCGTCTTCCGCTCACGCCCCAACATCGTGCAGCCCGCCTCCAGTGGTGTCGCGACAGGCGTGAATGGAGGGACGAATGGAGACGTGTCGTCTTCAGCGATGAGAGTCGCTTCTGCCTCGGTGCCAATGATGGTCGTATGCGTGTTTGGCGCCGTGCAGGTGAGCGCCACAATCAGGACTGCATACGACCGAGGCACACAGGGCCCACACCCGGCATCATGGTGTGGGGAGCGATCTCCTACACTGGCCGTACACCACTGGTGATGGTCGAGGGGACACTGAATAGTGCACGGTACATCCAAACCGTCATCGAACCCATCGTTCTACCATTCCTAGACCGGCAAGGGAACTTGCTGTTCCAACAGGACAATGCACGTCCGCATGTATCCCGTGCCACCCAACGTGCTCTAGAAGGTGTAAGTCAACTACCCTGACCAGCAAGATCTCCGGATCTGTCCCCCATTGAGCATGTTTGGGACTGGATGAAGCGTCGTCTCACGCGGTCTGCACGTCCAGCACGAACGCTGGTCCAACTGAGGCGCCAGGTGGAAATGGCATGGCAAGCCGTTCCACAGGACTACATCCAGCATCTCTACGATCGTCTCCATGGGAGAATAGCAGCCTGCATTGCTGCAAAAGGTGGATATACACTGTACTAGTGCCGACATTGTGCATGCTCTGTTGCCTGTGTCTATGTGCCTGTGGTTCTGTCAGTGTGATCATGTGATGTATCTGACCCCAGAAATGTGTCAATAAAGTTTCCCCTTCCTGGGACAATGAATTCATGGTGTTCTTATTTCAATTTCCAGGAGTGTATTTCTCGGATTTGGATGAGGAAGGAGCTAAGAGATCACCAGATGACTGTAATGAATACATTCAGTGACTGCAGTATTCAACAGGACGGTGAAATCCCTGCAGTGTTCTTTTGTATCACACACAGTTCGCTCAGAAAACTTACCATGTGTTTAAGTTAGTATTCTAATTAAAAAAAGGGTGATGAAAATTCCTATGTCGGGTGAGAGCGAGCATTTTATGCTTTCCACCTGGTCACCTAAGAAGAACGCGGTCGTGCTAGAGTTTTGCCGAATATTATTTCGTTCTCCTTGAAAAAGTAAATGACATTGGAAGCTATATCGTATCTTTGCCCGTCTCTTTTTTTACGTCTGAACTGCAACTGCCCACACCATTGCAGGCTAGCTGGACCGCTGGTTGACCACTGCTGTCCCTAGTTCAATGCGCCGGTAAAGCTGTTTTTGTGAACATTATCGCTCCATCTATCTGGGCATGTTGTTGTTGTGGTCTTCCGTCCAGAGACTGGTTTGATGCAGCTCTCCATCCTACTCCATGCTTCTTCATCTCCCAGTACCCGCTGCAACCCACATCCTTCTGAATCTGCTCAGTGTATTCACGTCTCCCTCTATGATTTTTACCCTCCACGCGCTCCTCCAGTACTAAATTGGCGATCCCTTGATGCCTCAGAACATGTCCTACCAACCGATCCCGTCTTAGTCAAGTTGTGCCACAAACTCCTCTTCTCCCCAATTCTATTAAATACCTCCTCATTAGTTACGTGATCTACCGCGATCTTCAGCATTCTTCTGCAGCAGTAAATTTCCAAAGTTTCTACTCTCTTCTTGTTTAAATTAGTTACCGTCCGTGTTTCACTTACGTACATGGTAGCTACATTACATACTTTCAGAAGCGACTTCCTGACGCTTGAATCTATACTCAATGTTAACAAATTTCTCTACTTCAGAAACGCTTTCCTTCCCATACCCAGTGAACATTTTACATCCTCCTACTTCGAGCATGATCAGTTGTTTAGCTCCCCAGGTAGCAAAACTCACGTACTACATATAGTATTTGATTTCCTAATCTAAATCCCTCGGCATCGCCTGATTCAATTCGACTACATTTCATTACCCTCGTTTTTCCTTTGTTGATGTTCATCTCATATCGTCCTATCAAGACACTGTCCATTCCGTTCAACTGCTCTTCCAGGTCCTTTCCTGTCTGACAGAATTACAAGGTGTAACACAACATAAAACGTATCATGATCGTACTTGACTGTACTGTCACAGCTTGGTTCCCACTCCAGCCGAAACGAAATCCAACGCGATTCAAGCAAAAGCGGAAGAATACGTGGCGTCATGTTTACATGAGGTTTATTCTTCTGGTCTCTATGGAAATCCAGTTGTAAGCAAAGAAGGGAAAGCAGAAAGGTGGAAGGAATATATAGAGGGTCTATACATGGGCGATGTTCTTGAGGACAATATTATGGAAATGGAAGAAGATATAGATGAAGACGAAATGGGAGATAGGATACTGTCTGAAGAGTTTGACAGAGCACTGAGAGACCTCAGTGGAAACAAGGCCCCAGGAGTAGACAACATTCCATTAGAACTACTGACAGCCTTGGAAGAGCCAGTCCTGACAAAACTCTACCATCTGGTGAGCAAGATGTACGAGACAGGCGAAGTACCCTCAGACTACAAGAAGAATGTAATAATTGCAATCGCAAAGACAACAGGTGTTGACAGATGTGAAAATTACCGAACTATCAGTTTAATAAGCCACAGCTGCAAAATACGAACGCGAAATCTTTACAGACGAATAGAAGAACTGGTAGAAGCCGACCTCGGGGAAGATTAGTTTGGATTCCGTAGAAATGTTGGAACACGTAAGGCAATACTGATCCTACTTGTTATTTTAGAAACTAGACTAAAAAAAAGCAAACCTACGTTTCTAGCATTTGTAGACTTACAGAAAGTTTTTGAAAATGTTGACTAGAATACTATTTCAAATTCTGAAGGTGGCAGGGGTAAAATACAGGGAGCGAAAGGCTATTTACAATTTGTACAGAAACCAGATGGCAGTTGTAAGAGTTGAGGGACATGAAAGGGAAGCAGGGGTTGGGAAGGGAGTAAGACAGGGTTGTAGCCTCTCCCCGATGTTATTCAATCTGTATATTGAGCAAGCAATAAGGGAAACAAAAGAAAAGTTCGGAGTAGGCATTAAAATGCATGGAGAATAAATAAAACTTTGAGGCTCGCCGATGACATTGTAATTCTGTCGGAGACAGCAAAGGACTTGGAAGAGCAGTTGAACGGAATGGACAGTGTCTTGAAAGGGGGTATAAGATGAACATCAACAGAAGCAAAACGAGGATAATGGAATGTAATCGAATTAAGTCGGGTGATGCCGAGGGAATTAGTTAAAGTAGTAAAGGAGTTTTGCTATTTGAGGAGCAAAATAACTGACGATTGTCGAAGTAGAGAGGATATAAAACGTAGGCTGGCAATGGCAAGGAAAGAGTTTCTAAAGAAGAGAAATTTAACATCGAGTATTGATTTGTCAGGAAGTAGTTTCTGAAAGTATTTGTATGGAGTGTTGCCATGTACGGAAGTGAAACGTGGACGGTAAATAGTTTGGACAAGAAGAGAATAGAAGCTTTTCGAAATGTGGTGCTACAGAATAATGCTGAAGATTAGATGGGTAGATCACATAAGTAATGAGGAGGTATTGAATAGAATTGGGGAGAAGAGGAGTTTGTGGCACAACTTGACGAGAAGAAGGGACCGGTTGGTAGGACATGTTGCGAGGCATCAAGGGATCATCAATTTAGTATTGGAGGGCAGCGTGGAGGGTAATAATCGTAGAGGGAGACCAAGAGATGGTTACAGTAAGCAGATTCAGAAGGATGTAGTCTGCAGTAGGTACTGGGAGATGATGAAGCTTGCACAGGATAGAGTAGCATTGAGAGCTGCATCAAACCAGTCTCAGGACTGAAGACCACAACAACAACAACAACATTATTCTTCTGATGAACAGAGTACAGCGGCGAGTATATGAAGACGGGAGAAGTGGAAGAATAAGAGTCGACGCTGTTTCGGCCTTGGTCCTTCAGCCGTGTGTGGGCGTGGACTGCGGAGTCGGCGGCGCGCGTGTTTCGCGACCGGCGGCGCGCTGCAGCGCAGGCGGGCGATGACGTCACGGGCCACACGCAACGGCGGCGAAAGCCGAGCCCGGCTGGTGCGGGCCGTGTGTCTGTTGCCGGGCGGCGGTATAAGCGTTGCGTCATCGCGGCGAGTGCGGCGCCGAGATCCAGAGCCGGCGGCGGCGAGCGGGCCGTACGGCGCTAACGAACGCCGAGAGTTAAAATACGTGGCTCAGAAGTGAAGGCGCGAGCCGTTACGTCACTTCCATCACTGGCTTCCTCCCTTCATACTGCAGTTGCGCCGAGTACGAGGAATGGCAGAGCGATGGCCCAGCCTCCCGTCGACTGCTGCTCTTTCAAAGAGAGCTCCGCCGGCTGTGCGATCGAGTTTTTGAAACTATCGATACGGTGACGGCGGTTCCGGGGAGCTGGGACGCCCTATCCCGACAACAGTAAATTTAATGACTTGGCTTTGCTGTATTTCAGGAAGCGCTGCAGCCATTGACATCAAACTTTTACAGCACATTAACCTGTATTTTCTGAGTCTACTGAACAACAATAATGCCATTTCAGCCACTGCTTTCGGATATAAAAGTTTTTAATTTCACCGTTAAAATTTTGTGTACTTTTCGTACGTTATCCTAAATAATTACACACAACACTATGTTTTTCTTTTAGTTCAGTAGATTCAGTATATGTATGTTACAACTCCCTTCAAATTTGATTACTCCACTCGATGTGGTTTCTGAGATTCGGGGGAAAATGTAACAGAACATGTAAATTTTTGGGAACATCTTCTAAAATTTAGAGAGTATAACTCAATATATGCTCTTTTTTTTTTTATTACACACTCAGCAGCACCGTGCACCATACTGTATATCATCCTCTTGATCATTTTCCAAATTCTTATTTTCTTGTTGTTGTTATTTTCTTGTTGTTGTTATTTTCTTGTTGTTGTTATTTTCTTGTTGTTGTTATTTTCTTGTTGTTGTTATTTTCTTGTTGTTGTTATTTTCTTGTTGTTGTTATTTTCTTGTTGTTGTTATTTTCTTGTTGTTGTTATTTTCTTGTTGTTGTTATTTTCTTGTTGTTGTTATTTTCTTGTTGTTGTTATTTTCTTGTTGTTGTTATTTTCTTGTTGTTGTTATTTTCTTGTTGTTGTTATTTTCTTGTTGTTGTTATTTTCTTGTTGTTGTTATTTTCTTGTTGTTGTTATTTTCTTGTTGTTGTTATTTTCTTGTTGTTGTTATTTTCTCGTTGTTGTTATTTTCTCGTTGTTGTTATTTTCTCGTTGTTGTTATTTTCTCGTTGTTGTTATTTTCTCGTTGTTGTTATTTTCTCGTTGTTGTTATTTTCTCCTTCTCGTTGTTGTTATTTTCTCCTTCTCGTTGTTGTTATTTTCTCCTTCTCGTTGTTGTTATTTTCTCCTTCTCGTTGTTGTTATTTTCTCCTTCTCGTTGTTGTTATTTTCTCCTTCTCGTTGTTGTTATTTTCTCCTTCTCGTTGTTGTTATTTTCTCCTTCTCGTTGTTGTTATTTTCTCCTTCTCCTTGTTGTTATTTTCTCCTTCTCCTTGTTGTTATTTTCTCCTTCTCCTTGTTGTTGTCGTTTTCTTCTTCTTCTTCTCTTTCTGGACTCCTTAGTGGCCAACCGTGCTGCATCAGTTAGAGTTCTCTGATGCAGTTAGCTCCAGGATTAATTCTCATGCGCTGTAGCACTTTCACCCTATCAATGTTGCCGTCATTAAAAGCAGTATCAGCGTCACTGGTCCCCCACTTCAGTGTCCCCATTCCAACAAAAACAATTTTTGTAAGCGAATCCATATAAGATTATCGGACGACCCATTGCTAATTTGAGTCTGACCATGTTGACAGGTCTTCAGTAATTCAGGATTTGCCAGCTCTCTGTAAATCAGTTTTCTGATATCCACGTTTGCTGCTGGGATGGAATATTTATGGCAGTACGAACTCTTTGAGTACTGGGCATTGTGATAATTGCACCATGAATCAGGTCCAGCAGAGCAAAAGTGGAGTACTGGTTTTTCATCAGTTGACAGTCTGTGGAAGAAGGTAGCCTGTATTGCCTGCTGCATTCTCAATAAATCCTCACTATTATTTCTAATGGCATTCCATAATACTACTGTAGTTCATCATTCATTTTGTCCATCAGCTTGCCTCTTATGGTTTTAT
The DNA here is from genome assembly GCF_023864275.1 of Schistocerca cancellata. Taxonomy (NCBI): domain Eukaryota; kingdom Metazoa; phylum Arthropoda; class Insecta; order Orthoptera; family Acrididae; genus Schistocerca; species Schistocerca cancellata. The sequence goes on from NC_064636.1 coordinate 13,481,782, forward strand.
CATGAGAGAGTTTCTTGTCTCTCAAACTTTGTTTAAAATCCCTCAACTGGGTACCCATCCTCTTCTGGACATAACACATTCCAGTTTTGTGATTATCTTATAACTCTAAGGCTGAGCGGCTACCACACTGTTATATGCTTTCGAGTCTCCATCGCCTAAGAACTTAGTGTAACACACTCCACTTTCGTTCACAGATCAGAATTCTTAGAACTGTAGCTGCAATTCTGGCAAGTGCCATCAAAATCCACTGGTATGTCAGTCATATACCATCATTTATTTCAACAGCTTCAGTTGCAGCACCCTTCATTGACTCATATGCAACAGATACCACAGCAGCTCCGATAAATCCTGCATACTTGTCGATTTTACAAGGTGGGCGTGGCATGTTCATCACGGCACACACAGTTTCTGCTGCAGTGTGTCCTTTGCCGATAGCTCTCAAAGCATAAAACATTTCCTTTAAATTAATTACCTTTACACTCATCAGAATTCCAAAATGAATGAACATACACTCCAGGAAATTGAAATAAGAACACCGTGAATTCATTGTCCCAGGAAGGGGAAACTTTATTGACACATTCCTGGGGTCAGATACATCACATGATCACACTGACAGAACCACAGGCACAGTGTTGCCTAACAGAGCATGCACAATGTCGGCACTAGTACAGTGTATATCCACCTTTCGCAGCAATGCAGGCTGCTATTCTCCCATGGAGACGATCGTAGAGATGCTGGATGTAGTCCTGTGGAACGGCTTGCCATGCCATTTCCACCTGGCGCCTCAGTTGGACCAGCGTTCGTGCTGGACGTGCAGACCGCTTGAGACGACGCTTCATCCAGTCCCAAACATGCTCAATGGGGGACAGATCCGGAGATCTTGCTGGCCAGGGTAGTTGACTTACACCTTCTAGAGCACGTTGGAGGCGGGCTGCACGATGTTGGGGCGTGAGCGGAAGACGGCCTAACGGTGTGCGGGACCGTAGCCCAGCTTCATGGAGACGGTTGCGAATGGTCCTCGCCGATACCCCAGGAGCAACAGTATCCCTAATTTGCTGGGAAGTGGCGGTGCGGTCCCTTACGGCACTGCATAGGATCCTACGGTCTTGGCGTGCATCCGTGCGTCGCTGCGGTCCGGTCCCAGGTCGACGGGCACGTGCACCTTCCGCCGACCACTGGCGACAACATCGATGTACTGTGGAGACCTCACGCCCCACGTGTTGAGCAATTCGGCGGTACGTCCACCCGGCCTCCCGCATGCCCACTATACGCCCTCGCTCAAAGTCCGTCAACTGCACATACGGTTCACGTCCACGCTGTCGCGGCATGCTACCAGTGTTAAAGACTGCGTTGGAGCTCCGAATGGCACGGCAAACTGGCTGACACTGACGGCGGCGGTGCACAAATGCTGCGCAGCTAGCGCCATTCGACGGCCAACACCGCGGTTCCTGGTGTGTCCGCTGTGCCGTGCGTGTGGTCATTGCTTGTACAGCCCTCTCGCAGTGTCCGGAGCAAGTATGGTGGGTCTGCCACACCGGTGTCAATGTGTCCTTTTTTCCATCTCCAGGAGTGTATTTTGAACTAGCACAATTCGTGATAAGTTTCCTGGCTAGTCCATTTGATACATCACTGTCTCCATGGAAACTAACTGTTCCTCGACATATTTACAAGACATACATTCACCTAACACCCTTGTTAGGATGTGTAAATCTATCAGAGTACATCCTAACCTACCATTTACATCACTTTCGTTTTGACAAAACTGTGCATCACAGCGTTTTATTTTAATCTTCGAAGCACTGACGGGTGTTGCTCTAGATACTCAAGAGTTCGCATGTATGTCATTGTTTGTAACTTCACATGACCATGTTGAACACAATGCTTCCCTTTATTTGAAAATCTGTTACCATGAAACCGACGGTTCTTAAAAACATTTCGTTTTCGCGTCATACTTCGCTTTTTGAGAGATTTACGAATGTATTTGTCACTTTTCCTCGGAAGAACGTTAGCACTTACACATACAACGCTTGTTTATACTATGAAACGATACAATACTGTTTTTGACAGTGCTACCATCACACACGTAATTTAACCTTTATGACACAGCAATCTACAGGATTCTATATGAAAAATTACCGATTTTATTACATCTTGAAGTAATGCACTTACAAATTTTAAAGTTTTCAACCAGTTTATATTATAATAATTTTTTTCATATTGCGGGGCCACAGTCATAACATATTTCTTTAAAGTTAGTACCGCCATTGGAATGTTGTTAATTTGCAGTGTTACATTTACCCTTACACAATCATGATTCCGGCTTTAAACTGCCATTATCAAAAGTGTTATACAGTGCCTAAGATGGTATACTCTCGTATTTAAAATACACTATTAGACACATTGTCTAAGGGTCGAGATTGTATACTCAGTGCCGGCCGGTGTGGCCGAGCGGTTCTAGTCGCTTCAGTCTGGAACAGCGTGACCGCTATGGTCGCAGGTTCGAATCCTGCCTTGGGCATGGATGTGTCTGTGATGTGAGGTTAGTTAGGTTTAAGTAGTTCTAAGTTCTAGGGGACTGTTGACCACAGATGTTAAGTCCCACAGTGCTCAGAGCCATTTGAACCATATACTCAGTGTTGAAACAAAGCAGTAGGCTTTACTAGAAATATCGACCCTTAGACAATGTGTCTAATAGTGTGAGTTCATAAGTGAGATTATATATATAAATCATTTTATTTCGGAAAATTGCAAATTCTGTAATTGTGATAAAAATTCGTAAATGTGAAAAAAAATTTCCGCTCAGACTCCCGTTAAGAAATCCGAAATATCACGTACTGTGGCCATTCACCCTGGTGGGCCGTCGTTTGCGAGTGACAGCTGAAAGAGAAAGAATCGAAGTTGCGTTACAGAGCCAGGTTGTGTGGCGTAATGGATAACAGCTTCATGTACAAAAGGTTATGGGTTCGAATCTTGCCAGGTGCTGTAAATTATTTTCAAATCTTTATTGAAATGAAATGACTTCGATCATTATTTCTATACAATTAATTGATTTAAATTTAATTTTCTAATTTAATTCCCCCGTCACATAATTTTAATCCTATCAACTTCATTTGTTTCATTTCTTTCTTCGTATCATTTTTCTCCGAATATGAATTTTTGTGAATATGAATTTAATTTACAATTACCTATTATAATATTCGATTACTTGAAAATTTCGATGTGACAGTCAAAAACAAAAGACGAAATAATTTACTTTAATGTGTGCAGTGGTGTGAAAAATGCATTTTTTTTACCAGTGCAGTTACTTTTTTTTGCTCTGTCATCGTGATGAAGTCATTTACAGTGTAACGTAAATAGTTGTTGCACTACGGACAGAATAAAACAGATGAAAACTTAGACGGGTTTGTAAGTAAAACGAAATTCAAGCAAAACGAAAGATAAATACAATAACCAATAATGTGGACGAAAAAACAGGGTCGTAAAACACAAGAAATTAAATCTAAATTAATACATAAAATCAGTTAAAATCGTATCAACAAATATTTGAAGTGGAGAAAGAATGACACGAAGAAAAAAGACCAAATGAAGTAAATATTACGATTAAAATTATGTGACAAAGGAATGAAATTAAATAATTACGTTTAAATCAGTTAATTGAATAAAAATTCAGTCGCTTTGGTAAAGATCTTAAAATAAGAAAGTTACTGCTTCTGGCGAGATTCGAACCAACAACCTCTTGCGTGTGAAGCTGTTATCCTACCCATTATACCACACATCTTTTTCTCACGGTATTGACTATTACACGAAATTCCGATACTTTTTTTTTTTCGTCAGTTACTGCCAAACGAGGGCCCTTCCAGGATGAACAGCTCCAGTGTGTGTGACACCGGGGATAATAACCTACGTCACCGTATAGGTAGCTTCAAAAAGTCGATAGCCCCCGCGCTAGAGAGCTCTCCTTGGTCGGATCGATTGTATAAACATCGCTGATGGGAAATCTAATTTGACATAGCATCGGAAATATAACTGTGTTCAGAACTCAGGTCTATCGAACAACGCTAAACATGCATCTACTGAAGCAAGTTAAAACGTTTGATCTAAGGTGGTATGTAACATGCTTGGTGACAAGGCTGAAATCGCCTGTCGAAACGATTATCGCCCGTGGATCGCAGATATTTATCGTACAGTGTAGATAAGCAGTATTTTTTTATCGAAGGTGACGTGCTTGTAACCATTGAGGCAAACGGAAGGAAGGAGCCATCCTCGAACGTTTCCTCAATACGAGGAAGATTTGCTGCTGAAAATTGTCTTGGACCAGCATAAAGATATAATTCAATGCAATAAAAACAAAAAAGGAAGTTCAAAGTCACTGCGGCCGACGAGATAAAGGCATGGAGAGAAGTTGCTGTTGAGTTTAGGTCCCGTAACGTCGGGAGAAATCGTGATCGGGAAAACTTCGAAAATCAGTTACGAAAATATTAAGTAAAGGACCAAGAAGGCATTCGCGCATAACGAGGTTATAATTATTACATTTCGTTTTTATATCTATGTGGTATGTAAATTGGAGTAGAAACAGTGTCAAGACGCTTCAGGCTTGAAATGCGCGAAACTGGAGGCGGTAATTTTGTAAGGCCTAATATTGCAGAAAGTGGACGAAAGCTGATTGCAGCTCTGAAGTCATTTTTTCCCCCATTTCCAACCCCTGCGATGACGATGCAGATTCTCATCGTGAAGTTACGTGCAGCGTGTGTAAACATTTTGATGCCATCGCATAAAGTTTTTGAAACGAGTCTGCTGTGTAAAAGGTAGTTCATAATGTTGTTCGTGAAGTTCTCGTTCTGATACAGATTCAGACAACACAAGTGGCATTTCATTCACAAACGAGGAGACAGCTGTAACTTCAAACGAAAATAATGCTCTTGTTGATGACAATAAAAACGAAAACTAAGAAAATGTTCACAGTGACCGGGTGAGAACAATAGCACTAAAACAATGTAATAACTTGGACTACACGACATCGTGTGTTTTGCATTGAAAATAACCTCTAGATGGACATAAAATCGAAGTACAGTGCTTGCCTGCAGAACATGAGATAAAAATGGAAACGTTCATAGTAGATACAGACATTTATGAATCTGAATTTAAAGAAGTGAAAAGACAGACTATTAATCAGACACACAATAAATTTTCCCAGTCTCCTAACGTTTTCTATAAATACCTTGTTAATAAATTTGGCGCTCATTTCATCGAGACTGCTGTTACCTTCCTTACCTGTTGATATGCAGCCTCCTGGAATTTATTAGTTGACATATCGTCATTTCGAAGTTATTACGGTGTTTAGTACACATTGTAATATGCTCTGATCAATGCCCTGAGACGAATTTGTGAGAGTTTACATCATTCGTGGTGTTCTTGTTCTGATACAGAATTCAATAACCAGGACATAAACAAGTAACTAGAACTGAGATAAAGGAAAAGGAGATCGGGCTTTCAAACTGACACTTCGTACATTCATTCCAATTGTTAACTTTTTGCATTAATAAATGTGGCCCTCACTGTTTTAGGATCCCTGTTGGCTTCATATCTTGCAGGTACTGGAATTTTGCGTACGCCCTCCTCCCAGCAAAAACATTATCAATTTCAGGCTGTTCCTCTGATGAACAGTCAGCCATGTTGTGCAAGACAAATGCTGCAGCTCTTAAAACTGCTGCACGATTTACTTTGACTCCTGAGTCCCAAACTCGAAGAGGGAAATATTCCTTTTACTGCTCCAAACATTCTTTCAGTTGTTTATTCCTTTCTTGTGGTCACGACTATACAGGGTGATTCACGAAGATACCCAAATATTTTAATATGTTGTTCTACAAGTGAAAAAAAATTCGCATGAACATAGGTCCGTAAATGTTTAGTTAACGAGTTACAGCAAATAAGACTTTGCCTGAAATTCAGCAACTTCGCTGAAATGAAGCCATCGCAAAACAGTAAGAGGTTAAAGTAAAGCACGATTTCCATTTGTTTTGTGGTTATTGGTCTGGTGAATCTAATGAAACATGTTCCCCATGTGTATTTGCAGTTGTTTTCCAGAACACCCAGAGAAGCAAAGACGTAATTTCCTAAAATTGTTAATTTATTGACTAATTGGACCAATTTGTTTTTTAAATTCCTGACAATTGCACAAAGTTTTCTACAGAAATTGTAGAGAATTTAATTTTGGAGAAAATGATGGTAATAACGTTAACTAAAACAGCATGAATATATCGGATCGTGTGCTTCTATTAATACCGTAACACAAGTGAATTCATGTTAAACCGGAAAAATTAAGCTCAGCGTTAAGGAAGTTGTACACTGTACGTAGAGTTTCACAATACATTCAGAATGAATGTTCAAAAATGTCTCCCCCGAGTTCAATGCATTTACCTGCACTCCTATGAACAGATTTTGTTTCAGTTTAACAGGGTTGTTCTAATTCTGTCTATTGCATTCATAGTGCGAACAAGTAATGCCTCAAGCGTATTCACTTTGTCCTCACAAACTATGTATTTTATCCATCCCCATACACAAAATACGATTGATGTTAAAGTTGGCTGTCTGCCGGTGTGACCGAGCGGTTCTAGGCGCTTCAGTATGGAACCGAGCGACCGCTACGGTCGCAGGTTTGAATCCTGCCTCGGGCGTGTGTGTGTGTGTGTGTGTGTGTGTGTGTGTGTGTGTGTGTGTGTGTGTGTGTGTGTGTGTGACGTCCTTAAGTTAGTTAGGTTCAAGTAGTTCTAAGTTCTACGCGACTGATGACCTCAGATGTTAAGTCCCATAGTGCTCAGAACCATCTGAACCATTTTTTAAACCGGGCTATCTGGGTGGGCACAGACGTGTAGTAGCACGACCAATCCATTTCTCGGGAAAATGTTCATTTAAGCGTGCAGTAACGGTGTGGTGAAATGTGGAGGCACGCCGTCAAGTTGAAAATAAATTTGCAATCGCGAAGCAAGTGGAACATCTTCGAGCAAGCGGGGCAATTTCTTCTTGAAGAAATTGTTAGCACGCCTCGCCTGTTGGAGTTGCTAAATTTCAGGCAAAATCTTTTATTAGCCGTAACTCCGTATCTAAACATTTGCAGGCCAATGTTTATATGAACTTTTTTCTTTAGTTTTACTTGTAGATTAACATTAAAATTGAAAGATCCCCTTCGAAAAATTAGTGAATCACTGTGCTGATAAACCTATTACGTTATTTGATTTTCAATCAGCTGAGCAGGACTGAACGTACTCAGACATTTCTCTCTTTACTTATTCTGATCAACACTAAACTGACACGCAGTATTTTTAGCGCAACGCAATCCGATTTTCAATAATCCCTACAAAAAAATGGTCCTGACTAACAATAACCAATACCTTTCACGAATCGCTTACCTCACAAAAATCTTCGTTACTCAAACTACTGCAATACAGCGAGCGCCAATACTGCCAATTAAATAAAACATTCTAACTATTGAATACACTAACTACTAATAGGCATAGTTAGCAAATGAAAGATTTTGATAGAGAAGAAACAAGGTATTTACCTTAATAATGTTCAAAAGTCATCTCAGTTCATGATATCCAGTATTACAAATTTACTCTTCCTGATGGACACGCGTCCAGATCGTCCGCTGTCAAAACTACGCCCTCTCCCCCCCCACATCCACCACTGCTGGCGGCTCACCTCCAACTGCGCAACGCTACGCGCTGTTCACGTCCAACTGCCCAACACTGCAATAGCGAATATTCCAACAATGCAAACCAGCCACAGACTGCAGATAGCACAGCCAGAGATATTCATATAGAGCGCTACGTGGCGTTACCAACATAAAAACCTAAACAGCCTACTTACAAAATATTTGCATATCTTCGTGAATCACCGTTTCGATTCACTCAGCCGCCGTTTGTTCGCCAAGTACGGCCGTCGCAAATACCTGCAACACTGATAAGTGCCTCCGAGAATTAGGCCTTGTGGAATTTCTTCTGTTTGCAACGGAGCACGTACGCGTGAGTTTCCGAAAACATTGCCGTCGTGGGCAGGTCCTGGCGATCTAGCTATGATATTTAAACATCGCAGCTTAGCGTCTGTGATTTCTTGCACTTTCAAAGAAAACCGGCTGTGTGACGACTTCGAAATATCTCAGCATTGTTGTCACAGTCCGCCTGCTTAGCTTAGTAGGTGGAAAATTTGATACATAAAAAACACGTACGATCAAACGACGTGCATCACTTTCACGGAAGGTTTTGTTTTCGCAGGGGCTTCCAGTAATGTAGATTGTTTAGGTCTACGTCACTATAATAAGCAATTTCATAATGTTGCAGTAACTATATCTGAGTAAAAAAAAAGTGGTTAGGTGCTTGTCCATTTTCTCCGCTCGTGGACTGGGTGTTGTCATATTATACAGGGTGTCCGAAAAGTCTTTCCCTGATTACATAAATTGATAACTCAGGCTAGAAGGAAGATACAAATATGGAACTGGTGTCTAATTTTTTACAAACTATCAAAGTTTTTTTGACAAATCAGTAAACTTCTACCCTCGGTAGCACGTAGCACATCTAGGCGATATCCAGTTTCCGTCCACACATTAGCCAACATCCCTGGAGGGATCGATTCAACGACTGTAGTTATCCTTTGCCGCAGGGTTTCAAGATCTGGTACAAGTGTTCGGTAGACCTCGTCCTTGACATAACCCCATAAAAAGAAGTGTAATGGGGTTATGTCAGGAGAGCGTGGAGGCCAAACCGTTGGCCCATCACGACCAATCCAGGAAAGGTCATATCGAGATAGGCACGGACGTCCAAACCCCAATGAGGCGGTGCACCGTCTTGCTGAAACGAGACATCGGGGTGATACTGAAGCAGCTAGGGAACAGCATACAGTTGCAACACGTCCAGATACACTGCAGATGTGACGGTAGCCTCAGCGAAGAAGAATGACCCGATAATTCGTTGTGCAATAGCGCGCACCAAACATTCACCTTTGCACTGCCTCTGGTGCACTCCGTGACCTCGCCAGGGGGCTGTGAACCCAAATGCGCACATTATGGCGATTCACTGCTCCACTGACAAAAAAATGTCGCTTCGTCGGAAAAGGCAATTCGTCTGAGATAACCATCATCGTCCTCAGTACGTGACAGCATTTCGACCGCGAAGTCATATCGATGTGTACTGTCATCGAGCAACAATGGAAATGGAATTTTACTGATGTGTGAAAAAAACTTTGATAGTTTTTAAACAAGTAGACACCAGTTTCATATTTGTATGTTACTTCTAACCTGATATTACCAATTTATGTAATCAGGGAAAGGCTTTTTGGACACCCTGTATATCACCGGCACGCGAGTCGATGGCGAAACTTCCCTGTACCTCCCGGCCGGCAATGCCATACGATCATTTTTTCTCCCTCCATTGCTGCCACCAGGCGAGTTGACGGAGATACCGTTGCAGTCAGTAGCGCTTAAAACGCCAGAAATATGCGCTACTTGATGAAAAAAGTGATTCTATCCATTGGCATATCCATAAATTTATTTTATCAATGATGCAATACAGGCCGATGCCTTACGGACAACTCGGCAAGCTGTTGCTATGTCTGCTTTAAGCAGATCACCAACCGCTATGCGAAAAGTTTTTCTGTGGCGTAAAATCTTAACCTTAACAGCAACATTCACATTGAATTCAGTGGCTCGTTTCTTTCGTGTGGTTTCACGAGATAGTGCCTGAAGCTTAGTTCCAGCTTGCAGCCGCCCTCCGTCGATCTGCTGTCGTTCTGTGACGTAAGATGTTGTTATCTACTTCTCGTTACAGCTGTACCTCAGGTGGAACAGCCACAAACATCTTCACTGTAACGGCAACTAAATTTCGGGTTTTACTACTAATAATTAATGTCGACATTTCGCACAGTCGGTCACCCTTCATTTGTTGCTGCGTAACCGAAGACAAGATGGTTAATAACGTCTTTGGATGTTGTTATTTCAACTTCCTATTTCCTACGTTGCTACATACCCGCACTGTTTCGGATTTGGTGGTGTTTCTGTCTGATAGGAAATGAAATGTTAAATAGCTTTTAAGTCACAATTTATGCTTCGTGATATTTCGTAATCGAATCTTCCGTCATCCAGAGAGGGTTTACAGCTTGCCCATGATTATCGTTGACTAAAACAAACGCTGTTGCGGAAATCGCTTTAGTTTTTATGAACAACATTTAATGATTGACGATGAATGATCGCATTTGGCATATAGACAAAAGGAGGGTTGATCCTAAAATTTCTCTCAGCAATTACGGCAACCAAAATGTCCGTGATTTTTATAGTTAGTCACTCAAAGATACAGCAAGGACTATGGTAAGTTACTAGACTTCAATAGTCATTCAAACTTCGTACTCTTACGTTAACAAAGCTAAGTCTCCAGTTCTGCTCTTCTATTCCGTTTAACATCCCTTCGTATGCTTCATAGATCGCATTATCGGTTATTCGGCATGTAATAGAATTTAATACTGAGCACTACTTTTTCACGCGCACACGGTTCCTCAGATATTCTTAGTCTGTGACCTTATGGTAAAAGTCTGTCCCGTATAAATCAACAATAGTTTGTTTTCTTGCAGTTTAACAAAAGTCACCTGATACCTTTAGTAGCGTATCACACGTAAATACCCGCTATATCGCACGTCGCAGAGCGCAAAAACAACACAACAAACTATATCCGCGCGTGGTTTTTATAGTAGAATTTAGAAACAAAAGTAGCCGCGTTTTAAACCCTCTCCCATTTCCCTGAATGTGTTCCGCTGCGGGCGTTACTCTGAGGAGAGATTACATCGATAATTTTAATTAAAACTTTTTCAAAGCCATTAATTACTTCCGATATTATCGATCACCTGTCCCCTATATGACAATAAGCCTGATAATATTGTTCTTAATTAAAACAGCGGTTATAAACTGCTCTATAGTACCTTTCTCCAAACGAAATCTCAGCTTCAATGACGTGCTATTTAACTCCAAGAGTGGGTTCACCATTTGGAGAAAATAGTAACAAATGGAAAAAAAAATTTTTGTAGAAGTGACGTGGCTTCGAACACCTAATCTTCTGCATTACAGTCGCAGCCTCTGAGCCATCGAAATGAATAAAATACATGCTAGTGTTCTCGTAATCAACGCACGTGGTACTGTCATAGCAGTTTAAGTATGTGTTCGGTAGTTAAAGTCTCGATATGAATTCCATAGTTACTGGCACTCGAGCCGAAAGAGAACTTAAACAAGTGGACTTGAATCCTTATTGGCTGTTGTCAAAATTCCCGTATTTAACTCTTCGCTCAAAATATTTCGTATTTTCCTTTTTTTGTGCTGCTAAGTGTCCGTAAAACGCCTTCGAACTAATCACATAATGTGAGAGTTGTCTCCCAAGAGCTGTGCTAAGAGATAGATCGTTGCGTACACACGGTGGCAAGTAATTCCCTTAAAGGTGAAAGACAGAGTGACGGGACGAAAACGTTGCTGAAATTAAAGGGTTTTTTTCCGTCCGCACTGCAATGTAATAGACAAATGAGGTTTACTGCACTGAATAAAGCATACATTATTGGTATTTTTTATTGAGAAATATTGTCTTCACTGTGTAATTGCGATTTTCCCGAAGCAGCTGTGAAAGAAAGTAGAGGGACAGTTGTCGCTGTAACTCTGATTGTGGTTATCTGAAGCATCAAATTAACGTATCACCCTGGTCCTTACAGACTCAGTTCATAGTAGGGATTTGCAAAAAAGTGGCGAAATTAGAGGTTTGAAAACATTACCATTTCTGGACTCGTTTTTTGGTCGAAAGAATACTAGACGTCATCATAAAACCTGGGCTACGATGAACTAAAGAGAATTCAATTTGCTCCAAGGAATACCAAAAATAGTTACAAATATGCGAATTGCCACTCACCTACCGGCGCGATATACTGCTTTGTCGGTATTCCTGTCGGCTACTGTCAATGCCCGACCATCCGTCTTATCGTTCCTTTTTTGACGACTCTCTCGACCGTCAATACGGGTTGTATGTCTCTGCCCTGCTACCCCCTGGAGTTCGCTTTCGTCGCCTCATTCAACACCTTAATTTTTCACTCCCTGCAACCTTTCGAGTGGGCGAGAGCCACACGCCACCTTGGCTCCAGGCTCAGGTCCGCGTTCACCTTGACCTCAGCTCGCTCTCAAAAGAGGTTACCCCCGGTTCGGTCTACCACTCCCGTTTTTTGGAACTTCGTTCGAAGTTCATCAACATGACTTTCATTTATACAGATGGCTCTAAGACCAATGACGGGGTCGGGTGTTCCTTTATCGTCGGGGCACAAAGTTTCAAATACCGGCTCCATGGCCATTGTTCGGTCTTCACAGCTGAGCTCTTTGCCCTCTACCAGGCTGTTCTTTACATCTGCCGCCGCCGACATTCTGCTTATGTCATCTGCTCCGATTCCCTGAGCGCCATCCAGAGCCTCAGTGATCCGTATCCGGTTCACCCTTTCGTACACCGGATCCAACGCTCTCTTCGGCAGCTGGTGGACGTCGGTTCTCCGGTTAGCTTTATGTGGGTCCCTGGCCATGTCGGTATCCCTGGGAATGAAGCTGCAGATGCCGCGGCCAAGGCTGCGGTCCTCCAGCCTCGGACAGCTTCTTGTTGTGTCCCTTCGTCAGATTTTAGCAGGGTCATTTGTCGGCGCATTTTATCGCTGTGGCATGCCGATTGGGCTGCACTTACAGACAACAAACTTCGGGCCTTAAAACCTCTTCCCGTGGCTTGGACGTCCTCCTCACGCCCTTCTCGGCGGGAGGAGGTAGTTTTGGCCCGGTTAAGAATTGGACACTGCCGGTTCAGCCATCGCCATCTGCTGACGGCTGCGCCGGCGCCGTTCTGCCCATGTGGGCACTTGCTGACGGTTAGACACATTTTAATGTCCTGTCCATATTTTAACACACTGCGTCTAGATCTTAACCTGCCATGTACTTTCGATGCCATTTTAGCGGATGACCCACGAGCAGCTGCTCGTGTTCTTTGTTTTATCAATTTGACAAACCTCTCAAAGGACATTTGATGATGCTGTTTTTTAATCCTATGCCTGTCAGTCTGTCTTTTATCGTGTTTTCCCTTTTTAGTTGTTGTTGTGAACTTGTGCCTCGCGGTGCATTCTTAGAGTAGTCAGGGCGCTAATGACCATTGAAGTTGTGCGCCCTAAAACCACAAAAAAAAGTTACAAATATGATGAAAATTGTCGTGTGAGCGATGACAGACATGGCGAAAAACATGGCTTTGAGTAAAAACCGTATGTAGTTCGACCGAAATGGCGATACGGTGCTTAAAATTGTCGACATGTCGACTGAGAACTAATGATAACTACTTCGCCAGGTTATAAGTGGGTGCATCCAAATTACTAACAGTAGGGCGTAGAGGAACACCTTCCTTACGCAACTTACGCGGAACGGGAGCACCATGATGTTTCCTATGTAAACCTTCGGACAGCGAACTCCTCCTTCGAAACCCAATGTTCCTTAATTCTTTCTGTAGGGTCTCTAGCTAGCATCTAGCTAGTCACTATCATGTCTTCCCGGTGTACAGAAGACAGAACATCGATCATTTACATCCTGTGCATTCAGTGCGACTGTTTATTCGTATTGCTCACTTTGTTTCAAAGCGGTAAGCTGTATGCAAAATTTTATTCTTGCAATGTGAGTACGTTTATCATTCACTGAACACTGTTTAATTGCAGGGCGAACTGGGAAATCTAACAGTAACACAAATCTGAAAGGTCCGAAATGTTTGAGAATTTTTGTATTGACACTTTCATTAAGTTTTTGCAGTAATACTAACCTGTAATCCACTCCAGTATAAAATTGTAGTAAGCAGCTTAGTACAGCACTTCAACAATGATAAGGATGGCTCTAAAGACTGCTGCAGTCTCCCTGTATTGTAAATTCGTGTAAGCTATAGCCAGAGCTTAACAACGTATACTGGCTTAAATACATACACTACTGGCCATTAAAATTGCTACACCACGAAGATGACGTGCTACAGACGCGAAATTTAACCCACAGGAAGGAGATGCTGTGATATGCAAATAATTGCCTTTTCAGAGCATTCACACAAGGTTGGCGCCGGTGGCAACACCTAAAACGTTCTGACACGAGGAAAGTTTCCAACCGATTTCTCATACGCAAACAGCAGTTGACCGGCGTTGCCTGGTGAAACGTTGTAGTGATGCCTCGTGTAAGGAGGAGAAATGCGTACCATCACGTTTCCGACTTCGATAAAGGTCGGATTGTAGCGTATCGCGATTGCGGTTTATCGTATCGCGACATTTCTGCTCGCGTCGGTCGAGATCCAATGACTGTTAGCGGAATATGGAATCGGTGGGTTCAGGAGGGTAATACGGAACGCCGTGCTGGATCCCAACGGCCTCGTATCACTAGCAGTCGAGATGACAGGCGTCTTATCCGCACGGCTGTAACGGATCGTGCAGCCACGTCTCGATCCCTGAGTCAACAGATGGGGACGTTTGCGAAACAACCACCATCTGCACGAACAGTTCGACGACGTTTCCAGCAGCACGGACTATCAGCTCGGGGACCGTGGCTGCGGTTACCCTTGACGCTGCATCACAGCCAGGAGCGCCTGCGATGGTGTACTCTGCGACGAACCTGGGTGCACGAATGGCGAAACATTTTTTCGGATGAATCCAGGTTTTGTTTACAGCATCACGATGGGGGCATCCGTGTTTGGCCACATCGCGGTGAACGCACATTGGAAGTGTGTATTCGTCATCGCCATACTGGCGTTGGCACCTGGCGTGATGTTATGAGGAGCCATTAGTTACACGTCTCCGTCACCTCTTGTTCGCATTGACGGCACTTTGAACAGTGGACGTTAAATTTCAGATGTGTTTCGACCCGTGGCTCTACCCTTCATTCGATCCCTGCGAAACGCTACATTTCAGAAGGATAATGCACGACCGCACGTTGCAGGTTCTGTACGGGCCTTTCTGGATACAGAAAATATTAGACTGCTGCTCTGGCCAGCACATTCTCCAGATCTCTCACCAATTGAAAACGTCTGTCAATGGTGGGCGAGCAACTGGCTCGTCACAATACGCCAGTCACTACTCTTGATAAACTGTGGTATCGTGTTGAAGCTGCATGGGCAGCTGTACCTGTACACGCCATCCGAGCTCTGTTTGACTCAATGGCCAGGCGTATCGAGGCCGTTATTACGGCCAGAGGTGGTTGTTGTGGGTACTGATTTCTCAGGATCTATGCACCCAAATTGCGTGGAAATGTAATCACATTGCAGTTCTAGTATAATATATTTGTCCAATGAATACTTGTTTTATCATCTGCATTTCTTCTTGCTGTAGCAATTTTAATGACCAGTAGTGTATTATCATGTACCAGATCACGAACTACTATCTAAGTGGCTTTGCGTTCGGGAGCACATTCAGAATCTTTGAGTCGCCGTCACACGCATAATCCTGAGATTTTTTAGAATATGCCCTGAAAAGTATTCTCCCTGCACGAACAGCGCACACGGTACAACTACTAATGGCAACGTGTTTCTGGCGCGTATCACTGTTCACATTCAGGCATCCTGACAAACTTGCCATTAGTGAGTCTCTGAAATTAGAGACAGCGCTGCTGCTATTTGTCGGTTTGTCGTGGAACTATCAACTAATACGATAAAGCAGATCACTTACAGTGTTCCCATGCAATACTCTTTTTTTTTTCTTTTTTTTTTTTTTTTGGTCCATTGCCTGTTGACATTGTTGGCACTTGAGGTCTTCAGTTGTCAGACTGTGAAGGGCACTTCAACGGATTTTAATTTCTCTTGGGAGAGAGATTACAAGGTGCACACGGACAAAAGTAAAACAAGGGTGACAGAACGTAGTCAAATTAAATCAGGCGATGGTATGGGAACTAGGCTGGCACATCAGGCACTAAAAGTAACAGGCGAGTTTTGCTGTTTGGGCAGTACAATAACTGGTAACTGTTGGGAGGGTATTCGTGGTATTACTGGTTAGTGTGATCGATTACTTTGTGGTTCGCACTTCAGCACGAGCGACCACGTCCCGTGTCGCAATAACAGCATGTTCTGGCCGCTTCTGTCGGGGCGTGTGTATGCAGCTATGTCGTCGGCAGTTAAGAGCGTAGCTATCTGACACCCTGGCCAGATATTTTGCGGAAGTGGTGGTGGTGGTGGTGGTGGTGGTGGTGGTGGTGGTGGTGGTGGTGGTGTTGTTGTTGTCTTCAGTCCTGAGACTGGTTTGATGCAGCTCTCGATGCTACTCTATCCTGTGCAAGCTTCTTCTTCTTCTTCTCCCAGTACCTACAGCAGCCTAGTGTATTCATCTCTTGGTCCCCCTCGACGATTTTTACCCTCCACGCTGACCTCCAATACTAAATTGGTGATCCCTTGACGCCTCAGAACATGCCCTACCCACCGATCCCTTCTTCTAGTCAAGTTGTGCCACACACTCCTTTTCTCCCAAATTCTATTCAATACCTCCTCATTAGTTATATGATCTACCCCTCTAATCTTCAGCATTCTTCTGTAGCACTACATTTCGAGCGCTTCTATTCTCTTCTTGTCCAAACTACTCATCGTCCACGTTTCACTTCCAGACATGGCTACACTCCATACAAATACTTTCAGAAATGACTTCCTGACACTTAAATCTATACTCGATGTTAACAAATTTCTCTTCTTCAGAAACGCTTTCCTTGCCATTGCCAGTCTACATTTTATATCCTCTCTACTTCGACCATCATCAGTTATTTTGCTCCCCAAATAGCAAAACTCCTTTACTACTTTAAGTGTCTCATTTCCTAATCTAATTCTCTCAGTATCACCCGACTTAGACTACATTCCATTATCCTCGTTTTGCTTTTGCTTTTGTTGACGTTCATCTTACACGCTCCTTTCAAGACACAGTCTATTCCGTTCAACTGCTCTTCCAAGTCCTTTGCTGTCTCTGACAGAATTACAATGTCATCGGCGAATCTCAAAGTTTTTATTTCTTTTCCATGGGTTTTAATTCCTACTCCGAACTTGCGAAAGTAGCGGGGCGAAATTGCTGACTGTATATTTTGCACAATGCTTCTGGATAATAGGAACGGTGAAAGGGACAAGGGGTCTCGTTTGAAGTTGTGTCGAGCCGATGGACGTGTAGGGGTATGGAGACAACCTCATGAATTGGTGCATGTGAGCAGGGCACTGTTCAAGCTGGTGGAGGCCCTGTAATGATGTGTGACGTGTGCAGTTGGAGTGATACGGGACCCCTGATACGTCTAGATACAACTCGGACAGGTGACACGTACGTAAGCATCCTGTCTGATCACCTGCATCCATTTGTGTCCATTGTGCGTTTCGACGGAATTGGGGAATTCCAGCAAGACAATGCGACACCCCACACGTCCAGAATTGCTACAGCGTGGCTCCAGGAACACTTTCCTGTGTTGAAACACTTCCGCTGGCCGCCCAAGTCCCCAGAGATAAACATGACTGAGCATATCTGGAATGCCTTGCAACCTGCTGCTCAGAAGAGACGTCCATCCCCTCCTCCTCCCACAGATTTATGGACAACCCTGCTCTGAGGGGTGTCGGTTCCCTGCAGCCACTACTTCAGCCATCAGTCTAGTCCATGCCAGGTCGTGTTGTGGCACTTCCGCGTGCGGGGCCCTACACGACATTGGGCAGGTGTGCGAATCTCTTCGGCTCTTCAGCATATATCTTCGCGTTCGCGGATCTTTCTGTGGTACGCAGAGAAATGGCGACGGTTGATAATTGCAGCGAAATGGAGACGTGCAGAGGATCTTCAACATAAACAAAAGTTTGTTGCACATTAAACTAACAGAATCTCATACGACTACATTTTACCGTGAGAAATAATGACCATAAAAATTATGATCATTCTTTACCAAACAGCCCTCATAATATCCCCTTTTTCAAGGACTACCAGCAGATACAGGCGTACTAGGTAGATGCACGGAGCAGACCAGTTTTTTCTTCTTTCTTTGCAAACTTTGAATTAAACGTTAACTTCCAAGTTTTTTCCGTATATTATAACGCAAGTTTCATGTGGTTCATCTCATTTTTAATTTCTCAAAGCAGCACTGGAATTGAACGATACAGCACTTCGTAAAATTATTTCCAGACCAGGGACGGTGCTATTCTGGAATAATGCTAATGTTTGACGACAGGAACTGCCGTATAGACCAGATGGGCAAGTCCTACACACCGCATGTACATGTGTATCATCTAATAGATCACGCCGTATGGTAACGGCTTTCCTCGGTTTGTATAACGCTGGTTTTCAAAGAAATGTAAATTTTGCCCATAAAAATTACTCGTTTCTTAAAAAAATTTATTCAATAACAAATTTTAAGCAGTGCTGCTATGACTAATTGATATTTCGGTTTTTAACGAGTTATTAGTAAAAAACAACCACCTGTAACTGACAGCAAAGAAATAACGACAAATACGGGTTATTCAGAGCTAAAATACCGGTATCTGTCTTAACTCATCGGATTTCCCCTCCCTACTACTCCATTACACATGGAAACTTTTTCTGTTTGTCGGTAATCACCGTATATGAGAGGACAACTGAAGCGCATCTTCAGTAGATATATATATCTCGGACTTACGGAAGTCGGCGAATGAAAGTACATCCGATTGCAGAGATTTAATGCTAGCCCAGCTGCGTCTCCGGTGTAGCAGGCGTATACTGCTAGACTGGCGACAGAATTTACTTCCTCGAAAAAGTACGGTACTTTTATGTTTAGATGGTGACTCTGCAAGAGAAACGAACAGAAAGTTCTCTCCGCCGTTCTTCATAAGGTGACTTGTACAGTTCAGTACACGGGGGGGGGTGGGGGGGTGGGGGGGGGGGATGTTGAGAGAGAGGGGGGGGGGGGTGAGAGAGAGAGAGAGAGAGAGAGAGAGAGAGAGAGAGAGAGAGAGAGAGAGAGACGATGTGTGTATTGTTTTAGCGAAGCGATACTCTGCAACAGAAGCTGCACTATCAGCGGAGCGGATCTCGGTTCAGTTGTCCCAGCGCCCGAGTTGCTTTTGTTTCGCTCTCGCGCCGCAGCTGTTTCCGCGCGCTTCGTGCATTGTCGGCAGCGCTCGGACTACATCGGCTGATGACGTCACCTCAGACACCGCGCGCGCTGGTCACCACATCACAGGCGTTCCAGCGGTCGGTGAACAACAACGCGAGCGTGGGTGTGTCACGGGAACGAGGGTGGTGGGGTGGGGGAGGGAAGAAGAGGCGAGGAGAAAAAAAGAAAATGGCACGTGACTGGCGACGGGCCACGCAGGAGAGTTGTGAGCTGCGTAACCGGTTGTGGCCGCTCGCAGCTGTTAAGACGGAGTGGAGAGGGAAGCAGGAAAACACGCTTAGACTTTGAGTGGAGTTCTCCATACGCTGTTTTGACTGCTGCCTTAATACGCAGCTATTTAAAAATCTATAGTGGGTAATCTTGGCACAGTCCGTCTCGTATCATGGGCGGCGCAGTGCAAACAGAATACCAGCAAAACCTAACAGCACAGCCGCTGTTGTACGTTGGTAACGATATGTAGACAGGCTACAGAATTTCCATGATACGACGCGTGTATAAAACAGTAACGGAAAGAATATTATTTATTAGTCTACAACAGTGTTACTCGCCCGTTCAAAATAGTCTGGTGTCTAAAATTAAACTAACGAATGGAAATTCTGCAAGGCTGCGTTTATTTTGCAACAAAATAGTATAGACACGGAATAGTAAAGTAGAAAAAAGTAAATAAGACAGAACATTATCATTTGAAACCCCCCATGAACCATGGACCTTGCGTGCCTCAGCGATACAGGTAGCCGTACCGTAGGTACAACCACAACGGAGGGGTATCTGTTGAGAGGCCAGACAAGCGTGTGGTTCCTGAAGAGGGGCAGCAGCCTTTTCAGTAGTTGCAAGGGCAACAGTCCGGATGATTGACTGATCTGGCCTTGTAATACTAACCAAAACAGCCTTGCTGTGCTGGTACTGCGAACGGCTGAAAGCAAGGGGAAACTACGGCCGTAATTTTTCCCGAGGGCATGCAGCTTTACTGTATGATTAAATGATGATGGCGTCCTCTTGGGTAAAATATTCCGGAGGTAAAATAGTCCCCCATTCTGATCTCCGGGCGGGAACTACTCAAGAGGATGTCGTTATCAGAAGAAAGAAAACTGGCGTCCTACGGATCGGAGCGTGGAATGTCAGATCCCTTAATCGGGCAGGTAGGTTAGAAAATTTAAAAAGGGAAATGGATAGGTTAAAGTTAGATATAGTGGGAATTAGTGAGGTTCGGTGGCAGGAGGAACGACACTTCTGGTCAGGTGACTACAGGGTTATAAACACAAAGTCAAATAGGGGTAATGCAGGAGTAGGTTTAATAATGAATAGGAAAATAGGAATGCTGGTAAGCTGCTACAAACAGCATAGTGAACGCATTATTGTGGCCAAGATAGGCACGAAGCCCACGCCTACTACAGTAGTACAAATTTATATGCCAACTAGCTCTGCAGATGACGAAGAAATTGAAGAAATGTATGATGATATAAAAGAAATAATTCAGATAGTGAAGGGAGACGAAAACTTAATAGTCATGGGTACTGGAATTCGAGTGCAGGAAAAGGGAGAGAAGGAAACGTAGTAGGTGAATATGGATTGGGGCTAAGAAATGAAAGAGGAAGCCGCCTGGTAGAATTTTGCACAGACGGCAACTTAATCATAGCTAACACGTGGTTTAAGAATCATGATAGAAGGTTGTATACATGGAAGAACCCTGGGGATACTAAAAGGTATCAGATAGATTATATAATGGTAAGACAGAGATTTAGGAACCAGGTTTTAAATTGTAAGACATTTCCAGGGGCAGATGTGGACTCTAACCACAATCTATTGCTTATGACCTGTAGATTAAAACTGAAGAAACTGCAAAAAGGTGGGAATTTAAGGAGATGAGACCTGGATAAACTGAAAGAACCAGAGGTTGTACAGAGTTTTAGGGAGAGCATAAGGGAACAATTGACAGGAATGGGGGAAAGAAATACAGTAGAAGAAGAATGGGTAGCTTTGAGGGATGAAGTAGTGAAGGCAGGAGAGGATCAAGTAGGTAAACAGACCAGGGCTCTTAGAAATCCTTGAGTAACAGAAGAAATATTGAATTTAATTGATGAAAGGAGAAAATATAAAAATGCAGTTAATGAAGCAGGCAAAAAGGAATACAAACGTCTCAAAAATGAGATCGACAAGAAGTGCAAAATGGCTAAGCAGGGATGGCTAGAGGACAAATGTAAGAATGTAGAGGCTTATCTCACTAGGGGTAAGATAGATACTGCCTACAGGAACATTAAAGAGACCTTTGGAGATAAGAGAACCACTTGTATGAACATCAAGAGCTCAGACGGAAATCCAGTTCTAAGCAAAGAAGGGAAAGAAGAAAGGTGGAAGGAGTATATAGAGGGTCTATACAAGGGCGATGTACTTGAGGACAATATTGTGGAAATGGAAGAGGATGTAGATGAAGATGAAATGGGAGATACGATACTGCGTGAAGAGTTTGACAGAGCACTGAAAGACCTGAGTCGAAACAAGGCCCCCGGAGTAGACAACATCCCATTGGAACTACTGACGGCCTTGGGAGAGCCAGTCCTGACAAAACTCTACCATCTGGTGAGCAAGATGTATGAAACAGGCGAAATACCCTCAGACTTCAAGAAGAATATAATAATTCCAATCCCAAAGAAAGCAGGTGTCGACAGATGTGAAAATTACCGAACAATCAGTTTAATAAGCCACAGCTGCAAAATACTAACACGAATTCTTTACAGACGAATGGAAAAACTAGTAGAAGCCAACCTCGGGGAAGATCAGTTTGTATTCCGTAGAAATACTGGAACACGTGAGGCAATACTGACCTTACGACTTATTTTAGAAGAAAGATTAAGGAAAGGCAAACCTACGTTTCTAGCATTTGTAGACTTAGAGAAAGCTTTTGACAATGTTGACTGGAATACTCTCTTTCAAATTCTAAAGGTGGCAGGGGTAAAATACAGGGAGCGAAAGGCTATTTACAATTTGTACAGAAAGCAGATAGCAGTTATAAGAGTGGAGGGGCATGAGAGGGAAGCAGTTGTTGGGAAGGGAGTAAGACAGGGTTGTAGCGTCTCCCCGATGTTATTCAATCTGTATATTGACCAAGCAGTAAAGGAAACAAAAGAACAATTCGGAGTAGGTATTAAAATCCATGAAGAAGAAATAAAAACTTTGAGTGGCCGATGACATTGTAATTCTGTCAGAGAGAGAGAGCAAAGGACCGGGAAGAGCAGTTGAACGGAATGGACAGTGTCTTGAAAGGAGGATGTAAGATGAACATCAACGAAAGCAAAACGAGGATAATCGAATGTAGTCGCATTAAGTCGGGTGATGCTGAGGGAATTAGATTAGGAAATGAGACACTTAAAGTAGTAAAGGAGTTTTGCTATTTAGGGAGCAAAATAACTGATGATGGTCGAAGTAGAGAGGATATAAAATGTAGACTGGCAATGGCAAAGAAGGCGTTTTTGAAGAAGAGAAATTTGTTAACATAGAGTATAGATTTAAGTGTCAGGAAGTCATTTCTGAAAGTATTTGTATGGAGTGTAGCCATGTATGGAAGTGAAACATGGACGGTAAATAGTTTGGACAAGAAGAGAATAGAAGCTTTCGGAATGTGGTGCTACAGAAGAATGCTGAAGATTAGATGGGTAGATCACATAACTAATGAGGAAGTATTGAATAGGATTGGGGAGAAGTTTGTGGCAGAACTTGACCAGAAGAAGGGATCGGTTGGTAGGACATGTTCTGAGGCATCAAGGGATCACTAATTTAGTATTGGAGGGGAGCGTGGAGGATAAAAATCGTAGGGAGAGACCAAGAGATGAATACACTAAGCAGATTCAGAAGGATGTAGGTTGCAGTAGGTACTGGGAGATGAAGAAGCTTGCACAGGATAGAGTAGCATGGAGAGCTGCATCAAGCCAGTCTCAGGACTGAAGAAGAAGAAGAAGAAGAAGAAGAAGAAGAAGAAGACGACAACATTTGAAACATGGATAACGGTAGACAAATATGTTCGTTTTTCAAACAGCTCTGAGCAGTATGGGACAACATCTGAGGTCATCAGACCCGTAGAAGTTCGAACTACTTGAAACCTAACTAACCTGAGGACATCAAAACACAACCATACCAGAGGCAGGATTCGAACCTGGGACCGTAGAAGTTGCGCGGCCGGCTTCGTCGTTTTTTCCAACGGATTTGCGCGCGCGCGCGCGCGCGCATTCTGACAACTAGTTAATGTGCTCATTGTGAGGTGTTACAGCCTCTGTTACTAATACAGGCCTGGCAACGACAGCACATGCTGCGAATGATGTCATCAACCTCATGTTGAGGCAATAACGCCCATTTTTCCTGCAGAGCTGCTCGCAAGTCTAGGATAGTGAGTGGTCAGAGCTAACATTATGTTCTTAGTGCGTCCGAGACATGTTCTTAGTGCGTCCGAGACATGTTCTTAGTGCGTCCGAGACATGTTCTTAGTGCGTCCGAGACATGTTCTTAGTGCGTCCGAGACATGTTCTTAGTGCGTCCGAGACATGTTCTTAGTGCGTCCGAGACATGTTCTTAGTGCGTCCGAGACATGTTCTTAGTGCGTCCGAGACATGTTCTTAGTGCGTCCGAGACATGTTCTTAGTGCGTCCGAGACATGTTCTTAGTGCGTCCGAGACATGTTCTTAGTGCGTCCGAGACATGTTCTTAGTGCGTCCGAGACATGTTCTTAGTGCGTCCGAGACATGTTCTTAGTGCGTCCGAGACATGTTCTTAGTGCGTCCGAGACATGTTCTTAGTGCGTCCGAGACATGTTCTTAGTGCGTCCGAGACATGTTCTTAGTGCGTCCGAGACATGTTCTTAGTGCGTCCGAGACATGTTCTTAGTGCGTCCGAGACATGTTCTTAGTGCGTCCGAGACATGTTCTTAGTGCGTCCGAGACATGTTCTTAGTGCGTCCGAGACATGTTCTTAGTGCGTCCGAGACATGTTCTTAGTGCGTCCGAGACATGTTCTTAGTGCGTCCGAGACATGTTCTTAGTGCGTCCGAGACATGTTCTTAGTGCGTCCGAGACATGTTCTTAGTGCGTCCGAGACATGTTCTTAGTGCGTCCGAGACATGTTCTTAGTGCGTCCGAGACATGTTCTTAGTGCGTCCGAGACATGTTCTTAGTGCGTCCGAGACATGTTCTTAGTGCGTCCGAGACATGTTCTTAGTGCGTCCGAGACATGCTCCGTGGGTTCAAATAGGGGAAGCGAGCAAGCCACGCCATGCGTACAATATCTCCGCCCCCCCCCCGCCCAAAAAAAAACCACCCGTACTCCATGAGTCGAGCATCATTGTCCACCAATATGAAGTCTGAGCCCACAGCACACGTCGCAACAGCCGCGTACGAGATCCCAAGATCTCGTCACGACACCTGACTGCAGTTTAACCTTGCAGATTCATCCGTACAATTTCATGAAGAGGTGTTCAAGTGGTCAGCATAATCCCTGCCCACTCCATTAGGATCATTCTCGATATCGGTCTCTTTCCGCGGTGGTTCGGTTCCGAAAGCGTGTTGCAGACGCCAATCCGTCGAGAATGACTCTCAGGATCAAATCGGGACTCATCTGTGGGCAGAACATTGGCCCACTGTTCGACCGTGCAAGTGGCGTGTTGACGGCTCTGCAATAGACGTTCCCTTCTGTGAAGACGCGTCGGAGGTACACAGACAGCAGGTGTCCAACAATAAAGGCCACTCTGCCGAAGCCTTCTGTAGACGGTTTGCCTCGATACAACACGTCTGGTGGATGGTGCGAGGTCAGATGCCAGTTGCAGTGCAGTACTAAGGCGGTGCGCTTACAGCTAAATAATGGTTCTCTCTCTCTCTCTCTCTTTTCTCTCTCTCTCTCTCTCTCTCTCTCTCTCTCTGATGCCACACGGGGTCGGCCCTTCCCTGGTCTTTGGGGAACAGTTTCGGTCTCTCTGTACTTTCTCCACTTCCGACAAACAAGAGATCGCCTCACGTTAAGCCATCGGCCCACATCTGTCCTGCTTCCATTCCTCCCGTGGCCCTCCACTACCGAAGAAATTCTGGTCGTATGTAAAGTACACAAGCGGCAAGACGCAGTCAATACCTTCGCTGCGCAGTGCCGATGGTACTGTTACCGACGACTGTGCCGCTAAAGCGGAGTTGTTGAACGCAGTTTTCCGAAATTCCTTCACCAGGGAAGACGAATGGGATATTCCAGAATTTGAAACAGGAACAGCTGCTAGCACGAGTTTCTTAGAAGTAGATACCTTAGGGGCTGCGAAGCAACTCAAATCGCTTGACACGGGCAAGTCTTCAGGTCCAGATTGTATACCAGTTAGGTTCCTTTCAGGTTACGCTGATACAATAGCTCCCTACTTAGCAATCATATACAAACGCTCGCTCACCGATAGATCTGTACCTACAGATTGGAAAATTGCGCAGGTTGCACCAGTGTTTAAGAAGGGTAGTAGGAGTAATCCATCGAACTACAGACCTATATCATTGACGTCGGTTTGCAGTAGGATTTAGGGGCATATACTGTATTCAAACATTATGAATCACCTCGAGGGGAACGATCTATTGATACGTAATCAGCATGGTTTCAGGAAACATCGTTCTTGTGCAACGCAGCTATTTCTTTATTCGCACGAAGGAATGGCCGCTATCGACAGGGTATCTCAAGTTGATTCCGTATTTCTAGATTTCCGGAAAGCTTTTGACACCGTTCCTCACAAGCGACTTCTAATCAAGCTGCGGGCCTATGGGGTATCGTCTCAGTTGTGCGACTGGATTCGTGATTTCCTGTCAGGAAGGTCGCAGTTCGTAGTAATAGACGGCAAATCGTCGAGTAAAACTAAAGTGATATCAGGTGTTCCCCAGGGAAGCGTCCTGGGACCTCTGCTGTTCCTGATCTATATAAATGACCTGGGTGACAATCTGAGCAGTTCTCTTAGGTTGCTCGCAGATGATGCTGTAATTGACCGTCTAGTAAGGTCATCCGAAGACCAGTATCAGTTGCAAAGCGATTTAGAAAAGATTGCCGTATGGTGTGGCAGGTGGCAGTTGACGCTAAATAACGAAAAGTGTGAGGTGATCCACACGAGTTCCAAAAGAAATCCGTTGGAATTCGATTACTCGATAAATAGTACAATTCTCGAGGCTGTCAATTCAACTAAGTACCTGGGTGGTAAAATTACGAACAACTTCAGTTGGAAAGACCACATAGATAATATTGTGGGGAAGGCTAGCCAAAGGTTGCGTTTCATTGGCAGGACACTTGGAAGATGCAACAAGTCCACTAAAGAGACAGCTTACACTACACTGGTTCGTCCTCTGTTAGAATATTGCTGCGCGGTGTGGGATCCTTACCAGGTGGGATTGACGGAGGACATCGAAAGGGTGCAAAATAAGGGCAGCTCGTTTTGTATTATCACGTAATAGGGGAGAGGGTGTGGCAGATATGATACGCGAGTTGGGCTGGAAGTCATTAAAGCAAAGACGTTTTTCGTCGGGGGCGAGATCTATTTACGAAATTTCAGTCACCAACTTTCTCTTCCGAATGCGAAAATAGTTTGTTGAGCCCAGCCTACATAGGTAGGAACGATCATCAAAATAAAATAAGAGAAATCAGAGCTCGAACAGAAAGGTTTAGGTGTTCGTTTTTCCCACGCGCTGTTCGGGTGTGGAATGGTAGGGAGATAGTATGATTGTGGTTCGATGAACCCTCTGCCAAGCACTTAAATGTGAACTGCAGAGTAATCATGTAGATGTGGATGTAGATGTAGATGTAGAGGCTGGTAGGCGTCTTCCCTGTGCCATAATGCACTGTCTCTATGTACCCACCGATTGTACCCGGCAAAAAGTTACTCAGCGCCAAACCTTGAGTTTCAGGCCTTTTAAAACTTGCAGATATATAGGGAAAACGAGTGCTAATCGGAGCAATGTCCTTCGTAATACCGGAATCATTAAAAGCTTCTTTGTACTGGCAGACTGCCAATAACTCTGCACTATCGAAGTCGCTCACTACCTCTCTAATGGTCTCGAAATGTTAACTGCAAAACGACACAGCTTCGAGCCACGTACCCCAGCGAGTTACCACTTGTTCGGGAGGTAAAGGCACATTTGGTAGATTTCCTTTGTAGGTCTTTACTATTTATATTGCAATTGATGTAATGGGAAAAGTACGTGTAATAGAAGTAAGTTTTATTAAACTTACAAAGTTACTGGCAGTCTACAAATTTTTATTATCACAAATAATATAATATTCGTAACTACCGACTAGTAAACGACCAAACGCATAAAGTGATACTGAAAATGTATGCTTATCTGTGTCTTCAGAATTGTTCGTATTTAATCGAAAGAGAACGAGAAATTGTTTCTCGTGAAGACGATAGTAAAACACACTCTATACTGCATGACCAATGATCAGCGCCGATATTTAAGGAAATGCTGCGCTATGCATGGTTTGCTTCCAAATTATCGGCTGAAAGAGAGGTTTTTGAAAACGTTAACGGCGTTTGTTTTTTCCACGGAAAACCTCGAAAGATCCTGCGTATGTGGAAACACGGCATGTATTCAATGCAGCTGGTGCCGTTTAACTTTTTAATGGTTTTACGAAAAATACCACCCCGCAACTTTTAATCGTTATCTCGAAAGCGACGATTAATTGTACATGTTACCTCCAAGTTCTGACCGGCAAAGACGACTTTCGAAACAAGTCGTCTCGGGCTCCTTCGAGGTATGAGGGATTTCTCAAACCACGGACAAGCATAAATTTTCAGCATCACTTCACGCGTTTGGACGTTTACTACTCGGTAGTCACGAATATTGTATTTTGTGATAATAAAAACTTGTAGACTGCCAAATACGATTGTAAATTTAATAAAAGTTCATCCGATTACACGTATTTTTCCCATTACATCAACTGTAATATAAATAGTAAAGAAAATGACTGTTAGAATAAAAAAACACAGGACTCGATCCAGCGACCCAGCGATTACGGGCTTTGAGCGCTAATCACTTTAAGTCAGATTTTGTTCGCTTCTTTTCGTCGCGTCTGCTCGGGTCGGACGTCGTAAGACACCCTTCGCTGTTGACCGATTAACTCCGTTCTTCTGTTACGGAACACAATGAGCCACCCTGCTGGCTCACCACTCGGCCGCCGGCTCTTCATAGTGAAAATGGCCACTCACAGGTGTATACGAGGGTTGTTTTTTAAGTAAGGGCCGTTTTTATTTTTTAAAAGAGGTACAAATACTCTTGTAAAAACACTTATTTTCTGATTCTACACACTTTTACCTATTTTTCTGCATAGTTGCCTTGTTCATTTAAGCACTTGTCATACCGTACAGGGACCGACGACCGTCGCAGTCTGGTCCCTTTAATCCCCCCCAAACCAACCCAACCAAATCATACCGTACCACTAAGTTTTTAATTCCCTCATCAAAGAATTCGGCCACCTGCTCCGACAGCCAAGTTCACGGCCGCTTTCACTTCATCGTCGTCATTGAAGCGCTGCCCGCCAAGATGGTGTTTCAGGTACCGGAAAAGGTGAAAATCGCTAGGAGCAAGGTCGGGGCTGTATGGTGCACGGTCCAAAACTTCCGAGCCAAAAGAATCGATCAAATCCAGTGTCTTTTGAGGGGTGTGAGGAGCAAAACTCCTTTTGTCAGCATGCCGCGCCTTTTGTTTTGAATTGCTCTGCGGGGCTTCTTTAGAGTTGCACAGTAGGCATTCGAGCTGATTGTCGTTCCTCGTGGCACTAGCAAACCACCGCGCCGGTCCCAGAACACAGTTACCGTAATCTTGCGCTTTGACAGCGTCTGTTTGGCTTTGACCTTGACGGGTGAGGTTGTGTGTCGCCATTCCATCGATTGTCGCTCGCTTTCGGGAGTGATATGGGATACCCATGTTTCACCTCCAGTGACAATTTGACTCAGCATGTCGTCCCCTTCTTCCTCGTAACGAATCAAAAAGTGAAATGAAGTGGCAAATCTCTTCCCTTTGTGGTCCTCTGTGAGGAGTCTGGGTACCCACCGAGAACACAGTTTCTTAAAGTTTAGGTTTTCAGACACAATTTTGTACAAAACCGATCTCGAAACTTGTGAAAATTCCAAAGAAAGAATGGAAATTGTGAATGTTCTGTCCTCACGAATCTTTGTTTCGACTGCAGCCACCAAATCGTCAGTGATCACAGAGGGCTGGCCTGAACGTTCTTCGTCACGGACGTTTTGACGGCCATTTTTAAACACTCTAACCCACTGACGCACTTTACCTTCACTCATTGCATTCGAGCCATAAACTTCCTGTTAACTGACGATGAATTTCTGCAGCTGATAGGCTTCTCGCGGTCAAAAAACCGTATCACTGACCGTATCTAACACGCGGCGAGCGATTCAATAATCGTGTAAACATTATAAAGTAGCACAGCGATGCGTACACGTCAGCTACGGAGCTGCAACTCGCATCAGTGTGAACGGGAAGGATTAGTGATGGGGAGCTCGTGAATGAGTCGTTCAAATGAACGCTTCACTCCAGTGAAGTGTGAACTAACCACTCAATTTCAATGAACTGGTACTTCAAACTCTTCACAGATAACACACTCCATCCTTCTTTCTAGTTCACTCACTCTCTTCCCCTCTCCCTCATCCCATTACATCGGCGCTACGTCACTCATCCTCCCTTCACTTCAGTCCCCCCTCTGCTGCCTGCCGACGAATCGCGCGGCGTTTGTGGGAAACGAAAGGTATGCGAGGGGATGTGGCGGTGAGGAGCGAGGGGAAGGCAGCGTCAGCTGCTTCCTGCAGTGCTGACATCATTACCCGTGACTATTTGTGCAGTTAAACTTGGCGTCTACCGGTAGCCTACAGTTGGCAGCGCTTGTGGACCAATGAATATTACAGATACAAACGAAGAGGCTGGCTGTGTGAGCACGCACAGCCAACATAAAAAAAAGGTTTGTTAATAACACTGAAAGAGGGATTTTACCTGAAATCGTACCAATGACTACAGGTGACAGTTTAAACTGTTTTGAATCTGGAGGGTTATTATTCTCAACAAAAATAAAATCTACAGGAAAACTTCTGAATAATTACTTAACGTAGATAGTGGTAAACATACACATTCTATTTTAGATTAAATTTTAAAAGGAACATGAAATTGGACTGCATTTCGTTGGTAGCCCTAGTTTTCAGTCCATGAATACAACAAATAATGTTCCACTTGGCAAATAAAGACTTTTTTGGGCGCTTCATGAGAAAATGTCGAGCAAGATTAAATTTAATAGCTTCTTTACATGTGACAGACTTCTCTGTTTATCTTTCCTTTGTCCCCTTCGACCATACTCTACTTAAGTTAGCTCAGACGTTGTAAGACCGTAAAACGTTGCGTTCACGTTACTGCATAGTTCGGCCATCTGTTGGTAAAATTATGAAGTATTACGAAGCTTTATTGTACGAGCGAGGCGAAGCGAGCGTAGCCGCGGCTGAGCGGCGAACTGGGCAACCTTGCCAGGCTTCCGTACTTCACGAATGAACTACTTCATTTGAACGCTTCACGGCAAAGAGTGAAACGAGTGAAG
The DNA here is from genome assembly GCF_023864275.1 of Schistocerca cancellata. NCBI lineage: Eukaryota > Metazoa > Arthropoda > Insecta > Orthoptera > Acrididae > Schistocerca > Schistocerca cancellata. The sequence goes on from NC_064636.1 coordinate 13,512,506, forward strand.
TAGTTCACGGGAATGAACGAGTTCGACCCATCTCTAGGAAGGATGCCGGAAAGTGGCGCGGCGGCTTGTTGCGGCGTCCGCGCGAACTACGGGATTATACGCGCCAACGGCCCTTACTTGAAAAACAACCCTCGTATATTTGACGACGGAAATTGTCTTGCGATTTTCTGAGTAACACTTGAGAAGTACGCGCTACTGCTCACACATTTAGTTGTCCTCGTGGAGTACTGCGAGTGTACGAAGTTTGCAGTAAATCCGCGTTCCAGACGTCGCAGCCTCCCCTTGTCAGCGCCGCCTGCCTGCCTTGGCGGAGCATTGTGGAGGGGGCAGCTCCGCTAACACGGGCTAGGAAGTCGGCGGAGTTCGCGCGCCTACTGGGAAACAAGTGTGTTAGCGCCGCGTGTAAACATGTTTGTTTGGCACAAGGCCCTCGGCTTGCGGCCGCCTGACTCACGCCGCCGTGGGAGAGTTACCGGCAGCGCCGGCTCGGCGTGCTAATAGTGGGTGCGAGGCGGGCGCGGAAAATTTTGGGTGCCCTTCCGTCGTATTTTCGCCGAGTCGCTTGGCGCCAACGACGACGTGTGTACGTTAAGACAGCGAGGCGCGTCTCCCGTCTGCATCTGTAAACCACATCGCGGTGTGTCGCAGAGGGGGACACACTTCTGGGAGCACGGTCACTCACAAGGGCAGGCCGCCAATTGTGAAATTCAGATTCGATTCATATTGCGCATAATGAAAGCTCATGGCCAGAGGTGTAATGTGGCAAAGGACCAAGATGCACTTCTCAGCCGTTGTCGAGAAAATCGACAGTTAAAAGAAACCGTTGCCGTGAAATACTCTCTACGATTAATGATTTCCCACAGCGTCGTGGCGCAGCGGTAAGCGCTCGGGTTCGTAATCAGAAGGTCGCCGGATCGAATCTCGCGCCATGCAACTTTTTTTATTACTTTTTTGTAATTATATATATATATATAACTATTAATGAATTGCCTATGCATCTTAGTGAAGGCGGATCGCTCTCCAATTGTACCGCTTCCATTTTTCCGTTTGTTTAACAGGGTGTACCAAAGCCCTCACGTCCGCACTGATTATATATATATGTATATATAATTCCCGGTAATCAGATGCAACAATTATGCATATAATAAGTTGTTGAAAGTCGTTTGTCGTGGAAAAACTGGCGACTTCGAACATCATTATGTTTTCCGCAAACAAAGTTGTATTTCACAAATGTTATTAATTGTCTTCATAATGTTAACCACGTATAGTTAACGGAAGACGTAGAAACGATATTCCGAAACGAATACGTATAGCGTAAGTCAAACGTTCGAATTGGAATAGAGACCCTACGAACACAAATTTGCTGTGGCAGGTATGAAATATTAACTCCGTTACTCGCTCGTTACACTTGAAAGACAGATGTTGAATGGGCCGAAACGAGCCGCCGCATAACAAAGTAGTTGCCTGCTAACTTCGAAAGAATGTAGATGCGGTCCCTAGCGCAACTTATAACATCATCGAAAATCAGTGTGGACGTGAGAGCTTTGGTACACCCTGTTAAACAAACGGAAAAATGGAGGCGGTACAATTGGAGAGCGATTCGCCTTCACCAATGTGCATAAGCAATTCATTAATGTTTGAATTACAAAAAAGTAATAATAAAAAAAACTGCATGGCGCGAGATTTGATCCGGTGACCTTCTGATTACGAACCCGAGCGCTTACCGCTGCGCCACGACGCTGTAGGACATTCCAAATCGTAGAGAGTATCTCACGGCAACGGTTTCTTTTAACTGTCGATTTTCTCGACAACGGCTGAGAAGTGCATCTTGGTGCTTTGCCACATTACACCTCTGGCCATGAGCTTTTATTATGCACAGTATGAATCGAATCTGAATTTCACAATTGGCGGCCTACCCTTGTCAGCCCCTCCCACTTCCACCCTCGAATCGTGTTCTGTGAGGTAATTTCGTCGGCAGTGGCGGCCAGTGTGCTAATGTGCTACACCGCACTCTAAATACCGCACTAAAATTACGCCATTCCTCGTGAAATGACTGCTGCTATGAAAATGGAACGTGGAACTACACTCCGTTCGTCATAAGACTAAACATCACGTAAAAAAAAAAAAAAAAATTAAGAGAAAGAAAAAAGCGATGTGTGGTGAGCAGCCGTAGCTCTCGAACACTGGTGGTTTTCCGGTCGTGGCGTAGATCCGACTTATGTAGTAGAAATCTGATCACTACGTCACTGTAAAGGAAACTCAGACGTTCTGATGTAACAGGCTCATTTAATAATTAAAGAGACAAATTGGTCTGGGGAAAAACTGTTAATAGGGGAAGGTTGCTACTGTTTGTTAATAAACTAAAAAATACAAAAAAATACAAAAATGAAAAGATTAACACACACGACCGTAGGATTTGGGGCAGTGGAAATCCACATCAAACATGGCAACATGTTCGTCATAGCTAGACCACGCATTTTTTGGTCGTAAAAAAGTGTGTTTTAGGCTCCTAAAATAGGCTCCTTCAGTAGTTCATTTAGGTTACATAAAACCTAAAATAGGCTCTAATAAAAATGATGCAGAGAAAATAAAAATAAATTAAACTACACAGTGTTGGCAGTATGAACATCTTATTAGTCATTAAAACAAGGAGAATGGATATTTACACAGTTACAGAGCACAGCAATCTACGACCTTAATCTTGAACATAACTCCAAATATTTTTGAGTTCCTGCAAGATAAAGATCTACGTAAAAAAGACCATAGTTGGCTTCACAATAAATAAGCAAAACCTTTTCTAGGTTTCCTAGTGACAAACTGTGGCGCTAGTCAGTCAGAATCAATTTATACGCTGAAAAAGAACGTTCTACATCAACAGATGTGACAGGAGCGTACTTAATTTCCGGCACATGTTGGACAGGAATGCTGCAGTCAAGAGTGCTGGATTTTCCACTAAATATGTCTGCAGCTGCACACAACTCCTTCAGGCCAGTGTTTTTCTGCAAAACCGTTTGCATTTTTGACCGCACTTTTTCCCCTACACTTGCCGCTTCATTAATTTTCATTTTGATTTCTTCAAGCTAAGAAATATTGTCGTAGATAGGCCTCCCTGAGTCTTCCAAGTGTGAAATTATTCTTGCCATAAATGTGTAGTGGGCCCTAGTGTAAGACAAGTCCCGTTTTAAAGAAGAATCTTTGAGTAACGCCATTGCTGCAGTTACGGATGCAGCATCGTCCGGTATAGTTTCAACCACCTTCTGGACAGCTGAGAGATGCGTACTATATACACTCCTGGAAATGGAAAAAAGAACACATTGACACCGGTGTGTCAGACCCACCATACTTGCTCCGGACACTGCGAGAGGGCTGTACAAGCAATGATCACACGCACGGCACAGCGGACACACCAGGAACCGCGGTGTTGGCCATCGAATGGCGCTAGCTGCGCGGCATTTGTGCACCGCCGCCGTCAGTGTCAGCCAGTTTGCCGTGGCATACGGAGCTCCATCGCAGTCTTTAACACTGGTAGCATGCCGCGACAGCGTGGACGTGAACCGTATGTGCAGTTGACGGACTTTGAGCGAGGGCGTATAGTGGGCATGCGGGAGGCCGGGTGGATGTACCGCCGAATTGCTCAACACGTGGGGCGTGAGGTCTCCACAGTACATCGATGTTGTCGCCAGTGGTCGGCGGAAGGTGCACGTGCCCGTCGACCTGGGACCGGACCGCAGCGACGCTCGGATGCACACCAAGACCGTAGGATCCTACGCAGTGCCGTAGGGGACCACACCGCCACTTCCCAGCAAATTAGGGACACTGTTGCTCCTGGGGTATCGGCGAGGACCATTCGCAACCGTCTCCATGAAGCTGGGCTACGGTCCCACACACCGTTAGGCCGTCTTCCGCTCACGCCCCAACATCGTGCAGCCCGCCTCCAGTGGTGTCGCGACAGGCGTGAATGGAGGGACGAATGGAGACGTGTCGTCTTCAGCGATGAGAGTCGCTTCTGCCTTGGTGCCAATGATGGTCGTATGCGTGTTTGGCGCCGTGCAGGTGAGCGCCACAATCAGGACTGCATACGACCGAGGCACACAGGGCCAACACCCGGCATCATGGTGTGGGGACCGATCTCCTACACTGGCCGTACACCACTGGTGATCGTCGAGGGGACACTGAATAGTGCACGGTACATCCAAACCGTCATCGAACCCATCGTTCTACCATTCCTAGACCGGCAAGGGAACTTGCTGTTCCAACAGGACAATGCACGTCCGCGTGTATCCCGTGCCACCCAACGTGCTCTAGAAGGTGTAAGTCAACTACCCTGGCCAGCAAGATCTCCGGATCTGTCCCCCATTGAGCATGTTTGGGACTGGATGAAGCGTCGTCTCACGCGGTCTGCACGTCCAGCACGAACGCTGGTCCAACTGAGGCGCCAGGTGGAAATGGCATGGCAAGCCGTTCCACAGGACTACATCCAGCATCTCTACGATCGTCTCCATGGGAGAATAGCAGCCTGCATTGCTGCGAAAGGTGGATATACACTGTACTAGTGCCGACATTGTGCACGCTCTGTTGCCTGTGTCTATGTGCCTGTGGTTCTGTCAGTGTGATCATGTGATGTGTCTGACCCCAGGAATGTGTCAATAAAGTTTCCCCTTCCTGGGACAATGAATTCACGGTATTCTTATTTCAATTTCCAGGAGTGTAGTATTCTGCTGCTATCAGCCACGTGCCACAGCGAGTGACAATAGGCTGTAGTGGCAATGGGACATCTGGAAGCTGTTCTTTGAATGCCTGTATTCTTGATGGTGCCTTAACAAAAATTTTCTTCGCCATAGATATTACTTTATTTACTTTAGGAAATTGCAGACTTACTTGCTCTGCTATGCGGTTGATCCCATGCACTACACAAGTTACGTGCAGCATTAATGGATAGAATACTTTCAATAGTTGAAACGCTGCTATCACATATGCAGCAGCATCAGTGACGGCCAGTAGCACCTTATTCTCATCCACTCCGTTTGGGTATAGCACCTTAAGCCCATTGTTCACACACTGTGCTATTGTTTGTTGGTTAGTTTTTGCAAGCTGATTTGAGTATACCAAATGAGTCCTGGATGGAGCATCTGGATCTGGCTTGCCAATAATCAGGTTTGCAATGTAACGGCCAAGACTGTCAGTAGTTTCATCCGCAGAAATCCATATACAAGATTCTCAAACATCTTCTCGGATTCTGTGCAATGCAGCATTGTAAGCTGAATCCACGTAATTCTTACGTAAAGTTGACTCTGCAGGAATAGACTGATGGCAGTACTTCTCAAGAAAACCTCCGAAAATAGGGTTTTTTAGTTTCTGAAAGGGGATGTTTGCTGCCACTAGAGCATGACGCAAATCACTGCCGAACTTGTTTCTTTCAGAGGATTCACCAGATATATTGGCTAAAAGAATTTGCTTCAATTTAACCTAAAGATCCGTGATCTATTTTTTACATATGAATAATAAAACACCTATTGGTATTAACAGGGATAGCGATATAAAAAAAATAAAAAAAGACCCGAGCGTTGGGCAAATACGAAGCATGAGCGCATATCAACTAGCCACCTTGCTGCACGCTGGGCAGAAAATATTTTTTTTCCCATCTGTCGTACAGTGTGGAAAAACTTGAAGCCACTGTCTTATATGATGAAATAGGCACTTTCTAGGATATTAAACCTGAAATAGGCTTTTTAGGTCCTATAGAATTAACTCTGTTAAGTGTAAATAGTCATGAAACGCGTATGTACAAAATTTTATGCAAATAGGAACTCAGGAACAAAATAGGTTTTTACCGCGCTCTAGTCGTAGCACTAAACTGAACGTTTTTTGTGCTTTGAGCAAAAACAAAGTGTACAGCCCCTTTTCTTCCGTGAGAGGACCGTCAACGGGACAGTGTGCCTTGATACGTTACTACAATTTTTGGTGCCGCAGATGGAGGAGGATGGGCGTGAACGAAATTCAAGATGGTGCACCATCCCAGTACCTGGATGACGTCCGGAATTTTCTCTGTGACCGCTTTACAGGTCAATGGATTGGCCATAATGAACCAGTTGCATGGCCCGGATCTGACAATACTCGGCTTATTTTTTATGGGGATTAGTCATAGTGTTTGTTCCTCCCGTGCCGGCTTCTCTACCTGACTTACAGCAAGAATTTACTCCGCTACCGAGCAAATTACACTTGCAATTCTGTAGGGAGTTCTGGTAGAAATTGATGACCAACGGAAGCCACATAAAACATCTTCAGTTGAAGGTAAGAAGACATGTTTTCCCCCAGAACAACTCAACGCAGCTCTGTATCGTCTGCCAATTTAATTTTTAAAGTTGCATAGTCCTTTTGAAACAGCCTGTATAAAAGCGTGCAACGCCTGCTCCCAGATGATACCCTTAGCAAAGCCAGGTACACGAGCTACTTACGTGTAACCGTCGAGTGATTTCGTTCTATGCAATTTTGTCCCATGATGACATGGTTTGGGACCGTGGCTGTTACTTAGAGACAAATGTTGATGGTGTTAGGACAGCAACCAGCCACAAATTTACTTTCAGTTCCTTTATTCAAAGGGTACCGTTACCGGTTTCGAATCGTTGTGATTCATCTTCAGACGGTTTACACGCTTTCCTTATAACATGTGGTGTTTCTTCCAGATTAATTGTCCTAAAATATAAATAATACATAATTATAAGCACGCCACACACAGATGTGTTCTCGTTGCATGTGACTTACGTGGGATGTCGCTTTGGTGTGTTTGTTTTCATAACATTCGTACAACTGACAGTAATACATTCCCTCTGCATTCTTATTGTTTCACACGTAAATTTTTCTCACTGAACTCTTCAGATTTCTCACAGAGAAGATTTCTATCGCGCACCACATGTTCAGATACATAAAAAGAGCTTACAAACATAAGAGCATCAAAGATGCTATGATGTATCGTAACATTTGAACATGTCCTATGTTTGGAAAGGATCATATTTTCACTTACGCAACTGAAATGCGTTTTACACTAGTGCAGAGACGTTGATTTTTGAGTTGATACTGTTACATTAATTATAAAGTTTCTTTAGCACCGTACAGGTAAAATAGTACAGTATTTAATTACATTTATCTCCACGCGAATTATAGTAAGATATAAGTTTGCTGCTTGATCTGCAGATAGGCGTACTAATATTATTTGCTTTGGAGGCTGGAAAATAATTTTTGGAAATTTTTCAGGAAAGGGGTGTTAGCTAACTCTGTTCAGTCATTAAGGACATTGTCTGGGGTGCGCTTTTTGGTGTGCGTGTATTTCAATGTCTTCTAATATATTCATGGTGGCTCCTTTTTCTGTTACATGTAAAATTTTTAAGTTGGCTTTCAGTGTTTCTCACTGAATAGTTTTCTTCAGCGATATGAGCTGCAAATGCAGATTTGTTCAAGTTAAAAGTCTTGAAGCATCAATGTGCTCTTTGTATCCAATTTCAAAACTTCCGCCTGTTTGTCCAATGTAGAATTCCGTTCTAGCTGCACAAGATAATACCTGCTGAATAAATACGAACCTAGAAGTTCCAGTTAGAGTTAATATTAGCTTTACAAAAATATCAGACTTCATGCTCCGTACCGAGCTACTGAGCGTCTCTCCTGCAGAGTCTTCCACTGGAGTTTATCTGTCATGTCCGTAACGCTTTCGCGATTACTAAATGATCCTGTAACGAAGCGCGCTGCTCTCCGTTGGATCTTCTCCATCTCTTCTATCAACCCTATCTGGTGCGGATCCCACACTGCTGAGCAGTATTCGAGCAGTGGGCGGACAAGCGTACTGTAACCTACTTCCTTTGTTTTCGGATTGCATTTCCTTAGGATTCTTCCAATGATTCTGTCTGGAATCTGCTTTACCGACGATTACTTTTATATGGCCATTCCATTTTAAATTACTCCTAATGCCTACTCCCAGACAATTTATGGAATTAACTGCTTCCAGTTGCTGACCTGCTATATTGCAGCCAAATGGTAAAGGATCTTTCTTTCTCTGTATTCGCAGCACATTACACTTGTCTACGCTGAGATTCAATTGCCATTCCCTGCACCGTGCGTCAATTCGCTGCAGATCCTCCTGCATTTCAGTACAATTTTCCATTGTTACAACCTCTCGATATACCACAGCATCATCCGCAAAAAGCCTCAGTGAACTTCCGATGTCATCCACCAGGTCATTTATATATATTGTGAATAGCAACGGTCCTATGACACTCCCCTGCGGCACACCTGAAATCACTCTTACTTCGGAAGACTTCTCTCCATTGAGAATGACATGCTGCGACCTGTTATCTAGGAATTCCTCAATCCAATCATACAATTGGTCTGATAGTCCATATGCTCTTACTTTGTTCATTAAACGACTGTGGGGAACTGTATCGAACGCCTTGCGGAAGTCGAGAAACACGGCATCCTGTGAACCCGTGTCTATGGCCCTCTGAGTCTCGTGGACGAATAGCGCGAGCTGGGTTTCACACGACCGTCTTTTTCGAAACCCATGCTGATTCCTACAGAGTAGATTTGTAGTCTCCAGAAAAGTGATTGTAGTCCAACATAATAAGTGTTCCAAAATTCTACAACTGATCGACGTTAGAGATATAGGTCTATAGTTCTGCACATCTGTTCGACGCCCCCTTCTTGAAAACGGGGATGACCTGTGCCCTTTTCCAATCCTTTAGTACGCTACGCTCTTCTAGAGACCTACGGTACACCGCTGCAAGAAGGGGGCAAGTTCCTTCGCGTACTCTGTGTAGAGTCGAACTGGTATCTCACTGGTAATCCTCGGTTTATTGGTGCAGACTTCGCACGTCAGATGCGATTTGTAATGGGGCTAAAGGAAAAAGTTGGCAGTTCAAGACTTGAACGCATGGGACCCTGCTGTAGACTAATGCACGATACGTGTGTCTTCCAGTACCGCCTTCATCGGACGTAGGTGTACGGTTGCCAGTGTCTGGCGGTCCTAGCTCGACGCAATGCCTCCGAGCCGCCTCTGCTGTTCGCCCCACGTCCCTGAGGCGCGCTGCGTATTGAGGTCGCTCCGCTACGCTGGTATACAACACTGGCTGGCACAGCCGTCCTTCGGCCTGCGGAAGTAAACAACTGGCTCCGCACAATTAAAACGACACCCAGCCTGCCTGCCTCTGTGTCTCTCTCTCTCCCCCCCCCCCCTTCATCCCGCGCCACGCGAGGTCATTCCCACCACTCCGATATCCCAGCCCGGTATCCGCTGTCAGCAGCTCGGCTAATACCGTAAACAGCTCTTCGTATCGTTTCTTCACGCATAACGCACAGGTTGTACATGACGAGGTAAGACTTCCGTTCAAAAGAATTCCGGAACTTCGTCCCTGTTAATTTTTCTTCTACTACGTCTTACTGTGCATGTTCTCCTTCGAAATGCTCTCCTCCACAGTTGATACACCGCTCCCAACGCCGTTTCCGCTTCCGGTAACAGTCGCGGTGGGCCTCTCGCTGCATCGCGAGAAACGCCGTATGCGAATTTTCTTCTATCTCGTCTATCGTTGCAATACTTTGTCGTTGCGAAGCTCTGTCGTTGCGAAGCTCTGTCGTTGCGAAGCTCTGTCGTTGCGAAGCTCTGTCGTTGCGAAGCTCTGTCGTTGCGAAGCTCTGTCGTTGCGAAGCTCTGTCGTTGCGAAGCTCTGTCGTTGCGAAGCTCTGTCGTTGCGAAGCTCTGTCGTTGCGAAGCTCTGTCGTTGCGAAGCTCTGTCGTTGCGAAGCTCTGTCGTTGCGAAGCTCTGTCGTTGCGAAGCTCTGTCGTTGCGAAGCTCTGTCGTTGCGAAGCTCTGTCGTTGCGAAGCTCTGTCGTTGCGAAGCTCTGTCGTTGCGAAGCTCTGTCGTTGCGAAGCTCTGTCGTTGCGAAGCTCTGTCGTTGCGAAGCTCTGTCGTTGCGAAGCTCTGTCGTTGCGAAGCTCTGTCGTTGCGAAGCTCTGTCGTTGCGAAGCTCTGTCGTTGCGAAGCTCTGTCGTTGCGAAGCTCTGTCGTTGCGAAGCTCTGTCGTTGCGAAGCTCTGTCGTTGCGAAGCTCTGTCGTTGCGAAGCTCTGTCGTTGCGAAGCTCTGTCGTTGCGAAGCTCTGTCGTTGCGAAGCTCTGTCGTTGCGAAGCTCTGTCGTTGCGAAGCTCTGTCGTTGCGAAGCTCTGTCGTTGCGAAGCTCTGTCGTTGCGAAGCTCTGTCGTTGCGAAGCTCTGTCGTTGCGAAGCTCTGTCGTTGCGAAGCTCTGTCGTTGCGAAGCTCTGTCGTTGCGAAGCTCTGTCGTTGCGAAGCTCTGTCGTTGCGAAGCTCTGTCGCTGCGAAGCTAAAAGCCTGCAGGGGTTAGGTCTGGAGAGTATGGAGGCTGAGGCAGCACAGTGATTGCGTCCTTCGCGCAGTAGTCACGCGCCAACAGGGATGAACGTGCAGGTGCGTTATCGTGACGCAATAGCCACGAATTGTGTCCACACATTTCAGGCCGTCTAGTCCTCGCATTTTCGCGATGGCGTTCAAAGACGTCGCGATAGTACCATTGATTGACATTTGTCCCTGTGGCACAAATTCGTGACGAACTATCGGCATGGCTTTCTCACTTGGAATTGATCCGACGAACTTGTTTTGGTCTCGGAGAAGCTTCCCCGACTCTTGGTCTCGGTATCACCACCCTAGACCTACGTCTCGTCACGAGTTATGATTCCTCTTAAGAAACATGTCGTTCTCATTTGCGCGGTCCAAAAGTTCTTCACAGATTACTGGCAGGAGATCTTCCTGGTCTTCACACATGAGCTGTGGGACGAATTTGGCGGCAACACGATGCATTCCGAGATCGTGTGTCAGGATTTCGTGACATGCCCCAACTGAAATGTTACATTCTTTGGCAATATCTTGGACCGTCAGTCTTCCATTAGCACACACAATTTTGTTGACGTTCCTGAAATAGGCGTCCTGTTCCTGAAATACGCGTTTCTGAAATAGGATCATTATTAATTCCCGTCCGGCCGTTTTTAAATCGTGTGAATCATTCGTAACATCGAGTACGGCTTAAGCCCTCCTCACCGTACGCTTCCTCCATCATTTGGAGTCTCTGTGTAAAGGTTTTATCGACTCTCACGCAAAATTTAATGTAGACGCATTGCTCGTCTGACTCTATCTCGAAATTTGCAAACTGTGCGACACAACCTTCGCATGCACCCGCGCGGCCTTCTGTATGAAGACGAGCAAAATCGCTTGTTACCTCTGAATCCAGAGAAACTGGAGTTAATTAAACATAATAGTCGTCTATTTAAGTAGGACTACTAATTTCTAAGGGAGGGCCCATCGAAAAGTTTACGTTGTAGAACGTTGATGCAGCTTGTATGCAACGTATGACACTTTTGCAGGTATATAAGCACCGACGCGTAGGCAAAGATCATTGTGGCATTCGTGTCTTCCGGACGTATGTGCGGTAAAGGCGGAAACGTGAAGTATGGTGACGTTATTACCACATCTGTCCAAACAGGACCAGTGTGCTGTTACTCTTTGCTTGGTTGCTGAAGGAGAAATGCAGGTAGACATCGTCCGCAGAATGCGTACGGGGCTGAATGTCTGTCCAAAAGCGTCATTATAGAATCGTGCTAGATCTGGTGGTGGTGATGGTGGTTCGAGACAACCCACCTCCCCGTATCGCAAATGTCGTGGCCCAGAAGTTGAGCCAACTCGAGTCTTGGCTGACACTCCGTCACCCGCCTTACAGTCGTGATCTCTGCTCGTGCGATACTCACGCCTTCTGCCCTTCAAAAAGGCCTTTAAGGGTGGCCGATTCTGTCGGATGATGATTTGCAGCAGGTAGCTACGGGCTTGTTCGCATCGCAGAACACCGTGCTGTACCAGACGGTTATCTGCTGCCTGGTGCGTCGGTGCGACGTTTGTCCCAATGCTCGCGACAAATTTGCACCATTGGCGTGCCGATTCTGGTATGTGCGGTCTTCAAACGGAAAATTAAGCCGGGTACCAGATACTTGGCGAATATCTGTTTCATCTCTACTGTGCATGCAGCGTATGCGAGGGTCGTTCAAATAAGTAATGCCCCACACTTTTTTATAAAATCCATTAATATTCATCATTTTGATTTGCAGCTAATTCTATTGGCCGCGTTTGCACTTAAAATTGTTGGATGTGAGGTCGGCCAGTTCTGCAAAACACCGTTTTTCTCAGTACCCAAACATGTTTCGGCACCACTGTGCCATCATCAGTGGGTTTTTGTTTTTATTTATTCTGCAATGTGAACATTTTTGTTAAATGGTTATAAAATTATGTGCATCTTTAGTTCAAAGAACAGATCGTTTGCCGGCCGGGGTGGCCGAGCGGCTCTAGGCGCTACAGTCTGGAGCCGAGCGACCACTACGATTGCAGGTTCGAATCCTGCCTCGGGCATGGATGTGTGTGATGATGTCCTTAGGCGAGTTAGGTTTCGTTAGTTCTAAGTTAAGTCGCATAGTGCTCAGAGCCATTTTTTTGAACAGGTCGTTTCTCTTTGTAAATACGTTTACATTTGGCGAGAATGAATTTTCTGGATCATTTGTGTGTTTATAACTACAGATAGCTTGTCATATGGAACCAAACGATGTCGATAGTTTTTTGCTGATAGGTTAACTATCTTCTAGAATGTAATTCAGTTTTTCGCGATGTTTTCGCGCCTATATTCGTTTTTACTTAGGTTTTTGTGTGGCAAGCGGTTCCACTCTCGGCATCATGCTGAGGTGTTGTCATGAACACGTAACTATAACAAGTATTTTCCGCAAATAAAGTAAAAAACGCTTTTCACTACACCACGACAGTGTGGATGTGGTTTGTTGTGTTTTTCAGCCCAGTCAGTGTTCATATGTTCACTAGTGTTCCGCGCCAAATTTGAATTTTCTTTGTATTTTGTGTGTGTGTGTGTGTGTGTGTGTGTGTGTGTGTGTGTGTGTGTGTGTGTGTGTGTGTGTGTTCTGTGCTCTTCTTACCTCTAGTAATTAACATACAACTGATCCAAGAAATTCATTCACACCAAATGTAAAGGTATTTACAAAAAGAAATGATCTGTTGTTTGAACTAAAGATGCACATAATTTTATAACCATTTAACAAAAATGTTCACATTGCAGAATAAATGGAAATGAACCCACTGATGATGGCACAGTGGTGCCGAAACATGTTTTGGTACTGAGAAAAAACGGTGTTTTGCAGAACTGGCCGACCTCACATCCAACGAAGCCATTAATATATACAGACAAACGTCCTTGTTGGTGCTTCACATTTGATGTTTGTTCTGTGCGCCGGTGAAGTTTCGAACCGTTCTGGCAGATGGCAGAACCGTAGTACAGTGCCGAAATGGCGTCTACATACGGCTCACGTTACAAGCAGCGTGCTGTTATTGAATTCTTGTGTGCAGAAAAACTGTGGTGAACATCCGTAAACGTTGTTTTGCAGTGTGTGGCGATACTGCAGTTGATAGGAGTGCAGTCAGGCGACGCGTAAAGAAAGTTAGAGCCTGAGGAAATGCAGAACTCAGCCACGCTTGTGACGCCCTGTCGCAGCCACTGCTCCAGACATGTCGCGTCCTGCGGACGCCATTATTCGTGCCGACCGGCGCATCGCAGTCCGGCAATTGGCTCTACAGTTGTCGGTCAGCATTGGGAGTGCGTCTGCCAGTGACGGACTCTCGGCTATTGAAAGAGGTGCTCGCGATGGGCTCCACAGATGGTCACAGCGGACCACAAGATTCAAAGAAAGGCCGTTTCATCTGAATTGTTGGAGCGTTTTGAGACCGACAGAGAGGCCATCCTGTGCCGGATCGTTACGGGGGACGGAAGCTGGGTGCGCCACTTTGGGCCGGAAACAAAAGACAGTCCGTGGAGTGGCATCTTCCTCGTTGACCACAAAAGAAGAAATCAAGACGACCCCCTCTGCCGGAAAAGCCACGCTGACAGTCTTCTGGGATTGTGACGGTGTCATTCTCGTGGATGTGATGCCGAGAGGGTTAACCATCAATTCAGGGGCACACGTCAAGACTCGGAACTCCACATGATTGTAAAAGAGCACAGGTAGTCCCAGTCTTCAAGAAGGGTCGTCGAGCAGATGCGCAGAACTATAGACCTACATCTCTGACGTCGATCTGTTGTAGAATTTTAGAACATGTTTTTTGTTCGAGTATCATGTCGCTTTTGGAAACCCAGAATCTACTCTGTAGGAATCAACATGGATTCCGGAAACAGCGATCGTGTGAGACCCAACTCTCTTTATTTGTTCACGAGACCCAGAAAATATTAGATACAGGCTCCCAGGTAGATGCTATTTTTCTTGACTTCCGGAAGGCGTTAGATAGTTCCGCACTGTCGCCTGATAAACAAAGTAATAGCCTACGGAATATCAGACCAGCTGTGTGTCTGGATTGAAGTGTTTTTAGCAAACAGAACACAGCATGTTGTTATGAATGGAGAGACGTCTACAGACGTTAACGTAACCTCTGGCGTGCCACAGGGGAGTGTTATGGGACCATTGCTTTTCACAATATACATAAATGACCTAGTAGATAGTGTCGGAAGTTCCATGCGGCTTTTCGCAGAAGATGCTGCAGTATACAGAGAAGTTGCAGCATTACGAAAATTGCAGCGAAATGCAGGAAGATCTGCAGCGGATAGGCACTTGGTGCAGGGAGTGGCAACTGACCCTTAACATACACAAATGTAATGTATTGCGAATACATAGAAAGAAGGATCCTTTATTGTATGATTATATGATAGCAGAACAAACACTGGTAGCAGTTACTTCTGTAAAATATCTGGAAATATGCGTGCGGAACGATTTGAAGTGGAATGATCATATAAAATTAATTTTTGGTAAGGCGGGTGCCAGGTTGAGGTTCATTGGGAGAGTCCTTAGAAAATGTAGTGCATCAACAAAGGAGGTGGCTTACAAAACACTCGTTCGACCTATACTTGAGTATTGCGCATCAGTGTGGGATCCGTACCAGATCGGGTTGACGGAGGAGATAGAGAAGATCCAAAGAAGAGCGGCGCGTTTCGTCACGGGGTTATTTGGTACGCGTGATAGCGTTACGGAGATGTTCAGCAAACTCGAGTGGCAGACTCTGCAAGAGAGGCGCTCTGCACCGCGGTGTAGCTTGCTCGCCAGGATTCTAGAGGTTGCGTTTCTGGATGAGGTATCGAATATATTGCTTCCCCGTTCTTATACCTCCCGAGGAGATCACGAATGTAAAATTAGAGAGATTGGAGCGCGCACGGAGGCTTTCCGGCAGTCGTTCTTCCCGCGAACGATACGCGACTGGAACAGGAAAGGGAGGTAATGACAGTGGCACGTAAAGTGCCCTCCGCCACACACCGTTGGGTGGCTTGCGGAGTATAAATGTAGATGTAGAACTCAAGAACCTTTTACGACGTGTTCGATCGGACAAGAATACAGCAGATCTCTTGCTCCAACACGATAATGCACGCCCCCACGTAAGTCTGAGAAGCCGGGAACACATCAGCAAATTGGGCTGCACATCTTCGCCACGTCCACGCTAGAGCCCAGATCTGCACCCTGGGACTTCCATGTCTTTGGACCGTTCAAAGATTATCTACGGGGAACACACTTTGAAGGTGACGAGGGAGTCAGCCGTGCAGTGGAAACAAGGCTACGCCTATAGGACGAGACCTTCTACCAGTAGGGAATACACGCTCCTCCACAACGTCGGCGTACGGCCATAGAATGTGACGGAGACTACGTAGAAAAACAGGGACATTGGACAAGACTGTCGCCAAATTGTGACTCTCAACAATAAACGTGGGGCATTACTCATTGAACGATGCTCGTACAACACGAACAGGAACTGCTGAAACGCCAAGATCGCCACCAGATCTGAATGAAGAAAGCGAAGTCACGATAAGAATGCATTTTATTAGAAGACACACTCCTAATTAACATTACATAATTTATCTTTGCTGTCGGAAAGCAGTTATAAAATCGTCACGCTAGTTACTTACTGATACACCAAGGCCACGAACTGATTATGGACCGAAGAAAACCAGCGCAAATACAGCAACGTAACTGCTGTACGACGTATCTCCAGTGTTGTGTATCCCACAGTGGCATCTGGCCCTCGACCCTTGTCCAGGGAAAAGTGTCGTTTGTGGAGCGGCCTGGCCTACAGACCGCCTCGCACAACGCGTGTCATTAGCGTCCACTCAACGGACAGTAGCGCGCCTCCGTGCTGCTTCAGCTTGTAATGTAATTACAGCACTAAAACAGCTGTTGATCCCCCCAGATAACTCGGTGGGACACGGACCCTCTTTTTCGTGTTATTATTATTATTATTATTATTATTATTATTACTATTATTATTATTTGCGAACTGACCACTGCCGGCCGGGGCGGCCGAGCGGTTCTAGGCGCTATAGTCGGGAACCGCGCGACCGCTCCAGTCGCAGGTTCGAATCCTGCCTGGGCCGTAGATGTGTGTCATGTCCTTAGGTTAGTTAGGTTTAAATAGTTCCAAGTTCTAGGGGACTAATGACCTCAAAAGTTAAGACCCCATAGTGCTGTCAGCCATTTGAACCATTTTGAATCGACCACTTTGGAACTCGCTACAATTTCGTTTCTTCTTCGTCTGAAGTTTCCTCTTTCTCCAGTCCTCCTCCATAAGGACGCTGCGCTGTTGCTACGGTTAATCCGTCCAGGTTCTCCCAGTCTTATTCGTTTTTCCGGCTTGAAACCCTTCCAAATTTTGAATCATGCTTCGAAATATATCCCTGTATAACATCTGTACTGAATATATTAAAAAACTAAAAACCCGCCTCGAGTGCGAAAAAAGCACCTAGTGTTAACCTAGGTTTCGGCGTAGACAACACCACCTTCTTCAGAATAACAATAAACCCACAAGGGCCTAAGAATACACCTTGTGCAAACGGCTCATGTGCCGAGCCCTCCAGTTAATATCGAGTTACTTCATGCCGAGGTTAAGGGCTTAAAATGGATGTTTTGGAAGAAATGCAGATCTTTAAGCATCTCCTAGTAAGAAATAAAAATTTTTTTTGAAGGTTTCGCGCCTTTGCTTTGTTCTTCATACTTGCAGATCTCATGATCTGGCGATTATCACGTGCTCGCGCTGGTTGGCGAGCGCGGTTGGTCAAGCTGTTCCTCTTCTTTCTTTTTATCCTCATTTTCCTTTTACGATGAAGGTGATTTTATCCCGTTGAACACCCCACGTTTTATCCCTATATCTTTATTACCACGACGTCTTTAGATAACGTCACCTCAACCCCCCCCCCCCCCCAGGCTAAATACTGCCTTTAGGAATAGATTTTTAAGAGTTCCTCCTGTTCTCATAGGTAGCTTCATATATAAGTTTCTTTACACGCATAAGCAACCGTGTGCGGTTATTTTTAGGTTTCATCTCGTATTTAGCTCGTCTCTTGTCCTGTCCATTAGATTTTTCGATATACGTTGATCCACGGTGGGGAACAGAGGGGCTATTTATTTAGCCCCGACCCATGTACAAACTTTCTCGTATTCGTATGCGCATGCGCATTCAAGTAACTTCCCTTGTCTTGCACATGTGCATAGATGGCAGGTCAGGCTAGTAAGTGAGCGGGTCATGGCCCATCGAACATAGGCCGGTGTGAGGTGGAGCGTACACCATTACGTTCAGTAGTGGTTTTGACTTTGTACATACGTACTGTTTGTGTCTTCCTTTTCTTTTTCGTTTATAAATGTATAGCTATGCTGTTCTTTTAATCATTGACAAGGGTCTTCTTAGGCACTTGTGGGTTTTATTGTTATTCTGAAGAAGGTGGTGGTGTCTACGCCGAAACCTGGGTTACCACTAGGTGCTTTTTTCGCAATCCAGGCGGGTTTTTAGTTTTTTAATGCATTAGCCAGCGGTTGCTGCCGCGCTGCGATGTTGAAGGTTCTTACATCTGTACTTCATGAATGTTGAACCTTTCTAGATATTTACGAGCTTCGATAATTCATGTCGTCCTTGTCTTCTTTTTCCACAGGTACTCGAATATCCTTTCCGTTAGTCTGGTTTTGCCCATTCTGTGCATCTGTCCTGGAAATGATAACCTCTTCTTTATGGTCTCAGAGATTTTCTCCGCCTTTTTGTAGATTTCGTTGTTGCTCCGAAACTTCCAGCCAGTTTCAACCTGGGTCATACCCATTATTTTTCGTAATATTTTTCTTTCTACTATCCCAAGCTTTCCCAACGTGTAATTTATGCCTTCTCTGTGGGATAGCTATGGAGATACTATAGAACACAGTGCTGCCAAAGCAGAGTTACTAAACACAGTCTTCCGATATGCCTTCACGAAAGAAGACGAAGTGAATATTCCAGAACTCGAATCAGAAAAAGCTGCCAGCGTGAGTAACGTAGAACTAAATATCCTCGGAATAATGAAGCAAGTTAAAATCACTTAATAAAAGCAAGTCTTCTGGTTCAGACTGTATACCAATTAGGTTCCTTTCGGAGTATGCTGATGCATTAGCTCCATACTGAACAATCGTATACAACCGTTCGCTCCAAGAAAGATCCGTATCCAAAGACTGGAAAGATGAAGAGGTCACACCAACATTCATGAAACGTAGTAGGAGTAATCCACTAAATTACAGGTCCATATCATTAACGTCGATATGCAGCAGGATTTTAGAACATATATTGTGTTCGAACGTTACAAATTACCTCGAAAAAAATGGTCTATTGACACACAGTCAACATGAGTTTAGAAAACATCGTTCTCAGGGAACACAACTAGCTCTTTATTGACGTGAAGAGTGTGTGCTATTGACAAGGGATTTCAGATCGAATCCGTATTTCTGCATTTCCGGAAGGCTTTTGACACTGTACCACACAAGCGGCTCGTAGTGAAATTGCGTGCTTAAGAAATATCGTCTCAGTTATGTGACTGGATCTGTGATTTCCTGTCACAGGTCACCGACGGAGAGTCATCGAGTAAAATAGAATTGAATTCTGCGTTCCCCTAGGTAGTGTTATAGGCCCTTTGCTGTTCCTTATCTATATAAACGATTTTGGAGACAATCTGATCAGAAGTCTTCGGTTGTTTTCAGATGACGCTGTCGTTTATGGACTAATAAAGTCACCAGAAGATCAAAACAAACTGCAAAACGATTTAGAAAATATATCTGAATGGTGCGAAAAGTGGCAGTTGACCCTAAATAACGAAATGTGTGCGGTCATCCATATGTGTGCTAAAAGGAACTCGTTAAACTTCGGTTACACGATAAATCAGTCTAATCTAAAAGCCGTAAATTCAACTAAATAGCTAGGTATTAAAATAACGAACAACATAAATTGGAAGGAACAGATAGAAAATGTTGTGGGGAAGGCTAACAAGAGAATGCGTTTTATTGGCACAACATTTAGGAAATGTAACAAATCTACTAAGGAGACAGCCTAAACAACGCTTGTCCGTCCTCTTTTAGAATACTGCTGCGCGGTGTGGGATCCTTAACAGATGGGACTGAGCGAGTACATCGAAAAAGTTCAAAGAAGGACAGCACGTTTTGTATTACCGCGAAATATGGGAGAGTGCGTCACAGAAATGATACAGGATTTGGGCTGGAAATCTTCAAAAGAAAGGCGTTTTTCGTTGCGACGGAATCTTCTCAAAAAATTCCAACCACCAACTTTCTCCTCCGAATGCGAAAATATTTTGTTGAAACCGACCTACATAGGGAGGAACGAACACGACGATAAAATAAGGGAAATCAGAGCTCGTACGGAAAGATGCAGGTGTTCGTTCTTTCCGCGCGCTATACGAGATTGGAATAATAGAGAATTGTGAAGGTGGTTCAATGAACCTTCTGCCAGGGACTTAAATGTGATCTGCAGAGTATCCATGTTCACGTAGATGTATTGAGACACATTCGCTGGCACTTTGTTTTTACCACAGCACTGTAGTGTTTCATTTTGGCATTAGAGATGCAGTTTTTGTTGTAGGCCTAAATGTTTTTACACTCCTGGAAATTGAAATAAGAACACCGTGAATTCATTGTCCCAGGAAGGGGAAACTTTATTGACACATTCCTGGGGTCAGATACATCACATGATCACACTGACAGAACCACAGGCACATAGACACAGGCAACAGAGCATGCACAATGTCGGCACTAGTACAGTGTATATCCACCTTTCGCAGCAATTCAGGCTGCTATTCTCCCATGGAGACGATCGTAGAGATGCTGGATGTAGTCCTGTGGAACGGCTTGCCATGCCATTTCCACCTGGCGCCTCAGTTGGACCAGCGTTCGTGCTGGACGTGCAGACCGCGTGAGACGACGCTTCATCCAGTCCCAAACATGCTCAATGGGGGACAGATCCGGAGATCTTGCTGGCCAGGGTAGTTGACTTAAACCTTCTAGAGCACGTTGTGTGGCACGGGATACATGCGGACGTGCATTGTCCTGTTGGAACAGCAAGTTCCCTTGCCGGTCTAGGAATAGTAGAACGATGGGTTCGATGACGGTTTGGATGTACCGTGCACTATTCAGTGTCCCCTCGACGATCACCAGTGGTGTACGGCCAGTGTAGGAGATCGCTCGCCACACCATGATGCCGGGTGTTGGCCCTGTGTGCCTCGGTCGTATGCAGTCCTGATTGTGGCGCTCACCTGCACGGCGCCAAACACGCATACGACCATCATTGGCACCGAGGCAGAAGCGACTCTCATCGCTGAAGACGACACGTCTCCATTCGTCCCTCCATTCACGCCTGTCGCGACACTATTGGAGGCGGGCTGCACGATGTTGGGGCGTGAGCGGAAGACGGCCTAACGGTGTGCGGGACCGTACCCCAGCTTCATGGAGACGGTTGCGAATGGTCCTCGCCGATGCCCCAGGAGCAACAGTGTCCCTAATTTGCTGGGAAGTGGCGGTGCGGTCCCCTACGGCACTGCGTAGGATCCTACGGTCTTGGCGTGCATCCGTGCGTCGCTGCGGTCCGGTCCCAGGTCGACGGGCACGTGCACCTTCCGCCGACCACTGGCGACAACATCGATGTACTGTGGAGACCTCACGCCCCACGTGTTGAGCAATTCGGCGGTACGTCCACCCGGCCTCCGGCATGCCCACTATACGCCCTCGCTCAAAGTCTGTCAACTGCACATACGGTTCACGTCCACGCTGTCGCGGCATGCTACCAGTGTTAAAGACTGCGATGGAGCTCCGTATGCCACGGCAAACTGGCTGACACTGACGGCGGCGGTGCACAAATGCTGCGCAGCTAGCGCCATTCGACGGCCAACACCGCGGTTCCTGGTGTGTCCGCTGTGCCGTGCGTGTGATCATTGCTTGTACAGCCCTCTCGCAGTGTCCGGAGCAAGTATGGTGGGTCTGACACACCGGTGTCAATGTGTTCTTTTTTCCATTTCCAGGAGTGTAGTTAAACCGTCTCCATTCTTGAGATCCGCTCCGCCACAGCAGCTTCCTGCAGGCCGTTCTTTTGAATGGCTTCACCTGGAGATGTACGAGAGAGAATTGTCAAAGCATGTGCTTTGATAAGTGCCGATGTGATAAGGAATACGACTCAATCCATGATAAGAAGATTGCAGCACTGCATTGATACCAATGGTCATCACTTCGAACACCTACCGTAAATGGACGCTCATGTCACCTTTGTGGCCTTCGTTGACCTCCGAAGATCTTACTGTTGCACATCATTGGATTAGTCTCGATAGCCGCTATCAGAAGTACCAACTATAGCATCCCCTTAAAAAAACCAAAGTTTACCTTCATATCTCTGAAGAGACCCCACCTAGCGAGAAAAAACCGACGTCATATTATGGCCCCTGTTGCCCCACGCAACGTTGTCCCACAAATTTTTCAGCTCCTATCACACTTCCGGAGCTACGATATAGACCGAGCGAGGTGGCCCAGTGGTTAGACCGTGGACTCTTATTTGGGAGGACGACGGTTCAATCCCGCGTCCGGCCATCCTGATTTGGTTTTCCGTGATTTCCCTAAATCGCTCCAGCCAAATGCCGGGATGGTACCTTTCAAAGGGCACGGCCGACTTCCTTCCCTAATCCGATGAGACCGATAACATCGCTGTCTGGTCTCCTTCCCCAAAACAACCAACCAACTACTATATACACTCCTGGAAATGGAAAAAAGAACACATTGACACCGGTGTGTCAGACCCACCATACTTGCTCCGGACACTGCGAGAGGGCTGTACAAGCAATGATCACACGCACGGCACAGCGGACACACCAGGAACCGCGGTGTTGGCCGTCGAATGGCGCTAGCTGCGCAGCATTTGTGCACCGCCGCCGTCAGTGTCAGCCAGTTTGCCGTGGCATACGGAGCTCCATCGCAGTCTTTAACACTGGTAGCATGCCGCGACAGCGTGGACGTGAACCGTATGTGCAGTTGACAGACTTTGAGCGAGGGCGTTTAGTGGGCATGCCGGAGGCCGGGTGGACGTACCGCCTAATTGCTCAACACGTGGGGCGTGAGGTCTCCAAAGTACATCGATGTTGTCGCCAGTGGTCGGCGGAAGGTGCACGTGCCCGTCGACCTGGGACCGGACCGCAGCGACGCACGGATGAACGCCAAGACCGTAGGATCCTACGCAGTGCCGTAGGGGACCGCACCGCCACTTCCCAGCAAATTAGGGACACTGTTGCTCCTGGGGTATCGGCGAGGACCATTCGCAACCGTCTCCACGAAGCTGGGCTACGGTCCCGCACACCGTTAGGCCGTCTTCCGCTCACGGCCCAACATCGTGCAGCCCGCCTCCAGTGGTGTCGCGACAGGCGTGAATGGAGGGACGAATGGAGACGTGTCGTCTTCAGCGATGAGAGTCGCTTCTGCCTCGGTGCCAATGATGGTCGTATGCGTGTTTGGCGCCGTGCAGGTGAGCGCCACAATCAGGACTGCATACGACCGAGGGACACAGGGCCAACACCCGGCATCACGGTGTGGGGAGCGATCTCCTACACTGGCCGTACACCACTGGTGATCGTCGAGGGGACACTGAATAGTGCACGGCACATCCAAACCGTCATCGAACCCATCGTTCTACCATTCCTAGACCAGCAAGGGAACTTCCTGTTCTAACAGGACAATGCACGTCCGCATGTATCCCGTGCCACCCAACGTGCTCCAGAAGGGTTAAGTCAACTACCCTGGCCAGCAAGATCTCCGGATCTGTCCCCCATTGAGCATGTTTGGGACTGGATGAAGCGTCGTCTCACGCGGTCTGCACGTCCAGCACGAACGCTGGTCCAACTGAGGCGCCAGGTGGAAATGGCATGGCAAGCCGTTCCACAGGACTACATCCAGCATCTCTACGATCGTCTCCATGGGAGAATAGCAGCCTGCATTACTGCGAAAGGTGGATATACACTGTACTAGTGCCGACATTGTGCATGCTCTCTTGCCTGTGTCTATGTGCCTGTGGTTCTGTCAGTGTGATCATGTGATGTATCTGACCCCAGGAATGTGTCAATAAAGTTTCCCCTTCCTGGGACAATGAATTCACGGTGTGCTTATTTCAATTTCCAGGAGTGTAGATAATATAGGGCAAAACTCACAGACTGCATGTACACGGGTACATGTAATAGAACACGCCATGAGGTAACAGGTACATTACCGTGTAAATTGAGGAAGGAGTGGGAAAAAGGAAAGAATCTAATGTGCGCAGTCAGGGGCGACGAGTGAAAATGTCTGCCGCTCTGGGTCTCGAACCTAGGATCTTCTGCTTACTAGGCAGTTCAGTTAACCACTGCGCCAGCCGGACACAGTGTATCATAAATACTCGGACTATCTCGGAACGCCCCTTGCCGGACCCACATTCCCACCAACTGCTATCCATCTTTACATTCCCGCTGGAAAAGGTGGATCCGCATCAAAGGTGGTATATTCATTGCCCATCGGGGCCACTCGACTTCAGCGTCTCGTGTTAGTTCTTCCGGACTTGCTCGAAAGAGGTCACATATTCATGTAAAGTTAAATTGTCTCAGCATTGCCATGTGTTTCCAGAATGAGATTTTCACTCTGCAGCGGAGTGTGCGCTGATATGAAACTTCCTGACAGATTAAAACCTTGTGCCGGATTGAGACTCGAACTCGGCACCTTTGCCTTCCGCGGGCAAGTGCTCTACCAACTGAGCTACCGAAGCATGACTCACGCCCCGTCCTCACAGCTTTACTTCTGCCAGTACCTCGTCTCCTACCTTCCAAACTTCACACAAGCTCTCCTGCGAACGCGAGTTCGAGTCTCGGTGCGGCACGGAGTTTTAATCTGAGGAACTTTCAGTGCCATGTGTATGTTGCTTGTTTCTGTCAGCATTCTTATTAAAATAGTACTAATCGCTCTTCCGAACTGCTTTAATAAACCGATAATTCTAAACAATGGAAGCTTTTTGGACAAACATTATTCGTTTTCTATTAAATGTTTATTTAGAAAGTAAGTTTTATCGGTGCTGCTATGGCTGATATTTTGGTTTCTTACGTACTTGTTAGTAGAATACGGAAAACGCCTGTTACATCAGAGACCAAGAAGGATACCCAGCTCACTTACAGCGCCCCCTCTCTACAGTTCACCACAAAAGATCGGCGCAGAAAAGTTTACGCATTTGCAACAACTAAAGCTGGTCCTTCCTAACGATGTGCATTCATTTTATGACACACTGCCTCACATTTGTAATGAGAGAACACGTCCGTGCATAAAAAAATGCAGCCGAAATTAAACTTGTTTACAGCCACCTATGACTGTCAGTGTAGCAGCAATAGTAACAATAATAAATGTTAATAAACTGCACAAATGTTTACAGTAAGAAAAGGTTAATTAAAGCTAACAACATTGTTTCTATGTTTTTAAACACTGTAATTTATTAACATCCAGATTCCAATATTTTGATCAAAGTGAAATTATTCATTTCACTTTATATCTGTAACAATGTATCGTTACAGACGTTTCATAATACACAAATAATGCAAAATTTAAGTAAGTTTTTTTTTAAAAGAAATTCATTTCAATTCTTAACCGTGCACTCGTTACATGCCTCTTATCTCCATCACTACCAAAAATATAACTGTGAAAACCTCGTAACTCCAAAAGCCGGCAGACAATTTGAAGTGCATAATGAAGTCTTATGTACCAATGACCGGATCCATATTGTTTAGCAGAAACCACTACATTTGACTAATCAGGTCCTCATGTGATTTCTATAATTAGTTTTTTGTTTCTCCTGTAAAATTTGACCAATTTGAGTTACGAGGTTTTGATTGCCTAGCGACGATATATTGTCAGAGAGACGCAGTGCGCAAACAAATTGTTTGTCACAACGGACAGCAAATACTTGCCAAAACATAGATCGGTTGACGAAAACATTGAATATGATGTTGGCAAAGCAGCGAAGCAAAGAATTGCGTCAGACAATCAAGTAGCTCGGTAACGTACAAGCCGAAATTCTGCTCTAAATAATACTTTTAATACTGTCGCAAAAGAATGTATTTCAATATGAATAGTAAAACAGCGACTGCGGAAGAGAAGATACACACACGAAACAGATAAGATAAATAGTGTAGGTGTGCCTTCTCATTGTTTTTAATTGCTGTGAAAAGAGATATTGGAGGACAAAATTAGAAGAACCGAAAACTTATTATAATGAAGTCAAAGAACTAGTAAGTCCATAATATTACATTCAAACGAATAAAAATTCATTAAGTAAGAAACTACGAAATTGTTTCTAAATGAACAAAATATTAAGCACCGAATAAGGTTTGAACTCGGAACTTTTCGCTTAGCAGTCATACACCTTAACTTTTTTTAAAAAAAATCTCATTTTGTTCGCTTTTGTTCGTTGCATCTGCTCGGGGCGGACGTCTTAAGACATTCGTTTAAGTTCGTTGTTGATCGATTAACTTTTGTTACAGAAGGCAGCTAACCCTCTGACCCAACACGCAGAGCTACCGTGCCGGCAAACCATTACGCTAACGTAGCTTGTCATTCAAATATATTCCTAGAGGACTTCAAAATGTCACGCAAACTACCAACAAACACTGTTGGTATGACTGTGAATTACTCACGTTTCGTCGAAGTACAATAGCAAATAAACAATTACCGCTGTCCTTTATTGCGAAAAAGCGGTTCGTGAGAATGATACAAACACCTTTCCTTGCTATCGCCTGAATTAGGAGGCTTATTGCTTGTTTGGTTTAATTAATTAATAGAATGTGAAGCAATTGGTATAAAGAATGCTTTTTTCCAAACTTTCTTTTATAGAAAGTCTGCTACCGAGACATCGCTTTCGTTCAGTTACTTTACTTATGACTGAACGTTTCTAAAACCGAAGACACTCGTCTATGGTCTGCACTGCAGTCGAGCTCTGGCAACGTCGTTCTCTGTTGATTGGCTGGCTGTGTGTTGTGACGTCAGTTGCGCAGAACGAAACCAAACTCGGCCGCCGTCGTAAATGACGCGCACTATAGTCGTGGAGTACTACAGACACATTCTCGACATACAGCTGCAGTCGCGCTTTCTCATCTGCTGAAGTCCCCCGACCGTGCTATAAGATACACGTTAGTTAGTTGCTGTCCTTCGTGCTTTTTGGTTATCAGAGCGGGTGTGTGTGTGTGTTTGGGTTGCAGACGAGGCGGTGGAGGACGAGGAGGCGGACGAGATGGCCGACCTGTGCTCGTCGACGGCGACGTACCCGGGCGCCGGCGGCCCGCTCACCTCCAGCGGCCGCCCCCACGTGGCCACCATCTTCCAGCAGCCGCCTCCAGCGGCCGCGGGCGCCGCCGCCAGGGCGCGCTGGCAGCAGCGCGGCTCGCCAGGTGAGTGCGCCGCTGCTAGGGCTCACCACTGTTCGCATCCTTAACCCATCAAGTACCAGTGTCCTATTTTGAGGACAGAGCACATACTTATCTGTAAATACACGATAAATTAATAATTAGCAACTGTTACTGTTATACGTCATTTGTTGATGACTTTTATAACAAATGTATGCTCACAGGAAATTAAAAGCAATAAATCCTACCATTGATTGATTATTGAATACTAAGGCACGCCGGTCGCGGTGGTCTAGCGGTTCTAGGCGCTCAGTCCGGAACCGCGCGACTGCTACGGTCGCAGGTTCGAATCCTGCCTCGGGCATGGACGTGTGTGATGTCCTTATGTTAGTTACGTTTAAGTAGTTCTCTAAGTTCTAGGGGACTGATGACCTCAGAGGTTAAGTCCCATAGTGCTCAGAGCCATTTGAACCATTACTGCGGCACACTTTTCGTTATTACAGGAATTTACTTTATCGACAATTTAGTAACATTTGAAATATGGGTCAAAGATCTTTTTGCGATTATTTATAGTCAACGATGTGTCTTTTAAACTACTTGCATTGTTAGCTCAATTGGAGCTACATTCATTGTTTTCCATTGTTATAAAATCTGGTGTACTCGAAATAGGACACGGGGACTTGGTGTTATCATTTCAGTTATTTGTATTGCTGCACGTTCGAATATGAAACTCTGCTACTGCAGATGCATTTTCTGTTTACAACGTGGTAATTTTGCCAGATTTTCTTGCTGAGGTAAGTAACAACCCCTCTTTTATAAATATATGTTACAGGATATGAAGTTACTTTGAAATTTACAGCGTATTATGTAAGTATATTTATGACTATGTTACCCATTAGTAAATAATAGAGTTCCAGATGGACAGTTTATCCGAGGCAAGCCTATTAGATTTGGCTATAAGTTGTGGAGCAAGTGGCTACTGTTCCAAATTTGATTTATACTGTGGAAAGGATCCAGAAGATACTGCAAGGGATGGCCTACTATTGGGCTCAAGAGTAGTCCTAAACATGTTGGACTGCATTGGAAAACCCGAGAATCATTCTGCATACTTTGGCAATTTCTTCACTAGCAGAGATCTTCAGATTCATCTGAGAAATTTGGGTTTTCGAGCAACTGGGGCTGTCAGAGAGAATAGAGTTGGTGACTGTCCACTAATGAGCAGCAACCAACTGAGAAAGACAGTTCGAGGAAACTATGACTACCAGTTCGACAGAAATAGTCAAGTCTTATTTGTTCAATGGCAGGACATCATATGAGTTACAATTGGTACAAATTTTGACCAAGTTGAACCTTTGGCAGTAGGTACGTGGTACAGTAGACAAACAAAATAAGAAGACACAAGTGCAACAACCAGCCGTTTTCAAGTCGTATAACGCGTACTTGGGAGGTGTTGACCACCATGACTGGTTAGTTGGAAAATATGCGACGGTAATTAGAGGAAAAAAATGCTACTAGGTCCTATTACACGTTTGCTGGAAATGGCCCTCGTAAATGTCTGGCTCTTCTACAGACTAGTATATGGGAAAACTGCACACGATTTATTGGATTTCAGACGTGCTGTTACAGTTAAATACCTGAAATTGGACACTGGAAGACCGAATATTGGACGTCCAACGGAATACCCATCAAGTCGGTTGGGAGTGATACCAGACATCAGGTTTGATGGAATTGGTCATATTATTGACAAAAGAAGCATGCAAAGATGATGTGTGAGAGCTAAATGCAATGGGAAACCAAAAACATACTGTGTTACATGCCGTGTAACACGGTGTGTGAAGTGTTTTGTAGCATTACACAAGAAATAAATAGTTCAGACTTGAATACAGTTTCGTATGGTATACGATACTGTTAGATCCCAGTGTCCTATTTTGAGGACGGCCATTATATCAGCATGTATAAATATTCTTTGCCTATTTTTGTACTTACTGTGCTTCATACACTATGTACATTATAATTAAGGAATAAAAATTCAATTAAAAAATTAATTTGGGTCATAATGGGTTAAGAATATCGGAATGCTGAGGTCGGTATTTAAAAAACCATTACTGGCCCTCGATATATCAATTAAAAGTACAGTTCTATCAAAGTGTCGATGTACCGAAGGAAAGCATCGACTTCTTGGAGAAAAGTGTCCATGTGTCTGCGGAAAAAATATCGACAAACTACCCTATAAAAATATAGGCTGCACTTCGTAAATATATTACCGGTTTTAGAGATCAATATTTAAGTATTGATTTATTATGAAGTTTTCTGTACATCAAGCAGGTAGCAGCCTGCGTATCCCCCTTAGAGCAAGAAGTGAAGTAAAAGCGATGGACGTTCACGCTTGGCTATGACCAGTTTGCTAACAATGGTAAATATATCTAACAAGGGAACCTCCCCATCGCAGCCCCCTCACATTTAGTTACAAGTTGGCACAGTGGGTAGGCCTTTAAAAACTGAACACAGGTCAATCGAGAAAACAGGAAGAAGTTTCGTGGAACTATGAAAAAAATCAGCAAAATATACAAACTGAGTAGTCCATGGGCAAGATAAGCAACATCTAGGAGAGTGTGAGGTCAGGAGCGCCGAGGTCCCGTGGTTAGCGTGAGCAGCTGCGGAACTAGAGGTCCTTGGTTCAAGTCTTCCCTAGAGTGAAAAGTTTACTTTTTGTTTTCGGAAAGTTACGATCTGTCCGTTCGTTGACGTCTCCGTTCACTGTAATAAGTTTAGTGTCCGTGTTTTGCGACCGCACCGCAAAACCGTGCGATTAGTAGACAAAAGGACGTGCCACTCCAATGGAAACAGTAAACATTTGATCGCAAGGTCATAGGTCAACCGATTCCTCCACAGGAAAACGTCTCATATATTCTATACGACACTGGTGACTGCATTTGCGACACATGACAGGAATATGTTGTCGACCCACCTAACTTGTACACTTGGCGAATGAGTAAAAAGATTCTTTTGCCTTGCCCGATTTAGGTTTTCTTGTGGATGTGATAATCACTCCCAAAAAAGTGATGAAAACATAAGAGTTCGTCACATAAACTACAACAAGTTAATGCAACAGTTTCAGAGTCGCACAGTTTTCCCTGTGCTCTGTCAAAACATATGTTCTTAACGTTTTCAGTTCGTCTGAAAATAAAAAATTAAACTTTTCACTCGAGGGGGGACTTGAACCAAGGAGCTCTAGTTCCGCAGCTACTCACGCTAACCACGGGACCTCGGCGCTCCTGACCTCACACTCTCCTAGATGTTGCCTATCTTGCCCATGGACTACTCAGTTTGTACATTTTGTTTATTTTTTTTCATAGTTCCACACAACTTCTTCCTGTTTTCTCGATTGATCTGTGTTCAGTTTTTCAAGGTCTATCCACTGTGCCAACTTATAACTAAATGAGAGGGGGTACGATGGGGAGGTTCCCTTGTAAGTGCCACAATGAAAAGTGTCCGATAGGTTCGTCATTCGATTCTCGTCACACATCGGATTTGTCCGAAACATTTCATGTCGACTTCGCTTTTTTTTTTTCCCCTCTCTCTCTCTCTACTTCAATTTCTGCAAACGCCAGCAAAGTATCAGGGATAGTGTCAAAATTGCGTGGTGAAGTTAACCGTTGCATTTCCTGTTGGTAGCATCGAGCGCCGATCCAAAGCAGTACGACAAATGCCATTTAATGTTTAGTTTTCGGCCTCCGTTTGTGTTTGGTGTCTTGCCTAGCCCTTCCTTCACATCCCTGTTCTTAGATCTCTTCTCTCACTTCGGACTGACGTGCACTCGTTTTTTTAACGCCTCTCTGTCTTCGTGTTCTACAGTTTTGACTTGGGCACGTATCACCCCAGTTGTTTTTTTCCACCCCGAAGCAAAACAAACCAAAAGCAGAGAGCCGATTACGTCGGCATTTCCCCTCACACGTCTCCGCCCACCACAAGGAGCAATTTTGTCATTTACATATTTGTTAATTTTCAGCAACTCTTTTTGAAGAACGTCGACGTGAAGAAATAGCCCACTAGTAGAGTTAACAATTGTTTCTTAATGCAACTGGTCTGCTGTTTCCTCACATCGGATACCTTGTGCTACAATTCACACCGCCACCCGGATTTCTTACTTTGTACCACATCAACTTGCTTGAGAAAAGGAGAAAGACTGGACGTTACAAAAGCTCAAAAAGTAGTCAGACTTCTTCACATAGTCAAAGTAAAAGTATCTTCTACTAAAATTTCTATATAACAACTTGAAACATTTTCCGAAAATTGGGAACCAAAAAAGTTTCGCATCACTCCGGTTCCCAGAACTGAAAAACTGACTGTGTCAGTAACCTCGCCCACCAAAGATTTAAACAACCACGCACGAGCAGCGCCTATTAGACGGAGGGGGTCCGACAGACGATCTGTTCCAGTCATTCCACCAGGAAGGAGGTACACGGCAAGTGTTGTGTCTGTAGTTCAACCGTGCCTAGACGGTCAATAACGCGGTTCGATCGCGTCCGCACTGTTACTTTGTGCCAGGAAGGACTCTCAACAAGGCAAGTGTCCAGGCGTCTCGGAGTGAACCAAAGCACTGTTGTTCTGACATGGAGGAGATACGGAGAGACAGGAACTGTCGATGACATGCTTCGCTCAGGCCGCCCGAGGGCTGCTACTGCAGTGGATGACCGCTACCTACGGATTACGGCTCGGAGGAACCCTGACAGCAAAGGCACCATGTTGAATAATCCTTTTCGTGCAATCACAGGACGTCGTGTTACGACTCAAACTGTGAGGAACAGGCTGCATGAGGCGCAACTTCACTCCCGACGTCCACGGCGAGGTCCATCTTCGCAACCACGACACCGTGCAGCGCGGTACAGATGGGCCCGACAACATGCCGCATGGACCGCTCAGGATTGGCATCACGTTCTCTGCACCGACGAGTGTCGCGTATGCCTTCAACCAGACAATCGTCCGAGACGTGTTTGGACGCAACCCGGTCAGGCTGAACGCCTTAGACACACTGTCCAGCGAGTGCACCAAGGTGGAGGTTCCCTGCTGTTTTGGGGCGGCATTATGTGGGGCCGACGTACGCCGCTGGTGGTCACGGAAGGCGCCGTAACGGTTGTACGATACGTGAAGGCCATTCTCCGACCGATAGTGCAACCATATCCGCAGGATATTGGTGAGGCATCCGGCTTCATGGACGACAATTCGCGTCCCCATCGTGCACATGTTGTGAATGACTTACTTCAGGATAACGACATCGCTCGACCAGAGCGGCCAGTATGTTATGTAGACATGAATCCTATCGATCATGTCTGGTATAGATTGAAAAGGGCTGTCTGTGGACGGCGTGACCCACCAACCACTCTCAGCGATCTACGCCGAATCGCCGTTGAGGAGTGGGACAAACTGGACCAACAGAGCCTTGATTAAGTTGTGGTCTTTTGCGAATGTACTTGTCACCAAAAACAGATTCTGGTAGGTGGTTTCGTATGTCTTGGGTAATCCTGTCTTTCGAGTTAAAGCGCTGATATTTGTATAGAAAATGTCGTCCACTAAGACGTAACGGCAGAGCAAATAGTAGTGGCCCTCAGAAAGTTGCAGGCTGCAAAAACGCGCGCGCGCGCGCGCGCACACACACACACACACACACACACACACACACACAAACACACACTCCGTAACACACACTCCGTAACACACACACACACACACAGCAGAGGAAAGGGAGTACAGTACCGACATGACTGCAGCAGATACTGGAAGAGGCCACCAGTAACCTCTCGGCACTTCTGGACCCTGGTCAGCAAGTTGCTGAAGGCGGATCGAAGCTCGACTGCTGGAATTGCTGCAACGTCATCCGTAATGTTCTGCTTCAGCTATTGAAGAATGTGAGGGTTGTTGCGATATCCTTTAGCCTTCAGGGCTCGTCACAGGTTAGATGACCTGGGCTGCGACCAGATCAGACCTCTGCATTTGGTCGAGGCTGTACGGCCAGTTACACTATCCTGTTGGAGGTAACTGTAGGTCTTTCTCCCCTCCGTTAATGCTGCCACAGATGGTTTCAAAGTGATGGCGATGTGACGCATCTGATAAAAGAACAAATATTTTCATTAAAATGTTCATCCCCAATTTTACCCTGTCAGAGTTTCCAAAATCACAGAAATACGTTTTTTTTAAATTTCCAACCAGAATTCAAATGGGAATTTCCACAGATGCAGCTTCAAAATTGCTTTAGTAGTATTTCAATAATTGGCTTTCAAAACAGATTTTCGTGCAATGTTTTGCCCCTTAAAACTCCGTACGAACTGGCCTTGGAAGCTCAAACGGTACCGACCGGCCGCCGTGTCATCCTCACCCCCATAGGCGTCACTGCATGCGGATACGGAGGGTCACGTGGTCAGCGCAGCGCTCTCCCGGCCGTGTGTCAGTTTACGAGACCGGAGCCGCTACTCCTCAGCCGAGTAGCTCCTCAGTCCCCCTCACAGGGGCTGCGTGCAGCCCGCTTGCCGACAGCGCTCCGCGGACCGGACGGTCACCCATCCGAGTGCTAGCCCAGCCCGACAGCGCTTAACTCCGGTGATCTGGCGGGAGCCGATGTCACCACTGCCGCAAGGCCGTTGACACGTTTCACCCCCTTAGTAGCAGAATTTCCAGAAGTACGTATTTCTTATTTCTAGCTGAGAAATGAAATACGCGTTTTTATAGATGTAGCTTCAATAGTTCTTCGATGATTCCTTTTTTAAATACTTCACGCTTTATTTCACCCCATAAGCGGTTGACTTTCCAAAAACGCTTGGACTCTTATAATGAAACCGAATAGCAATCATCGTACGTTCAAAATTGGCTTGATAGCGACATACGTTTTTGAAAAACCTTCACCAAATTTGAAGTTTCTGCTCTCTTAGCAGTTTCTGTCGGACTATGAGGATTCGGTCAATTGGGACATTTCTTTTTAACGTATGGACACAGTTACTGTTGGCGGCGGCGGCGGCGGCGAATTCTCTCCAGAAATGGAAGACGTTAAGGAAATACATCAATCAATTGTTGAGTTTTTCTTGTCCTTCCAATAGGCTTCCATTCCTTCCCAAAACGCTTGTTTACGTTCATCCGACAACTTAGATCTGTATTGTATTTCTTTTGGTTGTTGTGATATAACTGCACAATTTGTTCAAATTGATTCAGATGGCTCTAAGTACTATGGGACTTAACATCTGAGGTCATCAGTCCCCTAGAACTTAGAACTACTTAAACCTAACTAACCTAAGGACATCACACACATCCATGCCTGAAGTAGGATTCGAACTTGCGACCATAGCAGCGGCGTGATTCCGGATTGAAGCACCTAGAACCGCTCGGTCACAACGGCCGGCCTGCCCATTTGTCTACTCTGCGTCTCCTTCTAGAATGTCGGCTGTTCCTATGTTTGTATTATTTAGGCCCTTTCCAATTTCATCTTGCTAAGGTTTGAAATTCTTAAGTGAGGTTACATAATCTATTATTCTCTTCGTCAATCGAGTTTCTGGTAGTCGGCCGAGATGACCAAAGAATTTCACTGGCCTTTTCCTTATATCAGTTTCGATGTTCGAAAACTTTTGTTGTTTTAATTGATTGTAGTCTATAACCGTCTCGTGTATGTCTTCATCCTTCACTGAAACTTCCTGGAAGCTTAAAACTGTGTGCCGGACCGAGACTCGAACTCGGGACCTTTGCCATTCGCGGGCAAGTGCTCTACCGACTGAGCTACCCAACCGCGACTCACGCCCCGTCCTCAAAGCTTTACTTCTGCCAGTACCTCGTCTCCTACCTCCCAAACTGCACATAATTTCTCCGCAGTATCCTTTCATCCAGGAGTGCTAGTTCTGCAAGGTTCGCAGGAGAGCTTCTGTGAAGTTTGGAAGGTAGGAGACGAGGTACTGGCGGAATTGAAGCTGTAAGGACGGGACGTGAGTCGTGCTTAGGTAGCTCAGGTGGTAGAGCACTTGCCCGCGAAAGGCGGAGGTCCCGAGTTCGAGTCTGTTCCTATGTCTGTGATTCCGGATTTCAAATCAGCGCACACTCCGCTCCAGAGTGAAAATTTTATTCCAAAATTTTCCGGATGATCTTTTTTCTTTTTTGATGTTGTTGTTTTCTGTTAAGGGTTACTGTTCCACTTACGTAAAAGTTTGCTAGTTTTATAACAGTATTGTCATGTCCAATTTTTTTCCCTTCTTCATACTGATTCTTTTGTCCTGGAGGTTTTTCGTTAAGCTTAATTATTTTTACTCTTTTGGATGCAATATTGCTTTGAGATTTTTTCAGTGCCTCTCGGTTCGATGAATTGTCAAAGGTATTTACAGTGTGGGACCCTGTTAATTTTACCATATTTTGTTTTCAAGCTTGCAATTTGTTTCTGAACAAAAGAATTCAGTTTTCTCAAATGAAATGTGTAAACGTACTTCCTCTGCACATGTTTGAGTAGTTCCAGCTGTGCGACTGGAGCCTGCTCATCATCTGTAATTATCGCCAGGTCGTCCGGAAATGCAAGATACGGTTTGTAGAGGTTGTTTCTGACAACGCCCAGTCGGACTGACCACGTTTCTTGAGTTCTCTCTCTCATTCTTCCATAACTTTGCCTAGAACTACGTTGAACAGAACAGAACAGGGCAATGTTAATCACCTTGCCTCACACCTGTTTGAATGAAGAAGGGTTTTCTTGCCAGTTAGTGTTTTTGTAAAATTTCTCGTGTTTTGTGGTCTAATCCTCTCACTTCTAAAATCTGGAATAGTAAGGGCCTGTCTCTCGAAACATAAGTTGTTTTTTTTTAATCTACAGACGAGCATACAAGTTTTTGTATAAGGGCTCGCGTTTTGAGTCCGCTTTTGACGCTGAAAATTTTTTCCGGGCATGGTCTAGTCTGTTTGAATTATGCTTCATATTGTGCTGCTTTGGATTCTAATTGCTATTGTTTTCTATTCAAGACAGGAGATGATAGAATTTTGTGGGTGACTGGTAATAGTAAAATAACACCCCCCCCTACCATAGTTGCTTACCCTGATTTATTACCTTTATGTAGTGGAACTTCCAGTCATCCGGGACGTTTTCGGTTTGCTAGATGCTTTGAATTATTTGAGTAATCTCTTTGAGTGAATTTGTAAATACACTACTGCCCATTAAAACTGCTACACCAAGAAGAAATGCAGATGATAAACGGGTATTCATTGGATAAATATATTATACTAGAACTGACATGTAATTACATTTTGATGCATAGATCCTGAGAAATCAGTACCCAGAACAACCGCCTCTGGCAGTAATAACGGCCTTGATAGGCTGGGCATTGAGTCAAACAGAGCTCGGATGGCGTGTACAGGTACAGCTGCCCGTGCGGCTTCAGCGCGCTACCACAGTTCATCAAGAGTAGTAGTGACTGGCGTATTGTGACGAGCCAGTTGCTCGGCCGCCATTGACCAGACGTTTTCAGTTGTTGAGACATCTGGAGAATGTGCTGGCTAGGGCACCTGTCGAACATGTTCCGTATCCAGAAAGGCCCGTACAAGACATGCAACGTGCGGTCGTGCATTATCCTGCTGAAATGTAGGGTTTCGCAGGGATCGAATGCAGGGTACAGCCACGGGTCTTAACACATCTGAAATATAACGTCCACTGTTCAAAGTGCCGTCAATGCGAATGACCGAGACGTGTAACCCATGGCACCCCATACCATCACACCGGGTGATACCCCAGTATGGCGATGACGAATACAGGCTTCCAATGTGCGTTCACGGCGATGTCGCCAAACACGGATCCGACGATCATGATGCTGTAAACAGAACCTGGATTCATCCGAAGAAACGACGTTTTGCCATTCGTGCACCCGGGTTCGTCGTCGAATACACCATCGCAGGCGCTCCTGTCTGCGACGCATCGTCAAGGGTAACCGCAGCCACGGTCTGCGAGCTGACAGTCCGTGCTGCTGCAAACGTCGTCGAACTGTTCATGCAGATGGTTCTCGTCTCCCAAACGTCTCCATCTGTTGACTCAGGGATCGAGACGTGGCTGCACGATCCGTTACAGCCGTGCGGATAAGATGCCTATCTCGACTGCTAGTGATACGAGGCCTTTGGGATCCAGCACGGCGTTCCGTATTACCCTCCTGAACCCACCGATTCCATATTCTGCTAACAGTCATTGGATCTCGACCGACGCGAGCAGCAATGTCGCGATACGATAAACCGCAATCACGATTGCCTACAATTCGACCTTTATGAAAGTCGGAAACGTGACGGTACGCATTTCTCCTCCTTACACGAGGCATCACAACAACGTTTCACCAGGCAGCGCCGGTCAACTGCTGTTTCTGACTGAGAAATCGGTTGGAAAGTTTCCTCATGTCAGCACGTTGTAGGTGTCGCCACCGGCGCCAACCTTGAGTGAATGCTCTGAAAAGCTAATCATTTGCATATCACAGCATCTTGTTCCTGTCGGTTAAATTTCGCGTCTGTAGCACGTCATCTTCGTGGTGTAGCAATTTTAATGGCCAGTAGTGTATGTGGCTAGTTCATGGCAATTTTGTCAGGGGCAATTAATCATCTTGTTTTCGAAAGCAAAGATTTTGTGGAACGTACCCTTTCATCTGGTTACCGAAGCTTATATAGTAATCGTCGTTTTTGAAGTTTTCTTCGATTGAGTGCAGTTGTTCACGGACACCTTTTCGTTTGTCTTACAATCTTGTAAGTGTCTTTGCGCATCTAAAAAGATTTATTGTGTTTCTTCTGATTTGTTGCAATTATAATTTTAAAATTCTGTTTTTCTTTCTTCTAGTGCGTTCTCGTGTTCCTGATTCCAGCAAGAATGTTTCGTTTCATTGTGAACGGAGTTCGGATCTTTTGTTGTTTTGCAGATTTTAGTTCGTATTTTCTCCCAATCTTTTGCATGTTGTTTTTCCTATTTTTCAGTAATTTTGGAGTCTTTGATTTTGTGTAGATCAAATTTTTGTGTCAGTGGTGGCGTTCTCTTGAATTTCCTCTTGAATTTCCTCTTGAATTTCCTCTTGAATTTCCTCTTGAATTTCCTCTTGAATTTCCTCTTGAATTTCCTCTTGAATTTCCTCTTGAATTTCCTCTTGAATTTCCTCTTGAATTTCCTCTTGAATTTCCTCTTGAATTTCCTCTTGAATTTCCTCTTGAATTTCCTCTTGAATTTCCTCTTGAATTTCCTCTTGAATTTCCTCTTGAATTTCCTCTTGAATTTCCTCTTGAATTTCCTCTTGAATTTCCTCTTGAATTTCCTCTTGAATTTCCTCTTGAATTTCCTCTTGAATTTCCTCTTGAATTTCCTCTTGAATTTCCTCTTGAATTTCCTCTTGAATTTCCTCTTGAATTTCCTCTTGAATTTCCTCTTGAATTTCCTCTTGAATTTCCTCTTGAATTTCCTCTTGAATTTCCTCTTGAATTTCCTCTTGAATTTCCTCTTGAATTTCCTCTTGAATTTCCTCTTGAATTTCCTCTTGAATTTCCTCTCGAATTTCCTCTTGAATTTCCTCTTGAATTTCCTCTTGAATTTCCTCTTGAATTTCCTCTTGAATTTCCTCTTGAATTTCCTCTTGGGTGTCAATTTGCAGCTCAGCGTACGTGCACATCGTGAATTTATTTGTGGTAGTCATATGATACTGCAACATGATCAATTTGATGTTCTCCAATATGATGCATGGGTTATCGCCACGTTTTTTATTTTTTGGGATGTTTCCAAAGAGAGTTTGCCAACGCAGTTTGAAGGTTTGACAGCGCGGGCGCAGTCTGAGGGTTTGACAGCGCGGGCGCAGTCTGAGGGTTTGACAGTGCGGGCGCGGTTTGAGGGCTTGACAGTGCGGGCGCGGTTTGAGGGCTTGACAGTGCGGGCGCGGTTTGAGGGCTTGACAGTGCGGGCGCGGTTTGAGGGCTTGACAGTGCGGGCGCGGTTTGAGGGCTTGACAGTGCGGGCGCGGTTTGAGGGCTTGACAGTGCGGGCGCGGTTTGAGGGCTTGACAGTGCGGGCGCGGTTTGAGGGCTTGACAGTGCGGGCGCGGTTTGAGGGCTTGACAGTGCGGGCGCGGTTTGAGGGCTTGACAGTGCGGGCGCGGTTTGAGGGCTTGACAGTGCGGGCGCGGTTTGAGGGCTTGACAGTGCGGGCGCGGTTTGAGGGCTTGACAGTGCGGGCGCGGTTTGAGGGCTTGACAGTGCGGGCGCGGTTTGAGGGCTTGACAGTGCGGGCGCGGTTTGAGGGCTTGACAGTGCGGGCGCGGTTTGAGGGCTTGACAGTGCGGGCGCGGTTTGAGGGCTTGACAGTGCGGGCGCGGTTTGAGGGCTTGACAGTGCGGGCGCGGTTTGAGGGCTTGACAGTGCGGGCGCGGTTTGAGGGCTTGACAGTGCGGGCGCGGTTTGAGGGCTTGACAGTGCGGGCGCGGTTTGAGGGCTTGACAGTGCGGGCGCGGTTTGAGGGCTTGACAGTGCGGGCGCGGTTTGAGGGCTTGACAGTGCGGGCGCGGTTTGAGGGCTTGACAGTGCGGGCGCGGTTTGAGGGCTTGACAGTGCGGGCGCGGTTTGAGGGCTTGACAGTGCGGGCGCGGTTTGAGGGCTTGACAGTGCGGGCGCGGTTTGAGGGCTTGACAGTGCGGGCGCGGTTTGAGGGCTTGACAGTGCGGGCGCGGTTTGAGGGCTTGACAGTGCGGGCGCGGTTTGAGGGCTTGACAGTGCGGGCGCGGTTTGAGGGCTTGACAGTGCGGGCGCGGTTTGAGGGCTTGACAGTGCGGGCGCGGTTTGAGGGCTTGACAGTGCGGGCGCGGTTTGAGGGCTTGACAGTGCGGGCGCGGTTTGAGGGCTTGTTTTGGTGGCATAATTCAATGAGTCGTGGGCCATTTCTATTGGCAAGTTTGTGCTGAATAGTTAGCTACTGACTTCTTGTATCTGTGCTGTCTGCCTATTTGTGTATTAGTCACCGAATAGAATTTTCACAGCTTTTGGAATTTTGGCCACCTGTGTTTTAAGTTCTTTCCAGAATCTTAATTTTTTTAGGCCCTTTTTTATCATCACAATTTCTTGGTGCGTGTACATTAATAAAGGTGTAGTGTTTGTTTGTTTGTGTGTTTGATTCTGTTGTTGATGAGTTTCACATTCGTTGCTGTGGCCTTCTCTTTTTAGTCTACAGTAAAGGCCATTACAAATAGTGCTGCTTCTTTGCCAGTTTTATTGATTGTTCCACTTTCGAAGATTCTGCAATTATTGTAATCTATTGTTTCTGAATCGTGTAGTGTGTATCTTGCAAAGCGATAATTTTAATTTTCTGCTTCGTGAGTTGTGTTGTTACATTGCGTAATTTTCCTGCTCCAAGTGCTTGAAAAAATGGAAGTGCCCATACACATGTTGCTCTTATAAGTCAAAGCTCACCGGAATCCGAATGCTGGGTTTCCACTGTGGAGTGCGTGGAATGTCCACCTGGGGTAGTTTTGTCATCATTTGTACGAGTCATTTTTGCTTGTAACCAGTTGTGTAAAAATGCTCCAGGAACTCGCAGTCCGTAGTTCTACACACGTAGCAAAGGTAGAGCCGCACCTCCTGGTGAACAGACGGCGACCATACTGCCGGTTGCTCCAAGTCGGACGCGGCATGGATTGTGGCTGTCGTTTTGGTCCGCCGGTACTATTTTATTTTCCCATTTTCCCTGTATATCTACAGAGGATACCCCTGTCCGCCATATGGGGGCACACCAGATGGGGGTTCACAAATCCCCACACTGGGTATTGTTGTTGTTGTTGTTTGTTGTGGTCTTCAGTCCTGAGACTGGTTTGATGCAGCTCTGCATGCTACTCTACACTGTGCAAGCTTCTTCATCTCCCAGTACCTACTGCAACCTACATCCTTCTGAATCTGCTTAGTGTACTCATCTCTCGATCTCCCTCTACTATTTTTACCATCCATGCTGCCCTCCATTGCTAAATTTGTGATCCCTTGATGCCTCAGAACGTGTCCTACCAACCGATCCCTTCTTCTAGTCAAGTTGTGCCACAAACTCATCTTCTCCCCAATTCTATTCAGTACCTCCTCATTAGTTACGTGATCCACCCCTCTAATCTTCAGCATTCTTTTCTAGCACCACAAGCCGGCCGCTGTGGCCGAGCGGTTCTAAGCGCTGCAGTCCGGAACCGCGTTTGCTGCTGCGGTCGCAGGTTCGAATCCTGCCTCGGGCATGGATGTGTGTGATGTCCTTAGGTTAGTTAGGTTTAAGTAGTTCTAAGTTCTAGGGGATTGATGACCACAGATGTTAAGTCCCATAGTGCTGAGAGCCATTTGAGCCAATAACATAGAGGAGAGGCTACAACGCTGTCTCACTCCCTTCCCGACCACTGCTTCCCTTTCATGCCCCCTCGTCTCTTACGACTGCCATCTGGTTTGTGTACAAATTGTAAATAGCATTTCGCTCCGTGTATTTGACCCCTGCCAGCTTCAGTATTAGAGAGTATTCCAGTCAACATTGTCAAAAGCTTTCTCTAACTCTACAAATGCTAGAAACGTGGGTTTGCCTTTCCTTACTCTTACTCTTGCTGTTGTTACTGTTACTGTTCACTAGTGCTACAGCTGAGACTTGTGATCATGCCGGCAGGCTCCTCGGTGCGTCCCTCCCCGCTGGCCTCGCCGCACCTGGACAAGCGCTTCGTCGACACCTCGCTGGTCGAGATGCGGTCGCAGTTCTCGTCCAGCTCGACCATCGACTCCGACACGGACGTGTGGGTGATGCGCGACGAGAGCGTCGCATCCGCGTCGTCGCGGCGCAGACCGGTGAGTGCGGAACGGACTGGGGAACACCACTTGTTCCTGCTGCTGCTGCTGCTGCTGCTGCTCGCTTAGGCTAAAACTCTGGTCCACGCGTCACGCTGTCTCCAAGAGGGTTCTTGCACAGAGTGGTCTGTGCTAGCGCGGACAAAACCCCCTCAGGCAGTTAGTACGTCATTGTTGTTCAGTCGCGTGAGCTTCAAATTTTACTGTCTCGTTCCTCTTTCCTTCATCAGACACACAGTAACAGACCACTGTGCGAAATGAGAGCAGCAGAGGACCTTTAGCATGATGCTTCACTGGCAAGTGACACAGATCGACCTAACTCGTAACATGGACGCAAAGAACTGGTGCAACATAGTACAGAATTTAACTGAAAGAAATTCACAATGAGATGAGCAGACAAGGTGTATTAAAAAAAAAAGGAATAAATGTGCCCTGGGCGGAGCTTCTGTAGTACGTATTTCTACCGCTAGGTGTGTACAGCGCAACTCATTGCCACCTGTGTTGTCCACCTGCTTTGTTCTGTTCATCTGGAGCGATCGTTGTTGGTAGCGCTTGTTTCTTCTTGCTTCGTCTTTCCTGACAAGTTTTCCTAGGTCTACGATGTGCAGCTGTGAAATTTTTCTCTTCTACTCGGTGAAAATGCTGCTGAAAAATATGACCTTCATTGTGTAACTGGGATTTTCCTGTGGCAGGTATGAAACGAGGTGCATCAGCGGTTGTCGCTGCAACTTCGGTAACGTGAAACACGAAATTAACATATCACTTTGATCCTTACACACAGAATATTAATTCGTCGTAGGGATTTGCAAAAAAAAATTTTTTTTGCCAAACTTATAGATATGTGAAAAAAATGGGCGTTTTATCACCAAAAAAATCGGCTACGACGAAATGAAGAGAATTCGGTTTGCTTCAAGGGAAACGAAAAATTCTAAAAAAAATCACATGAAAATTGTAGCGTGGACAATGAAAAACAGGTCACAAAACATGGCTTCGGGGAAAACCAGTTTGAAGTTAGGCAGGTTCAGAAATGTTCAATTACCAAGCGACCAAACTGCTGAGGTCTTGGTCCCTAGATTTACACACAACTTACACACGCAAACTTACACACGCAAACTTACACACGCAAACTTACACACGCAAACTTACACACGCAAACTTACACACGCAAACTTACACACGCAAACTTACACACGCAAACTTACACACGCAAACTTACACACGCAAACTTACACACGCAAACTTACACACGCAAACTTACACACGCGGGAGGACTCGAACCTCCAGCAGGAGGGGCCACGCAGTCACTCCGCATGGCAATTCCACATGTATTTGTAACAAAGAAAAGGGTCAAAGCCCGAAACTAACGGAATATCAGGAATGCCTGGTCCATTGTCCCGGCTAGTGGCTGACCGTTATCTGCTACTTCGACCTGATCAGCCCTTATTTTCGTCCCCAAAGCCCTTTTCGTCGCTGAGTACACCGCCGCTGGCGTCTCTGCCTTCACAGAATCGGCGCATTTTGTCCCCGATTTTGATTTGGAGGGCATTTGCCACGTGCGTTAATGCAGTATGACCAACATTGAAGAAGACGTACGGCCAAATTTCAAGCAATGTTGACAATTTCGCTTCGACTGGGTGTTAATTCTTTCGCGAATCTCAAAATGATACTTCTGGAACTTCGGTTCCAATGTTGAGTAAAACCGCCCAAACAACATTCCAGCAAATCGGATTTGCCCACATCCGTATAAATAGGGGTGATACTGGCACCAATAATGACTTGCGGCAATGGCATTTCGTGTTCGTAACTTCCCAATTCACCGTTCGCCTTAGCTTCAGACACCGACAGACGCGTTACTTTCAGTCCCTGCATGATATTTCGGGGAATAATTCTTCAGCGTATATACATCCGAATGGCGTAATAAAAAGAAATTAGAGTTTTTTCTACCGCCACCCTGTCGTCCCGTCTTAAGTTACCATACGCTGCCCACTCTCACGTTTTGCAGAGCAGCGTAGTTACATTGCTGCAGCTGCTTTCATTGATGACTTAGGAAAAGTTTCTCCCTATCCCGCGGGTCAAAGCGAGGCTGCCGAACTTTATTTAGACTGGTTCTACACGTAACTCGATCGAATTTTCATCCTGTTTTCCGTATTAAGTTGATTATAGTAAAGATTTTACAATGCAGCACATTAGTCTGAGTCTACCAGTAAAGCTTTGCGACTAAACTTCAGATGCAGGATCCAAGATCCAGTATGCGTCGCATAAACTGTCTGTGCAGAGTGTTACGCCGACGTTACGCCCGACATCGCGAAATGCGGCGCTCTTGAAGAGATTGATAACGTGATTCCGCATTCTCCAGTGGCAGTTGTCGGCTCATATGGCTTGCAGACGGCACAGTCGCTGTACCAAAATGGACACGTGTAAAATAGTTGTGCTGACGTGTTACCGATTGTGGAAAAAAGGTGGAGAAAAATCAGGAACAAGCTTGATGACTTGAACAGCGAATTGCTGGCAGAGGAGCACTACACAGTGTTGTTCAACCATCTGGGATACACACCAGTAAAAGTTGCTCATCAACTCAGTTAAATTTCCATCGAATTTTCGGTTTTAAATTGAGCGTAGTTACGGGATAATGTCCGACGTTAATTTGCACGTGCTTAATATCCATGTTCTCCATGTTGCATTGACTGCTAATGCTCTGAAATGGCGTAGTTCATTGCAAAAATTTCAATAATGGAAATTATTTTTGTAATTTCATTTTGTGTAGAAGAGGAAATTTTTTTCGAAGCTCCTGACGATCCTAAAAGATACTTACTGGCAAGATACAAAAATGGGCCGGCAAAAAACCCAGTGCTGGAGATACATATACAGGGTGTCCGAAAAGTCTTTCCCTGATTACATAAATTGATAACTCAGACTAGAAGTAAGATACAAATATGAAACTGCTGTCTAATTGTTTACAAACTATCAAAGTTTTTTTTCACACATCAGTAAACGTCTACATGAGCACCCTCGGTAGCATGTAGCACATCTAGGCGATATTCAATTTCCGTCCACACATTAGCCACCTTCACTGGAGGGATCGATTCGACGACTGTGGTTATCCGTTGCCGCAGGGTTTCGAGATCTGGTACACGTGTTCGGTAGACCTCGTCCTAAACATAATCCCATAAAAAGAAGTCTAATGGGGTTACGTCAGGAGAGCGTGGAGGCCAAACCGTTGACCCATCACGACCAATCCATCGCCCAGGAAAGGTCG
Organism: Schistocerca cancellata; assembly: GCF_023864275.1. Classification (NCBI taxonomy): domain Eukaryota; kingdom Metazoa; phylum Arthropoda; class Insecta; order Orthoptera; family Acrididae; genus Schistocerca; species Schistocerca cancellata. The sequence goes on from NC_064636.1 coordinate 13,557,380, forward strand.
TATCGAGATAGGCACGGACGTCCAAACCCCAGTGAGGCGGTGCACCGTCTTGCTGAAACGAGACACCGGGGTGATACTGAAGCAGCTGGGGAACAGCATACAGTTGCAACACGTCCAGATGCACTGCAGGTGTGACGGCAGCCTCAGCGGAGAAGAATGGCCCGATAATTCGATCGTGCGATAGCGCGCACCAAACATTCACCGCTGGACTTCCTCTGGTGCACTCCGTGACCTCGCCAGGGGGGTTGTGAACCCCAAATGCGCACATTATGGTGATTCATTACTCCACTGACAAAAAAGGTCGCTTCGTCGGAAAAGGCAATTCGTCCTCAATACGTGACAGCATTTCGACCGCAAAGTCATATCGACGTGTACTGTCACTGGGCAACAAGGCCTGAACGATTTGCACTTTGTATGCACGAAACAATAAGCGTTTGTGTAAAATGTCACGGAGAGAGCTTTTTGGCATCTGTAATTCACGTGAGGCCCTGCGCACCGATTTCTTCGGACTTGGCATAAAAGACTGCCTTACAGCTTCAACCCTGTCTGCTGAGGCTCTCGGTCGACCAGACCTCGGAAGGTCAGCAACCGATCCTGAGTTCTCGAACCTCTCACACCAGGCTTTAATGCTCTTGACATCATGTGATTACCGAACAATCAGTTTCATAAGCCACAGCTGCAAAATACTAACACGAATTCTTTACAGACGAATGGAAAAACTGGTAGAAGCCGACCTCGGGGAAGATCAGTTTCGATTCCGTAGAAAAATGGGAACACGTGAGGCAATACTGACCTTACGACTTACCTCAGAAGAAAGATTAAGAAAAGGCAAACCTACGTTTCTAGCATTTGAAGACTTAGAGAAAGCTTTTGACAATGTTGACTGGAATACTCTCTTTCAAATTCTAAAGGTGTCAAGGGTAAAATACAGGGAGCGAAAGGCTATTTACAAATTGTACAGAAACCAGATGGCAGTTGTAAGAGTCGAGGGACATGAAAGGGAAGCAGCGGTTGGGAAGGGAGTAAGACAGGGTTGTAGCCTCTCCCCGATGTTATTCAATCTGTATATTGAGCAAGCAGTAAAGGAAACAAAAGAAAAATTTGGATTAGGTATTAAAATCCATGGAGAAGAAATAAAAACTTTGAGGTTCGCCGATGACATTGTAATTCTGTCAGAGACAGCAAAGGACTTGGAAGAGCAGTTGAACGGAATGGACGGTATCTTGAAGGGAGGATATAAGATGAACATCAACAAAAGCAAAACGAGGATAATGGAATGTAGTCGAATTAAGTCGGGTGATGCTGAGGGAATTAGATTAGGAAATGAGACACTTAAAGTAGTAAAGGAGTTCTGCTATTTAGGGAGCAAAATAACTGATGATGGTCGAAGTAGAGAGGATATAAAATGTAGACTGGCAATGGCAAAGAAGGCGTTTTTGAAGAAGAGAAATTTGTTAACATCGAGTATAGATTTAAGTGTCAGGAAGTCATTTCTGAAAGTATTTGTATGGATTGTAGCGATGTATAGAAGTGAAACATGTACGATAAATAGTTTAGACAAGAAGAGAATAGAAGCGTTTGAAATGTGGTGCTACAGAAGAATTCTGAAGATTAGATGGGTAGATCACATAACTAATGAGGAGGTATTTAGTAGAATTGGGGAGAAGAGCAGTTTGTGGCACAACTTGACTAGAAGAAGGGATCGGTTGGTAGGGCATGTTCTGAGGCATCAAGGGATCACCAATTTAGTATTGGAGGGCAGCGTGGAGGGTAAAAATCGTAGGGGGAGACCAAGAGTTGAATACACTAAGCAGATTCTGAAGGATGTAGGTTGCAGTAGGTACTGGGAGATGAAGAAGCTTGCACAGGATAGAGTAGCATGGAGAGCTGCATCAAACCAGTCTCAGGACTGAAGACCACAACAACAACAACATCATGTGGATTCCTTCCAAACGTTGTCTCTGCACTGTGGTTGGTGATGGTGTCTCATGGTACCACAGGACACACTGTGCCTTCTCCTGAGTGGTTAACATGGCTTCTTGGGCACTGCACTTCATCCACTAAGAGATGAAAAACTTTGATAGTTGTAAAGAATTCGACACAAGTTTCATGTTTGTATCTTGCTTCTAGCCTGAGTTACCAATTTATGTAATCAGGGAAAGTCTTTTCGGACACCCTGTATATTTTAGAGAATCGCAAGATCTTTGTGTGTTCCTTGTGTTCAGTTTCTGACATACCGGCAGTCCTGTTATTTCTGGCCACTAAGGAAACAACCCAGTGCCTGGCCCATGCAACAAGAATTGCAGCAAATACATCTCTGTATATGAGAGGCAAGGTCCTGATTGATTCACAGTTGCGCATCCCAAACGGATATGGATCTGAACATGAAATTTGGAGTGTGTGCTGATCTTACACTATGTTGTTGTTGTTGTTGTTGTTGTTGCGGTCTTCAGTCCAGAAACAACTTTGATGCAGCTCTCCATGCTACTCTACCCTGTTCAAGCCTTTCCATCTCACTCTACATCCTTCTAAATCTGTTTAGTGTGTTCATCTCGTGGTCTCCCTGTACGATTTGAACCCTCCATGTTGTCCTCAAGTAGTAAATCGGTGATGCCTCGGAACATGTCCTACCTACCAACTGATCCCTGTTTCTAGTCAAGCTTGTGACAGTACAAACCCCCGTTTCTAGATGAATGGGTCTCGAATGGTGCGAGACTTGCAACGGTCGGTGGGATGGTCCCCGCCGCCAGGCAGCTTGGGGCATTGTTTGGTTTTTCGCGCATTACGCGAAAACTATGTAACTCACGGTGAAGAGCAATGCGTCAGTGGATTTTGGTCAGCAATATGAACCTTCTGGAAGATCGATCTTTATTTCAAGTCACCAGACGCAAAAGTTACAGTAAACTTAAAATCGGTTAATATCACGAATACTGAAAGATTAATAAAAATAGTAAGTAACAACTTACAGGGATGAGCGAGCTCTCATTAAAAACGTTTCGTCATAGCGGATCCAGTGCCGATGTTAAGATTCATAAATAATTAAGCCAGTAAAGAGCAAAAATCAAAGTTTGAGGGAAAATTGTTTATAAAATTGAATAGAAAATTCATGGCGTAAAGAAGGGCACTATATAATATTTTGGGTGGCATCACATGTATTTTGAACAAGTTATACTATACCCTCAAGCTGCAATAGTTTTTGTTTGCTAAGTATTATTAACATTTATCGCCTATAATTAATTAATTGTTATAGATATGAAGATTTTTGAGCAGCGCAATGTGTACATCGCTATAGATTACGTCTAAAAACGTTGGTATATGCAGTTCTGTGTTAAAACTTCGCAGCACAGATTTCAACAAATAAATTTGCGCTAAGTGGCGAAATTTTGCAAAAACTAAAACTAGGTTTGCGGGCGATAGAACAGTCCTAGAAATTAATGTAACATAATGCATATGATGTACTTTTTAGCGCGGTTCCGATGGTGTACCTATTTTATGTCGAGGGATGTATGTCTCAAAATTTGTAACCTTAAGTGGTGAGACTGGTAGTTAAATAACCAAGGGGTGGACGTCCGAGCCTATATAAGCGAGCGGCCATATTGGCCAGGGGTCAGTCGTTTTGGAGGGTGGGTGGCGAGCGAGCGCACTGCAGGGTGGCCCATGTGGTAGTTTGCGAATTCCTTCTCGCGCCGATTTATGTCGACAAAGAGTATTGTTTAACAGTGCAAGTGTGCAAGCACATATTTGGTGAACTGGAAGTGCTACGGTCGTTTGTGAGAGTACGATTTACGAGGTATACATGGGCGTAAGCGAACATGTGGCCAACTGTGATTTCGCGCCAAAACTGCTAGAACAAAGTGGGACTTGGGGTCCTGTTCGAATTGATTGAGTAATTTTCGTTTATAGCAGCCCACATTACTGCTATTGGGGGCTCGGAGTGAAATTATTATTAAAAGTAAAACTGTAAACCGTCTCACCAGTGCAAATTTCATTGTATTAAAGAAAAGGACAACGCCAGTTAATAGTGATTGAACTGTGTCGTGAAAAACTGATTTTAGTATAGTAATCGCCTAATTTTTGTTCCCTAGCATAAACTGAACTAAAGTCTGAGTGAATAATTAATTCAGAGACTACAACTAACGCGCGGCTGTGGAACAGTGTACTAATGCACGAAGTGTGGTAATCATCCCCTGAAACTTACGTCAGAGCCAAAATTTGCAATAACATTTTTTAACAAACAGTAGTATATGCACATACGTGAGAACGCTTCAATCGCACTTCTTTATTTACTGCCCCGTCGCAAGCTGTACCACAAATTATTCTTCTCTCCAATTCTATTCAGTACCACCTCATCAGTTACGTATGTACCCATCTTATGTTAAGCATTCTTCTGTAGCACATCATTTCAAAAGTTTCTATTCTCTTCTTGTACTTCGCATAGGCAATCGACTTTTATATCCTCTCTACTTCGACCATTATCAGTTAAGTTACTGCTCAAATAGCAAAACTAATTTACTACTTTAAGTGTCTCATTTCGTAATCTTAATTCCCTCTGCATCACCTAATTTAATTTGACTACATTCCATTATCCACGTTTTGCTTTTGTTGATGTTCATCCTATAACCACCTTTCAAGACACTGTCCATTCCGGTCAACTTGTTTCCTGTTTCACTTCCATACAGGTATAAACTACACATGGTCCATACATGGGTACACTGTAGGCGTAGTTTCAGAAGCGATTTTTGAAAATTCCACCTTTGAAGGGATGAAACATTTTTTGAAAATACGTCGCCATTAATGCAATTTTGGAGGTAGACTTGCGAAAATTGGTATTTGGTTCCCCGGTCAGAAACAAAAGATACACATAGTTGAATATTTTGGGAAATTCAACTACTAAGGGTGAAAATATCGGGTGAAATTTTTTCGAAAGTAAATCATTATCGAAGTACTAATACAATATTTTTTAAACGGACATCCATGAAAACTGATATGTGACTCCACAGTTAGATGTAAAAAATGTGTTAGAGACTTTTTGATAACAACCCTTAAGGCAGTGAAATAAGGAATAAAAATGAAAATATTTCGTTATATTGAAACCTTTTTAAAGCTAAATGGGTGAAAATTTGTATTGGATTTACAGAGAGATATGTCTTACAGGATGGAAGTTTCTATGGAAACGGCAGCTCAAGATCTCAAAAGGCATGATCTACAAACACCTCCAACGCCAGCTACCGGAAGCGCTTTTTGGTCAGAAGTACTTTCGGAAAAGACGATGCTTCTGTAGACTTAACTAACGGGAAAAGCTTAGAAGGTGCTCCAGTTTGCGAACAGCATCGGTTAAAGGAAAACAACAAAAATCAAAAAATCCGAGCAGACCATACAGCCAAGGCGAGCGAAGTAGCGGACGCGAAGGTAGTTACTTATCATAAACGACATGGATAAAACAAAAACTAAAAAAAAAAAAAAAAGCTGAAGCAGGTGGACGCAGACGTTCTGTCTACATCTTCACAGTTCTGTAGCCCACGACTCTTTAACATAGCTCCTGGCCCTCCGTACCTGGTAGGAACTGAGCGAAGACTGTATCTACAGATGTAATTATTTGGTATTTAATATGCAAAGTGTAGCAGAAATAGGCGCTTTTGACAGGTCATTGTGCCGTAGCACTGAAACGGTATATACTTCTTGTAGCACATAAGTTACAACACTAATGCCGTTCTGCAAACGTAGATTGTAAGAAATTTATGCTTCAAATTTACGGCGGTATTTGATAGTAGTAGACTTCTCTTGGGCAGGAATACCCTTTCTGCCATAGCTAGTCCGCTTTGTATGTCCTTCAGCCGTCCGTTACGGGTTACCGTGCTTCCTCGGCTACAGTAGAATTGGCTATTTCCCTGTGTTAAAAATATGGTCCAGATTGTTATTATGATTGATTATAACATGTAAATAGCATTTACGGTCAATGTCCTCACAAAATGTTATTTTTATGTTATTGAAGCATAAAAAAAATTACATATCAAGCTCTAGACACGTGATCGCTGTTGCTCTGGTGATGTCAGACTTGGAAGCCTTCACCTACCAATGTGGAGGTGTCGACAGATGCGAAAATTACTGAACTATCAGTTCGATTAGTCGGGGCTGCAAAATATTAATACCAATTGTTTACAGACGAATGGAAAAATTGGTAGAAGCCGACCTTGGGGAAGATCAATTTGGATTCCGTAGAAATGTTGGAACACGTGAGGCAATACTGACCCTACGACTTACGTAGATGGGTTAAGGATAGGCAAACCTACATTTATAGTATTTGTAGACTTAAAGCTTTTGACAATGTTGACTGGAGTACTTTCTTTCGAATTCTGAAGGTGGCAGGGGTAAAATGCAGGGAGCCAAAGGCTATTTACAATTCTTACAGAAACCAGATGGCGGTTTACAAGAGAAGAGGGCATGAAAGGGAAGCAGTGGTTGGGAAGGGAGTGAGACAGGGTTGTAGCCTATCCCCGATGTTATTCAATCTGTATATTGAGCATGCAATAAAGGAAATAAAACAAAAGTTCGGAGTAGGTATGAAAACAGATGGAGGAGAAATAAAAACTTTGAGGTTCGCCGATGACATTGTAATTCTGTCAGAGACAGCAAAGGAGTTGGAAGAGCAGTTGAACGGAATGTACAGTGTCTTCCATGGAGGATATAAGATGAACATCAACAAAAGCAAAACGAGGATAATGGAATATAGTCGAGTTAAGTCGGGTGATGTTGAGGGAATTAGATTAGGAGATGTGGCACTTAAATTACTAAAGGAGTTTTGTTATATGGGGAGCAAAATAACTGATGATGGTCGAAGTAGAGAGGATATAAAGTGTAGACTGGCAATGGCAAGGAAAACGTTTCTGAAGAAATTTGTTAACATAGAGTATAGATTTCAGCGTCTGAAAGTATTTGTATGGAGTGTAGCCATATATGGAAGTGAAACGTGGACGATAAATAGTTTGGACAAGAAGAGAATAGAAGCTTTCGAAATGTGGTGCTACAGAAGAATGCTGAAGATTAGATGGGTAAATCGCATAACTAATGAGGAGGTATTGAACAGAATTGGGGAGAAGAGGAGTTTGTGGCACAACTTGACTAGAAGAAGGGATCGGTTGGTAGGACATGTTCTGAGGCATCAAAGGATCACAAATTTAGATTGGAGGAAAGCATTGAGGTTAAAAATCGCAGAGGGAGACAAAGATATGAATACACTAAGGAGATTCAGAAGGATGTAGGCTGCAGTAGGTACTGGGAGATGAAGAAGCTTGCACAGGATAGAGTAGTTTGATGCTACTCTCCATGCTAGTCTCTGGACTGGAAGCAACCACCGCCTACCGATACGTAGTTTACAGTCACACTATTGCAAATTTCGACAGATTCTCAATTTGCTGATGCTTTTAAACAGGTTATATTCACACGACGTACTCCCCGAGAAACAAACCATCAAATTTGATGTTTAACGCCATACAATATGGCGGCCCGTATGGCCTACTTCTGACGTAAAACGACGTCGCATCTCATTGGTCGCATTGCTCCCCACGAGGAAAAATTCTAAGAGGACAGGCTGCGTATCGCAGGGTCCGCGGTGCGTAGGAAGATTCCACGCTGCGACGCCATCAGGTCCTCGTCCACGGTCGCTTCCACGTCCCGTGAGAGGACGGCCGTACAATGGGACGTGACGTGATGCTACCCGGGGTGCCGCTAAGAGTAAAACACTCCTGTCTGCTACTGCTACACCATAACCCTAAAGTAGGAGCCAGATCGTGAAATGAAACTATCTAGTTAAAGCAATTGTGGTATTAAGCAACAGCGCAGTGTTACCCTCTGAGATTGATTTCGTTGTGTTGACCGTGTTGTACCTAACGGAGGTGGCTTACCGGAAATGAAAGTCAGAATTACGTAAATATTCGAACAGTACAAACAATATTTTACATATCTACACTGTTGAAATAACAAGCAAAACGGTCGCCAGCCTAAGTAGGCAAGAGGATGATTGACATTCTTGTTCAAGAAATTAAGTATGAGTGACCTTAACTGACAAACACAACCTATACTTTGCTACACGCGAGTGCAATAAACTCTGACACATACATATGTTCACAGCAAGATTTGAGCTGACAGAGCAGAACAAACTATTTGCATAAATATAACAGATAACGAGACACTCTTACTTTCAGGGCTTATTCAAACAGAATGGTCTTTATAACATTACTATCAATAATCAGTGCAGAATCATTAATTAGACATAGGTTCACTATTATTGTTCAAACATTTTCTTAGCTCACACAAAATTATAAATGTAGTTCACTGCAAAATTATGAACAGGTCACTGGTTAAATATCTCTCAACTAAATAATGTTCTGTTTAGAATGAAAGTTAAATGAAATTCACTAACAGGTTACTTCTCAATGTCTTTTGAATAAAGACATTATTGTTTTCATAAATAGTGGTAAAGGATAACCTGTGGATCTTATTACACTATTAGTATGCACTTTCAATACCCAAAAGAAACAAGTGCTTAGCAAGCATCCAGCTTTCCACAGCTGCAATTCACGACTTTTACTGCAGTGAGACACAATGCTGCAAGAAACTGACTCACCTTTTCAAATTTACTACAGGCAGCACTATGATCATTAACGAAGCAAAAACTTTATAAGCCTCAGTTTTAAGCACTTCTAATTTTTGAAACAAACAGCAAATTTTATTTATTACCATAGTCTTCTACTTGCAAGTAAATGATTAAATAGGGATCTTTGAAAGTCCACAAAACTTTACATTAGACTGTTTCCATCCCTGGGAGGCTTTCACAAGACTACATTTACTACCTCCCACAGTTTCATTAAATCCACAGTAAATATGAATACTTCCTTCTCACCAAAGATCAAACAACATTATTTAATGTTTTGAGGCTTTCATTTTTTCCACAAACTTGGGCGCTGGGTAGTCATAGTTCAAATGGAGAGGAACCTTAGAGGTGTTGTGATAAGGAAAAAAAATCAAGGTAGCTACATGAATTCAGTTGTAAGCTACCTTATATTTGAGCACACTAACACATCCAATCAGCTGTTCCTTCACTGCACATTATAGCATTCCGTTGCAGTGATTGCGCAATGTGGTGGCAACTGCATGTTGGTAGGTGGATTTGCAGGCAGAATTGCTGGACTCTGTCCCTTCTTGGTAGCGATGATAGACACCAATTCCAGAATAGTTCCAGCTATTTATCCATCCATCCATCCATCCATCCATCCATCCGAGGCATTGGAAAGAGGCAGGAAAAGCCTCTCTCGGAACCAGCACAATGTACAACTTTAACATGGCAGTGCACAGTTTGGTAGCTCGTCCCCGACTGACTCTTGGTTCCGCCTTTTCTACCTAGCCCCACCACAATTTGCACGCGCTACACAGTTCCGTTCCTGAGGGGAACCACAACAAGTTTTACATACAGAATAACTAAGAACCCCAGCAGTTTACGTAACAGCAACCAAACGCATTAAATAAAACAGAACATAGCACATATTGACATTTCTACAAAAAAATTATTCACACAGAAATTACAATTACAGGGTGTTACAAAAAGGTACGGCCAAACTTTCAGGAAACATTCCTCACACACAAAGAACGAAAATATGTTACGTGGACATGTGTCCGGAAACGCTTAATTTCCACGTTAGAGCTCATTTTTGTTTCGTCAGTTTGTACTGTACTTCCGCGATTCACCGGCAGGTGGCCCAATTGAAGGAAGTTAATGTTGACTTCGGTGCTTGTGTTGACATGCGACTCATTGCTCTACATTACTAGCATCGAGCACGTCAGTACGTAGCATCAACAGGTTAGTGTTCATCACGAACGTGGTTCTGCAGTCAGCGCAATGTTTACAAATGCGGAGTTGGCGGATGCCCATTTGATGTACGGATTAGCACGGGGCAATAGTCGTGGCGTGGTTCGTTTGTATCGAGACAGATTTCCAGAACGAAGGTGTCCCGACAGGAAGACGTTCGAAGCAATCGATCGGCGTCTTAGGGAGCACGGAACATTCCAGCCTACGACTCGCGACTGGGGAAGACCTAGAACGACGAGGACACCTGCAACGGACGAGGCAATTCTTTGTGCAGTTGACGATAACCCTAATGTCAGCGTCAGAGAAGTTGCTGCTGTACGAGGTAACGTTGACCACGTCACTGTACGGAGAGTGCTACGGGAGAACCAGTTGTTTCCGTACCGTGTACAGCGTGTGCAGGCACTATCAGCAGCTGATTGGCCTCCACGGGTACACTTCTGCGAATGGTTCATCCGACAATGTGTCAATCCTCATTTCAGTGGAAATGTTCTCTTTACGGATGAGGCTTCATTCCGACGTGATAAAATTGTAAATTTTCACAATCACCATATGTGGGCTGACGAGAATCCGCACGCAATTGTGCAATCACGTCATCGACACAATTTTCTGTGAATGTTTGGGCAGGCATTGTCGGTGATGTCTCGATTGGGCCCCACGTTCTTCCACCTACGCTCAATGGAGCAGTTATGACTTCATACGGCATACTCTACCTGTGCTGCTAGAACATGTACCTCTACAAGTACGACACATGTGGTTCGTGCACGATGGAGCTCCTGCACATTTCAGTCAAAGTGTTCGTACGCTTCTCGACAACAGGTTCGGTGACCGATGGATTGGTAGAGGCGGACCAATTCCGTGGCCTCCACGCTCTCCTGACCTCAACCCTCTCGACTTTCATTTATGGGGGCATTTGAAAGCTCTCGTCTACGCAACCCCGGTACCAAATGTAGAGACTCTTCGTGCTCGTATTGTGGACGGCTGTGATACAATACGCCATTCTCCAGGGCTGCATCAGCGCATCAGGGATTCCGTGCGACGGAGGGTGGATGCACGTATCCTCGCTAACGGAGGACATTTTGAACATTTCCTGTAACAAAGTGTTTGAAGTCACGCTGGTACGTTCTGTTCCTGTGTGTTTCCATTCCACGATTAATGTGATTTGAAGATAAGTAATAAAATGAGCTCTAACATGGAAAGTAAGCGTTTCCGGACACATGTCCACATAACATCTTTTCTTTATTTGTGTGTGAGGAACGTTTCCTGAAAGTTTGGCCGTACCGTTTTGTAACACCCTGTATATACAGTAAGTTTTGTTCCCTCCAAATGGGACAAAGAATTTAAATGACAGACATACTGCGTTGCATAGAATCAAACGGCACCAAAGACTCTGCTGGTTTACGCTTGGGGAATGTGGGAGGTATCCGGGGAGTCGATAGAGAGCCCGCAGACGGGGGACGGCTGTCGTCTCGAGAGCGATAGCGAACTATCGGTTTTCCCACCTTATCGGCAGTACAGTTGTCTCTGCACAATCGAATCAGGCGTACAGGCGTTTTGATTGAAAGATGGTCGTATCAAAGGCGAGCGACTGCCTCAAATGAACTGAAGTTATCCTGACGTTTGCTGATAAAACAGTCGCTTGGAATGTGGTCGATAAGCGCTCCGCTGAAGGTCCATTTCACTCGCTCGGGCAGCAGTAGGGACCGGTCCCATGCCGCCTTCCTCCTCATCGCAGTCCTACCACAATGCGGGCTCTGTAACGTGCCGTGCTGAATCCTTGTATTGCTGCCACTCAAAGTTCGTCACAACCGGATGTAGTGAAACATTTCCTCACCCAGTAGATAGTGCGCAGTGTTCCTGACCTACCTTGCTTCGCTGGTTTCATCTGCATCCACACTCAGGAAGCCACCTGACGGTGTGTGGTGGAGGGTAATTTGAGTACCTCTATCGGTTCTCCCTTCTATTCCAGTCTCGTATTGTTCGTGCAAAGAAAGATTGTCGGTATGCCTCTGTGTGGGCTCTAATCTCTTTGCTTTTGTCCTCACGATCTCTTCGCGAGATATACGTAGGAGGGAGCAATATACTGCTAGACTCCTCCGTGAAGGTATGTTCTCGAAACTTCGACAAAAGCCCGTACCGAGCTACTGAGCGTCTCTCCTGCAGAGTCTTCCACTGGAGTTCATCTGTCATCTCCGTAACGCTTTCGCGATTACTAAATGATCCTGTAACGAAGCGCGCTGCTCTCCGTCGGATCTTCTCTATCTCTTCTGTCAACCCTATCTGGTACGGATCCCACACTGCTGAGCAGTATTCAAGCAGTGGGCGAACAAGCGTACCGTAACCTACTTCCTTAGTTTTCGGATTGCATTTCCTTAGGATTCTTCCAATGAATGTGTCTGGCATCTGCTTTACCGACGATCGACTTTATACGATCATTCCATTTTAAATCACTGCTAATGCTTACTGCCAGATAATTTATGGAATTAACTGCTTCCAGTTGCTGACCTGCTATATTGTAGCTAAATGATAAGGGGTCTTTCTTTCTATGTATTTGCAGCACATTACACTTGTTTACATTGAGATTCAATTGCCATTCCCTGAACCATGCCTCAATTCGCTGCAGATCCTCCTGCATTTCAGTACAATTTTCCATTGTTACAACCTCTCTATACACCACAGCATCATCTGCAAAAAGCCTCAGTGAACTTGCGATGTTATCCACAAGGTCATTTATGCATATTGTGAATAACAACGGTCCTACGACACTCCCCTGCGGCACACCTGATATCACTCTCACTTCGGAAGACTTCTCTCCATTGAGAATGACACGCTGCGTTCTGTTATGTAGAAACTCCTCAATCCAATCACACAATTGGTCTGATAATCCGTATCCTCTTACTTTGTTTATTAAACGTGGGGAACTGTATCGAACGCCTTGCGGAAGTCAAGAAACACGGCATCTACCTGGGAACCCGTGTCTGGACGTGGACGAATAGCGCGAGCTGGGTTTCAAGCGATCGTCTTTTCCGAAACCCATGCTGATTCCTACAGAGTAGATTTCTAGTCTCCAGAAAAGTCATTGTACTCGAACACAATACGTATTCCAAAATTCTACAACTGATCGGCGTTGGAGATATAGGTCTATAGTTCTGCACATCTGTTCGACGTCCCTTCTTGAAAACGGGGATGACCTGTGCCCTTTTCCAATCCTTTGGAACGCTACGCTCTTCTAGAGACCTACGGTACACCGCTGCAAGAATGGGGGCAAGTTCCTTGCCGTACTCTGTGTAAAATCGAACTAGTATCCCATCAGGTCCAGCGGCCTTTCCTCTTTTGAGCGATTTTAATTGTTTCTCTATCCCTCTGTCATCTATTTCGATATCTACCATTTTGTCATCTGTGCGGTAATTTAGAGAAGGGACTACAGTGCAGTCTTCCTCTGTGAAACAGCTTTGGAAAAAGACATTTAGTATTTCGGCCTTTAGTCTGTCATCCTCTGTTTCAGTACCATTTTGGTCAAAGAGTGTCTGGACATTCTGTTTTGATCCACCTACCGCTTGACATAAGACCAAAATTTCTTAGGATTTTCTGCCAAGTCAGTACATAGAACCTTACTTTCGAATTCATTGAACGCCTCTCGCATAGCCCTCCTCACACTACATTTCGCTTCGCGTAATTTTTGTTTGTCTGCAGGGCTTTGGCTATGTTTGTGTTTGCTGTGAAGTTCCCTTTGCTTCCGCAGCAGTTTTCTAACTCGGTTGTTGTACTACGGTGGCTCTTTCCCATCTCTTACGATCTTGCTTGGCACATACTCATCTAACGCATATTGTACGATGGTTTTGAACTTTGTCCACTGATCCTCGACACTATCTGTACTTGTCTTCTCGGTAGGTGCATCCGTCTTACCTAACTCGCGCTGCAATTAAGAAGCCAGGATCCTAGACTATGTTTTCCAAAGTCAAAAGTCAAGACCGTATTCATTGTCGAACACTTCGGACAAGCACAGTGCGATTTATTTGTTATCACACACACACACACACACACACACACACACACACACACACACACACACACAAATATTCGGGCCTCTTCCACTCAATAATCGTCACATTAAGTAGGTCAATACAGTCTTTAACAATGTTCACAATACGCGTAAAATGTTAAAAGCCGAATACAATTATACTTTTTTGGTACCGACCGGAAAAGTCGAGCTTGTGTTCAAAGTATTATCTCATCACATTCCGGCACCGACTTGCCGCACTTTGGCTCCGTGAGAATCTGACCGAGAACTAAGTGAGAACTGCACCAGCTCGGACCTTACATAGACGAGCCCTTGAATATTTGGATATTTGTCAATATAGTTTATAATTTCCCAGGGTTAAAATGATCCTTTCTAATTGGTTTTGAAGTTAACTATTGGGTTTTATTATTTAAATAACACCAGTGAGCTGTGTCAATTTAAATACGCACAACTAACTTACGCATGCGCAGTGGGAATTCCCGACTTACAACCGTGGCAGCCCTCTTGAACAAAAATGTTCACTTATTCAAATTTACTTAATTCTTAACTAATGCACTTACAAAGTTGAGACTCGAGTCATTTTACGTAGAAAAATAAAGGAAGCAAAAGTCTCAAAACAGATCTCTGAATTATTTAGTAGTTAGCTCACAATTGGCACTGTAAGTCATACGCGCTACAGATTTCAATTCTTAATATCTGTGTAACGTATAGACTTAAGGTTAATTTAAACACTTTGCTGCAACCAGTAAAATTGAGGCTTTCTTTTGGATGCAGTCTTACAGCTGAATTCGATCTATTAGCTCACTCGAATTTTATTTAATATGTATTGCACGATATACGTAATTGTTCATAACTTTTAATAGGATGCATTTCCAATAAAACTAATCAGCTCATTACTTTCACAACAGACATTAGACTGTACTGAAATAATAGATTTTACTAGGGGAATTTTATTTAAACTATTTCTGAATTCTGTGCCTAAAGGCTGAAGGCCACAGAATCTGTAGTCGGAATCTGAGTGCTGAAAATGAAAAAAAAAAAAAAAAAATAATAATAAAACTTCATTGCTTAAATATGTTACTGAAGGAGTGTGAAACCAAAACAGGATAGCAGTGGGCAAACCTGCTTCGTTACAGCTCCAGCAATTATTGATTTTAACTTATCCTTGAATTCTAATGTATCACCGTGAGAAGTTTCCGACACCATCTGTGTAGCGTTAGATTCTTGCAGAAACTGTCTGCTAGCGACCAGAGCTTTTAGTTTCCTATTCCGATGGCGTTACTTTTGCTATTTCGTTGTACACTGCTGCACCTGCCTAATATGGTGTAGGGGTCCCGCGAGCACGCAGAAGTGCCGCAACAGGACGTGGGATGGACTCGACTGATGTCTGAAGCAGTGCTGGAATCGACACCATGAATCCTGCAGGGCTGTAAGACTACGAGGGGGTGGAGATCTCTTCTAGGCAATATGTACACTCCTGGAAATTGAAATAAGAACACCGTGAATTCATTGTCCCACGAAGGGGAAACTTTATTGACACATTCCTGGGGTCAGATACATCACATGATCACACTGACAGAACCACAGGCACATAGACACAGGCAACAGAGCATGCACAATGTCGGCACTAGTACAGTGTATATCCACCTTTCGCAGCAATGCAGGCTGCTATTCTCCCATGGAGACGATCGTAGAGATGCTGGATGTAGTCCTGTGGAACGGCTTGCCATGCCATTTCCACCTGGCGCCTCAGTTGGACCAGCGTTCGTGCTGGACGTTCAGACCGCGTGAGACGACGCTTCATCCAGTCCCAAACATGCTCAATGGGGGACAGATCCGGAGATCTTGCTGGCCAGGGTAGTTGACTTACACCTTCCAGAGCACGTTGGGTGGCACGGGATACATGCGGACGTGCATTGTCCTGTTGGAACAGCAAGTACCCTTGCCGGTCTAGGAATGGTAGAACGATGGGTTCGATGACGGTTTGGATGTACCGTGCACTATTCAGTGTCCCCTCGACGATCACCAGTGGTGTACGGCCAGTGTAGGAGATCGCTCCCCACACCATGATGCCGGGTGTTGGCCCTGTGTGCCTCGGTCGTATGCAGTCCTGATTGTGGCGCTCACCTGCACGGCGCCAAACACGCATACGACCATCATTGGCACCGAGGCAGAAGCGACTCTCATCGCTGAAGACGACACGTCTCCATTCGTCCCTCCATCCACGCCTGTCGCGACACCACTGGAGGCGGGCTGCACGATGTTGGGGCGTGAGCGGAAGACGGCCTAACGGTGTGCGGGACCGTAGCCCAGCTTCATGGAGACGGTTGCGAATGGTCCTCGCCGATACCCCAGGAGCAACAGTGTCCCTAATTTGCTGGGAAGTGGCGGTGCGGTCCCCTACGGCACTGCGTAGGATCCTACGGTCTTGGCGTGCATCCGTGCGTCGCTGCGGTCCGGTCCCAGGTCGACGGGCACGTGCACCTTCCGCCGACCACTGGCGACAACATCGATGTACTGTGGAGACCTCACGCCCCACGTGTTGAGCAATTCGGCGGTACGTCCACCCGGCCTCCCGCATGCCCACTATACGCCCTCGCTCAAAGTCCGTCAACTGCACATACGGTTCACGTCCACGCTACCAGTGTTAAAGACTGCGATGGAGCTCCGTATGCCACGGCAAACTGGCTGACACTGACGGCGGCGGTGCACAAATGCTGCGCAGCTAGCGCCATTAGACGGCCAACACCGCGGTTCCTGGTGTGTCCGCTGTGCCGTGCGTGTGATCATTGCTTGTACAGCCCTCTCGCAGTGTCCGGAACAAGTATGGTGGGTCTGACACCCCGGTGTCAATGTGTTCTTTTTTCCATTTCCAGGAGTGTATTTGGACCCCGGATCTTAATCCCACTCGTGGACGTCCCCCTTGTTCGTCACTGCTTATTCGACGAATGGATTCAACACTAGAGGGCGATGACTGCATCGTCGTGTTACATCTGGTAGGGTTCCTGCACTTACCTTACGATCCACTTAGCAACTAATAAATACACGAAACCCTCCGTTGCCAAATTTACCTTTCTTGTAATTTTGATTAACGTGGAAGCCATGAAAACACCAAACACGGAGGCAAATTGTACGCATCTGAAGGCTACTTAAAAAAGGAATAAAATCACTTAAATTTGTTTCCACAACACGAGAATACGAGGTCCCAATTCGAACCTCGCTCAGACATTTTAGTGACATTAAACATAACAAGATAATCATGTACGTGGTTCATGGTGTGGGTTCCTGTAGCCATGTCCTAGTTCATGAACCATGGGCAACGTATGAGTGGCCAAGTAAGTGGTCCCGACAGTCGGGATAGCAGTTACTTTGGAATAAGGCTGGGCATCTCGGACATATTCTGAGTCGTGGTCACCTTTGTGCTCATACGGCAAAGACTACCAAATCCACCGGTTAGTCCCTCAGCCGTTAGGGGTGAAACCCAATGGGACTCGGGGCAAGTAAGGCTAGCAACCCGCTTCCCTGGTACTTTAAATATGATGCTGGCAACAATCAGAGCAAAATGCCTCGGACGTTTGGAGGTGACGGAGTCCCACCTCTAACTGACAAACCAGGGACTCCTAAGAAGGGGGGCTATGCTCCAGACTGAACGCTGAAAGGCATAATCAGTCTTAGATGATGATGATGATGATGATGATGATGATGATATAATCATACATGTGACGAGAACAAATGAATAACACTATGAATCTTCACAGATGAGAATACGACTATATCCACGAAGGTTTGGGCCCTGGCAGTAGACATACTTAACTTCAACATATAAGGTGATTACAGTAAGCCCTAATTCCACTCGACAAACGTAGTAACGATATAATCGAGACAAATGTACTGAAGGATAGGCGGCTGTGCCGTAGTAAAAAGGGCCCCTATCAACCCTGTAAGGACGCGACCCCCGTAAACACGTTTAGTTTCAGCTACGTGCAACGTACACAATCCTATGTAGCTCCTTAAAAACAATTAACATGGAAAGGCACAACGCGTAACACACTAATAAAATACAAACAACTACTTCACAGAACAAGCTCCTCTACAGAAAAAAAAGCAAACAGCAGAATATTAACAACACGTAAAGTACTTCTGACCTATAACAAACCAAGATACCACGTAATAGAATATCGTCTTGATTTCATAGAATACTCAGTTCGACTTGCCTGTTTATGGGTCGTACAACTCAACAGTGTCAGCTTAAGCAAACCAGCGAATACAAAACTCGAAATATGACAGGAATAATGATCGAAGCCACTGACAATGCTAGGTTGCCACACAGAAGAGACAATAGTAATTCACAGCGGCACACAACCGACCTTATATCTCCAATTTAGTACAATCAGAATAATCAGGGTGTATACGACCCTGGAGATCCGGGAAAAACCCGAGAATTTTTTCGTCCGGGAGAAAACCGGGAAAACCCCGGGAATTTTTTTAGAATTACGGGTATTTTTCATGGTTTTAGTTACCACTTAAATTTTTGTAATTTTCACTGGTAAGAACGAATACTGTAACGAAGGATATTACTGTATCCCGCCTTTGCAGAATAATACTGCAGCAACAAAACATGGAGAGAAAAAAACGAAAACAAAACTCAAGTCGCAAAAAAAAATGCGCCACATAGGACAACAAAACACTGTGGTAACAACAAATTGCCCCCGACGAGCAGTTGAGTAGTACCTTCTGCCGCTCCTGGTTGCAGTAGTGTGGCTCGGTGCCACTACTTACTTTTGCCCCAGTTGGGAAATCGTAGATCCGGGCCTGATGCACGGAGCGGTCTTGAGTTGTGGCGGGGAGGTGGGTAGTCTCCACGTGACCTGTGTTTACGTTCAGTGATTTTGCTGGTTCCTCTTCGGTTACTGCTCTCACGTTAAATGACGACAAAACGGATTTCTGTGGCCGGGGGCTACCAAATGAGTTAAAATACGTTCGCATAGTTACGGAAGGCTAAAATTCGTTGTTACTTTCGGGTTTTATTTCCACTTTTCTGACAGTCGAGCATTAATCGCCTTGCGGAACAAAGAAGTTATTTTTGTCGGCTTGCTAAAGAGATTTGGCTTTTATCAATCTTTTGCGCTGAGCAGTCAATTTATTTGAAGCGAAGTGTTTAATTTCACACTATTGGCTAGTTTCAACTGTTCGCTGCATTTCAAGTGCACATTTTCCATCTTCTAGCTCGTATGGCATTATGCCATAATAAAGAACCAAACATGAGATAATACAGTAGTGGTACTCAAGAAAATTTACATCCGAATCTCGACATACGATTGTGCACTTTAAGCCGAATTATGCATTTTAGTATGGTATCCTCTGATGTCTTGTTTCTTTTATAACATAATGCAAGATCTTTTAATGTTTTACACGTACGAACGTACGGCCTTCCTGCGTCATCGTAGCTGCACAAGCGCACTGACGCCTGTTACCTGGCGCTCTCTTGCAACTGCTGAAACGAACCAGTTTCTAACAGGTCACGGCAAAATATGCGAATGGTGGTTTGAAAAGTGTTACTTTCAAAGTAAATTTCCTTTTACGCAAGATGAACTATGTGCGAGAATTTGCGATGAATTTCTTAAATCACAGAGCGTTTGACTCTCATTTAAGAATCAACTCTTTGAGGACGACCATCTAGAAGAATTTCGAGCCCAGAAGATCAGACATTTACGTCGTTATTTACTGGCACATTTTTGTGATGTATCTTAAAGTGTAACAAGCGCAAAAAATCAGCATTATTGACCCTATGTGGAACCTTAGCTTCTCCTGCAGCTTATTAATCTTAGAGACCAATACTGTTTGTGAAAGCTTTGTTTTTATTGTAGCAACACTATGTATGTTAATTTCAACCATTAACTTTTATTTTTTGTATGTTCGCGCTACTTAAAGAGTGATCGTGCTACTGGTTAACTACATCATGTGTCCTATGCTGTCATCAACTGGCGAGATCACGTGACATGAGCTATGACTGGCTTACAAAAGTGCGTCGCAATCTCGATTTCATTGCTTCGGAAAGTAACATGCAGTGTCTGCTGGAATTCGAATTTATACCTCCGTAACACAAAAAAATGAAGCGTACATGTTGCTGCACATCAAAGATCTTTCCAAAACATGTTTTTTTTTTCCACCATGGGTTTCGTTTTCTTAAGTGCTGTCAAATTCTACGTCTGCGTAGGAAACCATGAACATTCTAAGGATTGATAAGTTTTACAGTGCCGAGGAAAAGTATACTGACACTTAACATGGAGAAAGTGTATTTTCACCCGGGAGAAAGTGTATTTTCACCCGGGAGAAAGTGTATTTTCACCTGGGAGAAAGTGTATTTTCACCCGGGAAATCCGGGAAAAATCCGGGAATTTTTTTTCCTTGTCCATGTATACACCCAGAATAAACAGTTTTGTGTATAATTATTACTTGCAGTACCATGACAACCTCCGAATAACACTTATTACCCAAGGTAGGTGCTGGTATCAAAAGGAACCTTTAGTAATACACGAGTTCGAGTGTATTCACTCTTTGGAAGGGTTTCAACTTTTCATCCCTTTCCACATAGCTCTCTGTTCACACATTTCTATAATTTCTGCAACTAAAGAAGGGCATATAAATGCACATAGAACTGACATACATTTAAGCAGAACAAAAACGGAACCTTAGTATGGCGCAAATAGCTTCATTTGCTGTACACGTGCGATATCTTCACCATTCAGTAATTCCGAAATACTGGGTGATCAAAAAGTCAGTATAAATTTGAAAACCGAATAAATCACGGAATACTGTAGATAGAGAGGTACAAACTGACACACATTCTTGGAATGATATGGGGTTTTATTAGAAAAAAAAATAGAAAAGTTCAAAAAATGACCGACAGATGGCGCTTCATCTGATCAAAGTAGCAATAATTTGCATAACAAAGTAAGACAAAGCAAAGATGATGTTCTTTACAGGAAATGCTCAATATGTCCACCATCATTCCTCAACAATAGCTGTAGTCGAGGAATAATGTTGTGAACAGCACTGTAAAGCATGTCCATGGTGAGGTATTGGCGTCGGATGTTGTCTTTCAGCATCCCTAGGGATGTCGGTCGATCACGATACACTTGCGACTCCAGGTAACCCCAAAGCCAATAATCGCACGGACTGAGAGGTCTGGGGACCTGGGAGGCCAAGCATGACGAAAGTGGTGGCTGAGCACACGATCATCATCAAACGACGCGCGCAAGAGATCTTTCACGCGTCTAGCAACATGGGGTGGAGCGCCATCTTGCATAAACGTCGTACGTTCCAGCAGGTGTTTATCAGCCAGGCTGGGGATGATGAGATTCTGTAACATATCGGCGTACCTCTCACCCGTCACGGTAACAGTTTCGCTGTCTAGTGGCATCTGTCGGACATTTTGTGAACTTCTGTATTTTTTTGGTTCTAATAAAACCCCATGTCATTCCAAGGATGTTTGTCAATTTTTACGCCTCTATCTACATTATTCCGTGGTTTATTAAGTTTTCAATTTTATACTGACCTTTTGATCACCCGGTATATTCAAAAACGCGTGAGAGCAAGACGTCGCCGTGGTATCAGCTATTTACTTCACATAATTTCCTGCGCAGACACAAGGCAGACGCAGCGTTTTCCCATGCAACAGCGACGAGCATCACACATTTCCCCCGTCACGCCATAGACACATCTCAATTTCAGTCGCCAGTAACAAGAAAAGAACCTATACACGTCCTCGAGCATAAAAGCCCCAGCCGGCCGCGCTGGCCGAGCGGTTCTGGCGCTGCAGTCCGGAGCCGCGGGACTGCTACGGTCGCAGGTTCGAATCCTGCCTCGGGCATGGGTGTGTGTGTGTGTGTGTGTGTGATGTCCTTAGGTTAGTTAGGTTTAAGTAGTTCTAATTTCTAGGGGACTTATGACCTAAGCTGTTGCGTCCCATAGTGCTGAGAGCCATTTGAACCATAAAAGCCCCAAAACACAACAGTGCGTCCCCGCGATACCAAACCCGAGTTCCCATCACGTCACTGCCGGGGTCTCGCGCTGACCCTGCCCATAGCGTACAGGCGTCGCACCACAGGCCTAAGCGTTCCGACCCTGCGAATATCCACTCCGCTGTCTCTTTCCCCCTCTCCCCGTTAACCACCCGACCACCGGCCTGAATCGCGGAAGGCAAAAGATGCTGACCCTGTAGTGGATGGCAGCGATGCCGTTCCTTCGACCATAGACACTAGTAGACCGGCCTTGCTGTGCGGAAGCTGTAGGGCTGGTGTGGCTCCAACATAAACCACGTGACTGTTGGCGAAACGTGGCGGGATTTCAAATCAGCGGTCTGCCATCCTATGTTTGTATCGTATTTTCCCCACATTTCTCAGTTGACTGACAAACTCTTCCAACAAAAATTACTTTTTAATTTTGCGAAAAATTATGCCAGAACTACATTTGACCTGGATTTGTTCACAGTACCATTTATAAAATCGAACAAATACATCGAACGCCCCTCTGGTGGGCAGCGGGACTAAATTACTATAAACTATCAATTAAAGTAAAGTGTCGCTAAAAACAGTGAGAGTGAGCTCGTGTCAAAACTTAAAAAAATGGATTCGCCGCGTTTTGAGCTCTAGTCACTTACAAGAGAATATGGGATATGGGAATTATGTCAAGTATAGGTGCCAAAATTGTCGACTTTAGGAGCAGGTACATTTTAGAGTATCAATTTTAGGCGCACTTCAGTTCCTGCTATTTTTACAAAAGTTTAAACTATCAATTTAAAAAAAAAAAAAAATTAGATGTAAGGTGAGACTTTGAAGTTTGAGAAAATAATTTTGGAGCCTACTTTTATTTAATAGTGTTGGAAGGTAGAAAAAAAAACTCCATGTGTCTACTATAGGTGCTCCTACCTTATTATAATCTCACTTCTATATACAAAAAGGCGCGTATGTGCAGATGGCTTAAAGTTTTCCCGTTTCAGGGCCTGTGTCCAAAGCTGCCTTCGGTTTTCATCCTTAGGGAACCTATGAGTAGCAACGGGAAACAGTTACACTTACTTCTGTAACCGAATTATCACAGATACTTCCCAAAATGTAATACTAGTCTGACTTAATCACGCAAATTAAAGTGTTGAAAGTGATGCCTGTACTCTATTTCAAGTGTAAAAAACATATAAAACTCACTTTCGCAGATTTCAATAACCGCATCTGCACTAGACTTGGCCACTGTTTCTATGTTTCGATACAGTGTATCTATACGTGGAACTGTTTCAGTGTTTCGGAACGGCTGTGGTTCACTGTTTCGAAACAGTGGTGTTTCATTCCGCCCCTGCCTCGGACGAGATTCGGGCTCGGCAGAGGTACTGAAACACAACATACCACTTCGTGAAACACTTTCAAGAGTATTAAGAAACGCAAATAAGCCTACAACATTTTGAATTAAAAAAGGCGTAGAGTGACAGTCATTAGACATATACATAAATTTGATGCAGGTATAATCGCAAGCAATCTGTTCGACAAATCACTGATAGTGTAATGGTGTACGGGAAAGTATCCGATCTAGACGAAAACCTTCGGAAAGCACTCCCTTGTATCCAAATTACCGAGCAACGTGTCGCACAGGATCCATAATCGAGAGAAGTACGGTCCAAACCCGCGTGCGGCCATCCTGATTTAGGTTTTCCATGATTTCCCTAAACCGCTTCGTGCAAATGCCGGGATGGTTCCCGTGAAAGGACACGGCCGACTTCCTTCCCTAATCCGATGACCTCGCTGTCTGGTCCCCTCCCCCAAATGAACCTACCTTCTTGTTCCTCTTCTTGTTCCTCTTCTTGTTCCTCTTCTTGTTCCTCTTCTTGTTCCTCTTCTTGTTCCTCTTCTTGTTCCTCTTCTTGTTCCTCTTCTTGTTCCTCTTCTTGTTCCTCTTCTTGTTCCTCTTCTTGTTCCTCTTCTTGTTCCTCTTCTTGTTCCTCTTCTTGTTCCTCTTCTTGTTCCTCTTCTTGTTCCTCTTCTTGTTCCTCTTCTTGTTCCTCTTCTTGTTCCTCTTCTTGCTCCTCTTCTTGCTCCTCTTCTTGCTCCTCTTCTTGCTCCTCTTCTTGCTCCTCTTCTTGCTCCTCTTCTTGCTCCTCTTCTTGCTCCTCTTCTTGCTCCTCTTCTTGCTCCTCTTCTTGCTCCTCTTCTTGCTCCTCTTCTTGCTCCTCTTCTTGCTCCTCTTCTTGCTCCTCTTCTTGCTCCTCTTCTTGCTCCTCTTCTTGCTCCTCTTCTTGCTCCTCTTCTTGCTCCTCTTCTTGCTCCTCTTCTTGCTCCTCTTCTTGCTCCTCTTCTTGCTCCTCTTCTTGCTCCTCTTCTTGCTCCTCTTCTTGCTCCTCTTCTTGCTCCTCTTCTTGCTCCTCTTCTTGCTCCTCTTCTCGCTCCTCTTCTCGCTCCTCTTCTCGCTCCTCTTCTCGCTCCTCTTCTCGCTCCTCTTCTCGCTCCTCTTCTCGCTCCTCTTCTCGCTCCTCTTCTCGCTCCTCTTCTCGCTCCTCTTCTCGCTCCTCTTCTCGCTCCTCTTCTCGCTCCTCTTCTCGCTCCTCCTCCTCCTTCTCGCTCCTCCTCCTCCTTCTCGCTCCTCCTCCTCCTTCTTGCTCCTCCTCCTCCTCCTCGCTCCTCCTCCTCCTCCTCGCTCCTCCTTCTTGCTCCTCCTCCTCCTCCTCCTCCTCCTCCTCCTCCTCCTCCTCCTCCTCCTTCTTCTTGCTCCTCCTCCTCCTCCTCCTTCTTCTTGCTCCTCCTCCTCCTCCTCCTCCTCCTTCTTCTTGCTCCTCCTCCTCCTCCTTGCTCCTCCTCCTCCTCCTCCTCCTTGCTCCTCCTCCTCCTCCTCCTCCTCCTCCTCCTCCTCCTCCTCCTTCTTGCTCCTCCTCCTTCTTCTTGCTCCTCCTCCTCCTCCTCCTCCTCCTTCTTGCTCCTCCTCCTCCTTCTTGCTCCTCCTCCTCCTCCTCCTCCTCCTTCTTGCTCCTCCTCCTCCTTCTTGCTCCTCCCTCCTCCTCCTCCTCCTCCTCCTCCTCCTCCTCCTCCTCCTTCTTGCTCCTCCTCCTCCTCCTCCTCCTCCTCCTCCTCCTCCTCCTCCTTCTTGCTCCTCCTCCTCCTCCTCCTCCTCCTTCTTGCTCCTCCTCCTCCTCCTCCTCCTCCTCCTTCTTGCTCCTCCTCCTCCTCCTCCTTCTTGCTCCTCCTCCTCCTTCTTCTTGCTCCTCCTCCTCCTCCTCCTCCTCCTCCTTCTTCTTGCTCCTCCTCCTCCTCCTCCTCCTCCTCCTTCTTCTTGCTCCTCCTTCTTGCTCCTCCTCCTCCTCCTTCTTGCTCCTCCTCCTCCTTCTTGCTCCTCCTCCTCCTTCTTCTTGCTCCTCCTCCTCCTCCTCCTCCTCCTTCTTGCTCCTCCTCCTCCTTCTTCTTGCTCCTCCTCCTCCTCCTCCTCCTCCTTCTTGCTCCTCCTCCTCCTTCTTCTTGCTCCTCCTCCTCCTCCTCCTCCTCCTTCTTGCTCCTCCTCCTCCTTCTTCTTGCTCCTCCTCCTCCTCCTCCTCCTCCTTCTTGCTCCTCCTCCTCCTTCTTCTTGCTCCTCCTCCTCCTTCTTCTTGCTCCTCCTCCTCCTCCTCCTCCTCCTTCTTGCTCCTCCTCCTCCTTCTTCTTGCTCCTCCTCCTCCTCCTCCTCCTCCTTCTTGCTCCTCCTCCTCCTTCTTCTTGCTCCTCCTCCTCCTCCTCCTCCTCCTTCTTGCTCCTCCTCCTTCTTCTTGCTCCTCCTCCTCCTCCTCCTCCTTCTTCTTGCTCCTCCTCCTTCTTCTTGCTCCTCCTCCTCCTCCTTCTTGCTCCTCCTCTTCCTTCTTCTTCTTCTTCTCCTGCACAGCTGCTAATCGATATTTGCGATCTAATTTGCCCAGCCTTGTCTTTCTCTCTCCCAGCATGGATCAAGTTGTCAGCGTTTCTTATTCCTGATCCATGACATTTTTTCTGCTGCCAATTCCTCTTTCGCCTTCAGTCTTCCCCTCGAGTATCACATTAAGAAGGTGATAAGTTTCATTTCGTATCATATCGTCTGAGTAAGCAGTTTCCTGAAGTTCTGTTGTGGTTAGCAGTTCGCGGTCTCTTCTACTACTCTCAAGAGCTCTTCATTTGTTTTCCTTGCTGTCCACGGAATTTTAAGTATTCCTCGATGTAACCACATCTCGAATACTTCCCACTTGCTCACGGTGTTCACCTTCAACGTCCAACTTTCCACGCCATACAAAAACATTGACCCCCACACAGGCCCTCATAAATCTAAACTCTGAGCTTAAGATGAAAGTCAGCGCTAGGTCTGCGTGTCCAGTCAAGATATCCGTGGAGCATATGCTCCCATAGTGCCGATTTCTTGGAATACCTTCTCCGGCAGCTCGTAACCGTGACAGCACTTGGCAACACGATTAAGGCGAGCTCTTACTGTAATTACGGCGTTCGCTATAATAGTAGTTAGTCTCTTCCGGAGAGAAGTTTTCATCAAATTTAGTTAGCTAAAGGCCCTCTCCACCTCTCCACCGGACCAACGCCTTTTTTCAAACAATGCAGTGTCAGTAACTTCTTCAGAGCGACGTGTGCACAGTCATCTTTATTGTAATACAGCTTTACAGGCAGAGCGCGATCCTGCATTGAGACAGTCATGGCCGACGTCGCAGACGTGAACGGAGGAGAGGCCGTGTAGCCGGCGTGTTTATACCGACTGCAGTGGGTCGCGCGCGTGACAGGTGTTCCCATTTACGTATCCTGGCACATACAGCGGCGTCTATTGATCAAATGTCACACTATTTTTTTTCTTCTTCCATACGTTTTCCCCCTTTTCCGATAATATTTCGTTGCAATTAGACGTCATTCTGACCTGTGGTGTTACTTCTGCAGCGTTTTGAAAGTGTAACTATAATAACCCTGTAAATCGACTGCATTTAATTTCCACTCGTCCACGTTCACTTTGTGAGCTCTTTCCAAGACACCAGCCGTCAGTCAACCCGCCCTCACGCTATCGAAAGGACGTCGCAGGAAGTTCAATCGCGTCGGTGTTCTGTGGGGGTGGCGAGAGCGAGTGGGCACGCTGAAAGCGACTCGGCCGCTACCCACCCACCCACGCTCGCTCGTCGTCGGCGTCGCTTTATCACCGCAGCCGCCGGAGCGCCGCTTCCAGATACTGCGTCCCCGATGCGCCCCAGTTCCGGAATTAAACACAGCGTTTAATTACTCGCTGGCGGGCGCGCCATTAGGGGCAGCGCACGGCGAGCGCGTAATTACGACATCGACGAACCGCGGCGAGGCACGAACCCGGGACCCGGTTTAATATCGGGGTCGGGGCGCCGCATCCTTCGCGGGCAGTCACATTTCCGCGCGTCGCGTCACAGCAAACTGCGCGTAGAGTAGTAACCCCACGTACTGTTCTGGTAGCACGAGCGTGGTGTATGTTTTCTCCTAAACCATTTCAGCGATTCCACCCGAACTTGGTGTACGCACACCCTGCCGTGGTCATAAGAACCCGCCTACTAACATAGTTAAGGACATAGCACGATGTTAAGCAGCGAGACGCGTGGAAAAACTCCCGCTTAATCTGTGCCGTTTCGGATCTGTGGTGTGGGCGTTTCGGATCTGTGGTGTGGGCGTTTCGGATCTGTGGTGTGGGCGTTTCGGATCTGTGGTGTGGGCGTTTCGGATCTGTGGTGTGGGCGTTTCGGATCTGTGGTGTGGGCGTTTCGGATCTGTGGTGTGGGCGTTTCGGATCTGTGGTGTGGGCGTTTCGGATCTGTGGTGTGGGCGTTTCGGATCTGTGGTGTGGGCGTTTCGGATCTGTGGTGTGGGCGTTTCGGATCTGTGGTGTGGGCGTTTCGGATCTGTGGTGTGGGCGTTTCGGATCTGTGGTGTGGGCGTTTCGGATCTGTGGTGTGGGCGTTTCGGATCTGTGGTGTGGGCGTTTCGGATCTGTGGTGTGGGCGTTTCGGATCTGTGGTGTGGGCGTTTCGGATCTGTGGTGTGGGCGTTTCGGATCTGTGGTGTGGGCGTTTCGGATCTGTGGTGTGGGCGTTTCGGATCTGTGGTGTGGGCGTTTCGGATCTGTGGTGTGGGCGTTTCGGATCTGTGGTGTGGGCGTTTCGGATCTGTGGTGTGGGCGTTTCGGATCTGTGGTGTGGGCGTTTCGGATCTGTGGTGTGGGCGTTTCGGATCTGTGGTGTGGGCGTTTCGGATCTGTGGTGTGGGCGTTTCGGATCTGTGGTGTGGGCGTTTCGGATCTGTGGTGTGGGCGTTTCGGATCTGTGGTGTGGGCGTTTCGGATCTGTGGTGTGGGCGTTTCGGATCTGTGGTGTGGGCGTTTCGGATCTGTGGTGTGGGCGTTTCGGATCTGTGGTGTGGGCGTTTCGGATCTGTGGTGTGGGCGTTTCGGATCTGTGGTGTGGGCGTTTCGGATCTGTGGTGTGGGCGTTTCGGATCTGTGGTGTGGGCGTTTCGGATCTGTGGTGTGGGCGTTTCGGATCTGTGGTGTGGGCGTTTCGGATCTGTGGTGTGGGCGTTTCGGATCTGTGGTGTGGGCGTTTCGGATCTGTGACGTCTGTGCTGCTAAGTGTATTCCCAATAGGAGTAACTGAATCATTGAAGACTAAGGACTCTTCGCGATATGACGGGGTGCCTAGCAGGATATTGAAACACTGTACTGCTCATATGAGCCCTGTATTTAGCCATGTTTGTAATTTTGCCTTTAGGAATGGCCACTTTCCTGAACGATTAAAGTACTCACATGGGGAGGCCACGACGTCTGGAACGCGGCTTTACTGCAAACTTCGTACACTCGCAGTACTCCATGAGGACAACAAAATTTGTAACCAGTAGCGCATATTTCTCTAGCGTTATTGAGAAAATCGCAAGACAATTTCGGTCGTCAAATACACTCCTGGAAATTGAAAAAAGATCACCGTGAATTCATTGTCCCAGGAAGGGGAAACTTTATTGACACATTCCTGGGGTCAGATACATCACATGATCACACTGACAGAACCACAGGCACATAGACACAGGCAACAGAGCATGCACAATGTCGGCACTAGTACAGTGTATATCCACCTTTCGCAGCAATGCAGGCTGCTATTCTCCCATGGAGACGATCGTAGAGATGCTGGATGTAGTCCTGTGGAACGGCTTGCCGTGCCATTTCCACCTGGCGCCTCAGTTGGACCAGCGTTCGTGCTGGACGTGCAGACCGCGTGAGACGACGCTTCATCCAGTCCCAAACATGCTCAATGGGGGACAGATCCGGAGATCTTGCTGGCCAGGGTAGTTGACTTACACCTTCTAGAGCACGTTGGGTGGCACGGGATACATGCGGACGTGCATTGTCCTGTTGGAACAGCAAGTTCCCTTGCCGGTCTAGGAATGGTAGAACGATGGGTTCGATGACGGTTTGGATGTACCGTGCACTATTCAGTGTCCCCTCGACGATCACCAGTGGTGTACGGCGAGTGTAGGAGATCGCTCCCCACACCATGATGCCGGGTGTTTGCCCTGTGTGCCTCGGTCGTATGCATTCCTGATTGTGGCGCTCACCTGCACGGCGCCAAACACCCATACGACCATCATTGGCACCGAGGCAGAAGCGACCCTCATCGCTGAAGACGACACGTCTCCATTCGTCCCTCCATTCACGCCTGTCGCGACACCACAGGAGGCGGGCTGCACGATGTTGGGGCATGAGCGGAAGACGGGCTAACGGTGTGCGGGACCGTAGCCCAGCTTCATGGAGACGGTTGCGAATGGTCCTCGCCGATACCCCAGGAGCAACAGTGTCCCTAATTTACTGGAAAGTGGCGGTGCGGTCCCCTACGGCACTGCGTAGCATCCTACGGTCTTGGCGTGCATCCGTGCGTCGCTGCGGTCCGGTCCCAGGTCGACGGGCACGTGCACCTTCCGCCGACCACTGGCGACAACATCGATGTACTGTGGAGACCTCACGCCCCACGTGTTGAGCAATTCGGCGGTACGTCCACCCGGCCTCCCGCATGCCCACTATACGCCCTCGCTCAAAGTCCGTCAACTGCACATACGGTTCACGTCCACGCTGTCGCGGCATGCTACCAGTGTTAAAGACTCCGATGGAGCTCCGTATGCCACGGCAAACTGGCTGACACTGACGGCGGCGGTGCACAAATGCTGCGCAGCTAGCGCCATTCGACGGCCAACACCGCGGTTCGTGGTGTGTCCGCTGTGCCGTGCGTGTGATCATTGCTTGTACAGCCCTCTCGCAGTGTCCGGAGCAAGTATGGTGGGTCTGACACACCGGTGTCAATGTGTTCTTTTTTCCATTTCCAGGAGTGTATATACACCTGTGCGTGACCATTTTTACCATGAAGCGCCGGCAGCCGAGTGGTTAGCGATCAAGTATCGTAACCGCTGGGTGCCGGGATCGAGTCCCACTCGTGAGTTTTTTAATTTCTAACACAGTCATTTTCTTTACTTTTTATATTACAATTGATGTAATAGGAAAAATACGTGTAATCGGACAAACGTTTATTAAATTTACAATGTTATTTGGCAGTCTACTATTTTTTATTATCTCAAATAATATAATATTCATAACTACCGACTAGTAAACGACCAAACGCATAAAGTGATACTGAAAATGTACTCTCCCTCTACGATTTTTACCGTCCACGCTGCCCTCCAATACTACTACATTCGAGATTCCTTGACGGCTCAGAACGTATCCTACCAACCAATCCCTTCTTCTACTCAAGTTGTGCCAGTAATCCCTCTTCTCCACAATTCTGTTTAGTACCTCCTCATTATTCGTGTGATCTACTCACGTAATCTTGAGCATTCTTCTTTAGCACCACATTTCGAAAGCTTCGCTTCTCTTACCGCACAAATTATTTATCGTCCACGTTTGAGTTCAATATATGGCTACACTGCATACAAATAGTTACAGATAATACTTCCTGACACGTCTGTACTCTGTATTAATAAATTTTTCTCCTTCGAGAACGCATTTCTTGCTATAGCCAGTCTGCATTTTATATCCTCCCTAATTAAACCATCATCAGTTATCTTGCTGCCCAAATAGCAAAACTCATCTAATACTTTGTCTCATTTGCTAATCTAATTCCCTCAGCATCACCTGATTTAATTCGACTACATTTCATTAACTTTGTTTTACTTTTTTGTGATGTTCTTCTTACATCCTCCTTCCAAGACACAGTCCATTCCGTTCAACGTCTCTGCCAGGTCCTTTGCTGTCCCACAGAATTACAATGTCATCGGCGAACCTCAAAGTTTTTATTTCTTCTCCATGGATCTTAATGCCTACTCCAAATTTTTCTTTCGTTTCCTTTAGTGGTTGCTCAATATAGAGACTGGATCCCCTATACTCATATGAAGTTCAAAACTCAAGTTGCTTCTAATGATGTGAGCAGGGGTCGTACACATTCCTGAGACAGTGCGTCGGAACAGCGACCAGCACAAGCGGAGTAACTAATTTGGTACAGTGTATTAGTCGAAAAATTCACTTTACCACCTGGCAACCTGTTTCGGTAGCAAGTGTCAACATGCCGCCATCGGCTAACTTGCAGCCGTCATGGCTGCACATGAGCTGTACGCCTCTGTATCAGAGCTTCACCTTTAAGCTGTACCCTGAGGTAATAAAATCCATGTGGTAGTCATATGAAAGTATACAGGTGCCGGTTGTGTCGCTTACACGAGGTGTAAAAGGGTAGTGCGTTGGCGGATCCGTCATTTGTACTCGGGTGGTTCGTGTGAAAAAGGTTTCCGGTGTGATGATGGTCGCACGAAATGAATTAAGACTTGCAACGCGGGGCGCTGGTTGGAGCTAGGCACACGGGACAGTGTGTACCGCAAATCGTTAGGGAATCAAATATTCCAAGACGCACAGTGTCAATATTGTGTGCCGAGAATACCAAATGTCAGGCCGTACCTCTCACGACGGAGAACGGCGTCCACCTAACGACCGGGAAGCTGTGGCGTTTCCGAAGATTTGTCGGTGCTGACAGACAAGCAATAACAGCAGAGATCAGCGTTCGACGTGAAGGGCAGCACACTGCATGAAATAACCGCAGAGATGTATGTGGGACGTACGGCGAACGCATACTTCAGGACAGTGCGGCGAAATGTGGCTTAATGGGTTGCGGCAGCAGGACGATAGAAGCGAGTGCCTTTGCTAACAGCACCACATCGCCTGGAGGGCCTCTCCAGGGCTCGTGGCCATAGCGATTGGACACCTAGACGACTGGAAAATCGTGGCCTGGTGGGATGAGTCCCGATTGCAATTGGTAGGAGGTGATGGTAGGGTTCCAGTGTGGGGCAGACTCGATTAAACGACGGAGCCAGGTTGTCAACGGGGCACTGTCCAAACTGATGGTGGTCCCATAATGGTGTGGGCTGTGTTTACATGCAATGCATTAGGTCCTCTGGTCCAAGTGAACCAATCATTGACTGGCAGATTGGAACTGTGTAGCGGGTCGAGACTCGAACTCGGGACCTTTGCCTTTCGTGGGCGAGTGCTTTACCAGCTGAGCTATCCGGCTTCACAGCTTGAATTCTGCCAGTACCTCGTCTCACCCCTCCCAAATTCTCCTGTGGCTAAGCCATGTCTCCGCAATATCCTTTCTTCCACTAGTGCTAGTTCTGCAAGGTTCGCAGGAGAGCTTCTGTGAAGTTTGGAAGGTAGGAGACGAGGTACTGGCAGAAGTAAAGCTGTGAGGACGGGGCGTGAGTCGTGCTCGGGTAGCTCAGTTGGTAGAGCACTTGCCCGCGAAAGGCAAAGGTCCCAGTCTCGGTCCCGCACACAGTTTTAAACTGCCAGGAAGTTTCGTATCAGCGCACACTCCACTGTAGAGTGAAAATCTCATTCTGGAATTGGGTATGTTTGGCTAGTTGGAGATCGTTTGTAGCCATTCATGGACGTCATGTTAGCGAACAGTGATACAAATGTTCACGGATGGCTATTGGCGATGTGTCCAGGCCGCAGTCGTTCACGATTCGAGTGAATGATTTGGCTACTCAGGTGGCCCGACTTGAACGCCATAGGATGTTATTGGGACACAATCGATGGACGGATTCGTGCACAATCTCCCACACTGGCAACTCTTTCGCCGTTGTCTTCGGCTGTAGAGGCACAGTACTTCTGCAGGGGCGTCGGCGAGTTGCTGCGCCACTGACAAGGAGACGGCCCGACCGTGCGGTCTGCGATGTGTCCGCAATTCTGTGTGGTGAAAGAGGACACCTAACACCTCACGTGGCTAAAATATTAGGACGCACTGTCCGGAAAATCGCAGGAAAAATCGATCCAAAGTTTCCTAGGTGCCGTATGTTAGTACACTGGGCAGCCGCCGTCTGGCCTAGGCGTTTAGGGCTCGGACTCCTACGCCAGAGGTCTTGGGTTCGATTCCTCCTCCGGCACTTTTTTCTTCTGTTCTTCTTTCCTTATTCCATCAAAATTCAAAAAGTTTCTCAAATCTACACTATTTTTAAAACATCATTTTAGCTCAAGAACATAAAGTTTTTCATTCACTGAAAATAATCGTGCTCGTTTTTCTATTTCGTTTTATGAGGTTTCAAGGTTTAAAGGGGCTTCGTAAGGGTCCCCTTGGGATTATAACGGTCATCTGCGCGAGCTGTGAGAAGCGAACGGCAGTTTGTTTTTCGATTTCGTCGTGAACAGATGTGCCGGTTTCAAATTTCAACGTATTATTCCGATGCGAGGTTAAACATGTCGACTGAAGAAGTTTCTGGCTCATCTGGAATAGGAGAAGAAATTCCTGAAGAATCAGTTCATAGTGATCTATTAAAATTACGGTTCAAGGGCGCAGTGGTGTAGTATGAAAAGCTTGTGGCGTTCGCTGGGTTATTCAGTGGTTTGGTATTTAACTAATTTGTAAATGAAAATGATAATCTTATTTTATTACATTGAGTAATTACTAAATAAGTTTTCTCCCGGCTAAAGAATTGGTCAGGTTGCTAAAGAACTTCCAAGTTAACGTCGTGTTAAAGTGTTGTCTTTAAGTTGTGTCACTAAATCACAGTTCCTAAAACAGATTCTATACAACTATGGATTATGATGGAAAAATGATCATTAAAAGCACCGAATATCAGCCGCGCACAACACTGACTTACGTTACCTGAAAGAATATTCTTCGCAACTCGTGCGTAATTAATGTCGGCTCCATACATCAGCTAGAAAAGTTTGTTATAACGATCGTGCTATGAGCACTGTTTTTAAAAGAACCAATCTGATTCGAATTATTTTCATTAAAATGAGTTCGGAACCACCGCTGCACATATATTTTTACACATTTGTATTACCTATGGTTCATGGTGAGGGTTCCTGTAGTCATGTCCTAGTTCATATGAACCACGGGCAACGTATGAGTGGCCAAGTAAGTGGTCCCGACAGTCGGGATACCAGTTACTTTGGAATAAGGCTGGGCATCTCGGACATATTCTGAGTCGTGGTCACCTTTGTGCTCATACGGCAAAGTTTTATTGAAGTTTCGAGAACACACCTTCACCGAAGAGTCAAGCAGTATATTGCTCCCTCCTACGTATATCTCGCGAAGAGACCATGAGGATAAAATCAGAGAGATTAGAGCCCACACAGAGGCATACCGACAATCCTTCTTTCCACGAACAATACGAGACTGGAATAGAAGGGAGAACCGATAGAGGTACTCAATGTACCCTCCGCCACACACCGTCAGGTGGCTTGCGGAGTATGGATGTAGATGTAGATTGGAATTTAAAAGAGCTTTGGGGGACTTACGGTCAAATAAGGCAGAAGGGATAGATAACATTCCGTCAGAATTCCTAAAATCATTGGGGGAAGTGACAACAAAACGACTATTCACGTTGGTGTGTAGAATATACACTCCTGGAAATGGAAAAAAGAACACATTGACACCGGTGTGTCAGACCCACCATACTTGCTCCGGACACTGCGAGAGGGCTGTACAAGCAATGATCACACGCACGGCACAGCGGACACACCAGGAACCGCGGTGTTGGCCGTCGAATGGCGCTAGCTGCGCAGCATTTGTGCACCGCCGCCGTCAGTGTCAGCCAGTTTGCCGTGGCATACGGAGCTCCATCGCAGTCTTTAACACTGGTAGCATGCCGCGACAGCGTACATGAACCGTATGTGCAGTTGACGGACTTTGAGCGAGGGCGTATAGTGGGCATGCGGGAGGCCGGGTGGACGTAACGCCGAATTGCTCAACACGTGGGGCGTGAGGTCTCCACAGTACATCGATGTTGTCGCCAGTGGTCGGCGGAAGGTGCACGTGCCCGTCGACCTGGGACCGGACCGCAGCGACGCACGAATGCACGCCAAGACCGTAGGATCCTACGCAGTGCCGTAGGGGACCGCACCGCCACTTCCCAGCAAATTAGGGACACTGTTGCTCCTGGGGTATCGGCGAGGACCATTCGCAACCGTCTCCATGAAGCTGGGCTACGGTCCCGCACACAGTTAGGCCGTCTTCGGCTCACGCCCCAACATCGTGCAGCCCGCCTCCAGTGGTATCGCGACAGGCGTGAATGGAGGGACGAATGGAGACGTGTCGTCTTCAGCGATGAGAGTCGCTTCTGCCTCGGTGCCAATGATGGTCGTATGCGTGTTTGGCGCCGTGCAGGTGAGCGCCACAATCAGGACTGCATACGACCGAGGCACACAGGGCCAACACCCGGCATCATGGTGTGGGGAGCGATCTCCTACACTGGCCGTACACCACTGGTGATCGTCGAGGGGACACTGAATAGTGCACGGTACATCCAAACCGTCATCGAACCCATCGTTCTACCATTCCTAGACCGGCAAGGGAACTTGCTGTTCCAACAGGACAATGCACGTCCGCATGTATCCCGTGCCGCC
The DNA here is from genome assembly GCF_023864275.1 of Schistocerca cancellata. NCBI lineage: Eukaryota > Metazoa > Arthropoda > Insecta > Orthoptera > Acrididae > Schistocerca > Schistocerca cancellata. Next base: position 13,593,181 of record NC_064636.1, read on the forward strand.
CAACGTGCTCTAGAAGGTGTAAGTCAACTACCCTGGCCAGCAAGATCTCCGGATCTGTCCCCCATTGAGCATGTTTGGGACTGGATGAAGCGTCGTCTCACGCGGTCTGCACGTCCAGCACGAACGCTGGTCCAACTGAGGCGCCAGGTGGAAATGGCATGGCAAGCCGTTCCACAGGACTACATCCAGCATCTCTACGATCGTCTCCATGGGAGAATAGCAGCCTGCATTGCTTCGAAAGGTGGATATACACTGTACTAGTGCCGACATTGTGCATGCTCTGTTGCCTGTGTCTATGTGCCTGTGGTTCTGTCAGTGTGATCATGTGATGTATCTGACCCCAGGAATGTGTCAATAAAGTTTCCCCTTCCTGGGACAATGAATTCACGGTGTTCTTATTTCAATTTCCAGGAGTGTATGAGTCTGGCGATATACCATCTGACTTTCGGAAAAGCATTATCCACACAATTCCGAAGACTGCAAGAGCTGACGAGTGCGAGAAATATCGCACAATCAGCTTAACAGCTCATGCATCGAAGCTGCTTACAAGAATAATATACAGAAGAATGGAAAAGAAAATTGAGAATGCGCTAGGTGACGATCAGTTTGGCTTTAGGAAAAGTAAAGGGACAAGAGAGGCAATTGTGACGTTACGGCTAATAATGGAAGCAATGCTAAAGAAAAATCAAGACACTTTCGTAGGATTTGTCGGCCTGGAAAAAGCGTTCGACAATATAAAATGGTGCAAGCTGTTCGAGATTCTGAAAAAAGTAGGGGTAAGCTATAGGGAGAGACGGGTCATATACAATATGTACAACAACCAAGAGGGAATAATAAGAGTGGACGATCAAGAACGAAGTGCTCGTATTAAGAAGGGTGTAAGACAAGGCTGTAGCCTTTCGCCCCTACTCTTCAATCTGTACATCGAGGAAGCAATGATGGAAATAAAAGAAAGGTTCAGGAGTGGAATTAAAATAAAAGGTGAAAGGATATCAATGATACGATTCGCTGATGACATTGCTATCCTGAGTGAAAGTGAAGAAGAATTAAGTGATCTGCTGAACGGAATGAACAGTCTAATGAGTACACAGTATGGTTTGAGAGTAAATCGGAGAAAGACGAAGGTAATGAGAAGTAGTAGAAATGAGAACAGCGAGAAACTTAACATCAGGATTGATGGTCACGAAGTGATTGAAGTTAAGGAATTCTGGTACCTAGGTAGTAAAATAACCAATGACGGACGGAGCAAAGAGGACATCAAAAGCAGACTCGCTATGGCAAAAAAGTCATTTCTGGCCAAGAGAAGTCTACTAATATCAAATACCGGCGTTAATTGGAGGAAGAAATTTCTGAGGATGTACGTCTGGAGTACAGCATTGTATGGTAGTGAAGCGTGGACTGTGGGAAAACCGGAACAGAAGAGAATCGAAGCATTTGAGATGTGGTGCTATAGACGAATGTTGAACATTAGGTGGACTGATAAGGTAAGGAATGAGGAGGTTCTACGCAGAATCGGAGAGGAAAGGAATATGTGGAAAACACTGATAAGGAGAAGGGACAGGATGACAGGACATCTGCTAAGACATGAGGGAATGACTTCCAGGGTACTAGAGGGAGCGGTAGAGGGCAAAAACTGTAGAGGAAGACAGAGATTGGAATACGTCAAGCAAACAATTGAGGACGTAGGTTGCAAGTGCTACTCTGAGATGAAGAGGTTAGTACAGGAAAGGAATTCGTGGCGGGTCGCATCAAACCAGTCAGTAGACTGATGATAAAACAAAAAAAAGGCACGTAAGAAACTTGGATCGATTTTTCCCGGGATATTCCGGGTAGTGCGTCCTAATACTTTTAACCAGGTGGGGTGTTAGGGGTCCTCCTTCACCACACACAATTTCGGACAAATCCCCGACCCCACGGTCTTGTTATACTTGGGGCAGGCGGCGGTCCCACACGACACTGCGGGGGTACCCCCCTGAGCCTCGCCACCCGTGTGTGTGTGTGTGTGTGTGTGCGTGTGCGTGTGCGTGCGTGCGTGCGTCGTCACGCGATCCTGCGGTGGTAGACAGGAATCGTTAGCGCCAGCATTTCACCCGGAACAAGTCCCGCCCACTCACCCCCGGTTTTCCCGGTCTTTGTTCGGCGCCTGGGCACCGTTTCAGTTGACCCACGCGGTTTACCGCGTTCGGCTGCACTCGCTCGGAGTGAATGTTGAATTAATATCTTGCCAGGTCTTAAATTTCGCCAGATAGTTAAAAGACACGTTACAAAAACGTGCACAGTTGGTCTCAACTGTGCCACGTACTTCCACAGCAAACATAAGAGAGAACAATTTAGCACTGAATTCTTTAAATACGAGAACTCAGTATTCATATGAATAGCCTATGAAGAAACATACTTCTGTGTGCGAAAAAGCACCCAAAGCTAAAACAGGATAAACCTACCCTCAAATAATAATTTGCTGGGAGAAATATGAACCACGGTATACTTGACACTCGAGTTTCAGAACTCAGACAGTATACGCGAAACAGGCGTCAGCGTTCACTGTAATTCCAGAGGGCATCAAAATTACTTTGTTCCTGCTAGATCGATCCACGCTGTTTTCGCGTGTTATTCACTGAATAGTTTTGCTGAAAAGTTTTAGGGGGGGAAGCATTTATTTCCTCCATAACTGTTCTGTGACAAACATACACATCATCATTATTATTTTTTAAAAATGGTTTGAATGAAATTTAGAAAATTAATAAATCTTTAGGTTAAAAACAGACAGGACAAAGAATAACTACAGATTATTTCCCTTAGACGTTTGCAACAGCATATAGTACATTAATCACACAGAAACAGCCACAATTCTTTGTAACCTCGTTTATAATGCGCAGGTATGGCATTGCAATAATTTACAAGTTAAAATTCACCCATTACCCATGCAAATACCAACGAAATATGTCATATAGGGAAATATCGTAGTGCCTTCATTAGGCATTTCTACTTTATGGCATTCTTACATTCTTTAATTTTCGTGAATTACTATGAGGGCCTACATAAACAAAACGACTTTCACTTATTTCTGTATAACGTTGATTTTAGACAACAGAGTTAGTCGACTGCATCTGTGTCTTTACTATCTACATAACAGATTCAAGACCATTGTTTTCGCATTGTATGTTTGCTCTGCTGTTACCCTCAAATAAACGTGTTATTAATAAGTGCAATGAAAATTTGTCGTTATTGCCCTTAAATAACATCACGTTATTTTTGTTTTTTTTGTTTTCCATTGCTGGCGATGCTATCAATTCTCTATAAATATTTTTATTTCTTTAATAATGCAAATTCATGTTATATTACCATCCAGAACAACTTAAATTTCTTATCATTACTGAATTTCATCACAGTGTAACGTGTGTTGGACTGTGACGACTACAACTTTGTTGTAGCTTCCAGTTTGCGGAACTGGCGGCTGTTTAGGGGAGGGCCTTACACTATTGTGAGGCGTGGGAGGGGGGGCGGGGTGAATGGGCGGGACTTGTTCCGGGGGAAATCCTAGCGCTAAGGGCACGTGTGGTAGACGGCCCGCGCTATCGACCGCCGCTGTCGAACGACCGCCTCACGACCCGGCCACGCTTGAGGAGGTCTAGCCACAGCCAAGGCGCCCCGGGGCCTGATACGGCTTCCCCAGCCGAGGTCACTCGCTGCGGGGGCGGGGGAAGACCGACCGCGCTACCACATCACTGCCTCCCCCTCCCCCTGTACCTAGTGCGGCGGCGCGGTTCTTTCCGTCCCTTTAGGACGGACCTGGGAATGCAGGACATTTCTCACGATTTCACCTGCTTAGCGAAGGGTTAGGTTGCTTGTCTCTCCCCCCCCCCCTCCTCCCCCTCGTCATCGCTTACTGACCCTTTTCCGCTGGTTTACTTAACACAGGACCAGAATCTCTCTGGATTTTCCGCCACATTTCTAGATAAAGGTCTGTTGTGGAAACTATTAAATGCATCTCGCATTGAAATCTACACCACATTTCGAGCCTCAGTAAAACTTCGCCAGTCTTGGAGATTTTCCGTCCGTCTAAATCAGGGACTCCCAAAGTGGTAGATATCGACCCCTTGGGGTCGATATCTTTTTCCTAGGGGTCGACATAAATGAAAACTGATTTTGGGAGTCGACGAGGTCTAAAAATCGACCCCTATTAAATTAACACAACTTCTTACTTAAAACTTTCAAGATATGTAGGTACTGTATTGTTTATGTTGTCACGTGTACTAAGAATAATTAATATTTTTGTAGGAAATTGTTGTGCGTTGGCAGGAGAGCCAACACCGTATTATTAGAGAAAGCCGAAAGGCACGCGTTTAAGCTCACGCAGGCTGGCGTGAGGTCTGGAACAGGACAAGGTAATTACACTTTAGAGAAACGGACGTAGCTGGTGGAATACTTAACTTTAATTCATTAATGGTGAACGTCGCTTTTGACGGTACATGTTTTACAGCATCAATAGTAACTGGTAATGGCGCCTTGCTAGGTCGTAGCAAATGACGTAGCTGAAGGCAATGCTAAACTGCCGTCTCTGCAAATGAGAGCGTATTTTGTCAGTGAACCATCGCTAGCAAAGTCGGCTGTACAACTGGGGCGAGTGCTAGGAAGTCTCTCTAGACCTGCCGTGTGGCGGCGCTCGGTCTGCAATCACTGACAGTGGCGACACGCGGGTCCGACATGTACTAGCGGACCGCGGCCGATTTAAAGGCTACCACCTAGCAAGTGTGGTGTCTGGCGGTGACACCACAGAAATAACATCGTTGTTGTAATGTAAAGTCTCAAGTTCGTACAAGATGAAAAACTCGGCAAGTCTGTGTCGACAAGTTTGTGCAAGATAATGAGTTCGAGCGTACGTCTTTCAGGGGCGTTTTGACTTGCTCTGTAAACTAAAGATAGGTCCCCTTATTCGCAATACTCTGCTAACTTAAAGCATTGCTAATTCTCACTCTGTCTTCTTCTATTGACCTAACTCAGAATGAAAAATAACACCCTGTAGCAGCTGTTTTAAGTTAGCGGACCATCATGAAAAAGGGGTTTGATCTTAAAAGTAGGTAATTTGGCCATGGGGGTCACTTGTCCAAAATACTTTGGGGACTCTAAATTACACGTGCCTTTTTCGGTGCTCCTGCAGCAACTTTCTGTCGTGTTTTGTGTACCGTGGGGAATCAGTTCCGTCTCTTATTAATTTATTTGGTATGAATCTCTAGAGTGCTGTTGATACTATTTCTTTGAACTTAAGCCACATATGGTCTTCACTTACATAGTTTGGAAGGATTGGAGACTGTCTCTTAAAAAGACGTCAAACTAATTTTTAGCTGCTTTTATACATAGATACATTTCGCGTTTAGTTTCGGTGAGTTTCTCTGTTACGGAATTGAGCCTCGCTACGACTGTAATCCCTGTATCCGTCGTGACCCTCAGCATTATTTGTGGCTAAGAGGTCGAGTGTGTTTTCGTAACCATTTACAATTTGAATGGCCTCGTGAACTAATTCTTCAAAATAATTTTAAAAAAGCATTTAGAACAATTACGGAAGTTGTTTTCTATCTACAATAGGGTCTTAAAATGTATTTTTGTCAACATACGAAGGTATTTTGAAGTCACTGCCAACTGTATGAGTAGCGTACCTATTTGTGATGAGACTCGAGTTTTCTTTGAACTGTTCAGCAACTGTTTCATCTGAGACCGGGGGTCGGTAAGAGGAGCCAGTTATTAATTTATTCCGGTTGTCGAATATAGCCTCTGCCACTACTAAGTCACAGGAACTATCTGCTTCAATGTCACTTGTCAGCTGAAACACACATTACATTATTTTTCCTTAAGTTGTGCTTCTTGTTTCTGTTGTAGTGCAGATCATTACAATTACGGTTTTTCCCTCCAAAACCTAGGAACCTGTAAATATCAGAGCTAAACAATGTAGAATGACAACGTACGTTACAAGCATAGCATTCTGTATTACTTCATTTCCTTATTTCCAACATTTTAGAATTGTACGTTTACTTTAGATGACATGTCAATCTTTGATGTTCTTATCTGTATTTACTGAACGTGTTCTCAGTCAAGTTTTCAACATTGTCCCGCTACACTTTATTAGCTAATGTTCCGCCGCAAGGGAGTTCGCATTTTAGAGAGTAAATTAATATAGAGTATGTCGTTCTTCTTTTCAAACATTCACATTCTCATTTCTTCTTTCCTTATTGTCTTTAGGGCATGCAGTTGTAGTAATTAAAGAAGGCACAAATGCAGTGATAAAAAAGAAATGATTAGCATACATTCGCATTTTCTTGACATCGTTCCTTTCTTCTTGCCCGCCATGGCGATGGACAGTTTCAATCAGTAAGCGTTAAAGGAAGCTACCGTACAGACAGAGGGATCTATATTTATACTTGGCACAACTAATTACATACTGGCATAATCTTCGGTATTGCTTTCGTTTCCCAAAAGCTATAAATATTTCGATTTCGGAAAAGAAGCTCTGTATTTGGCCAAGATGTCGAAGGCGAACGTCCCTTACGTACTGGCTGTATCGAGTAAGATGTGGAGACGGCGGCTGGAAACCGGACAGAAGTAGTACGAGGAAGGGCGTCCCCTTATCTGAGGGATCGCTACTCGAGCCACCTGGTGGAGGGGCAGGTGTGGCGAATGTCCGCACACCCGGACCTGCACCTACCTGTGAACATTGTCTCAGCAGGTCATCAGTAGGGAAGCCGAGTGAAACCTACTGTACTTCGATGTGAACCGGGCTGCAATTAAAGTCACTAACCTACGTTTCGGGAGACAGTTTTCACACGAAATGAAAGATTGCAAATTTTGTCCTCAGTTAATATATTCTGAAACTTGGGTGAACAAGTGTCACTGCCAAGCCCGTGTTAGTCTTAACACAGTCACTCACAATGCCTTTCACTCACGTTAGCAAGTTTATGGTGTTCCATTTCCGAAAACGCAATAGCTACAAATATACTGATTGTTTTTGATTGAGAACGCTCGCCAAATATTAAGTCTGTCGGTACCAAATGCAGTCAGTTTTCAGCCACCGACCTGCTCAATACGCCACGCGTAATTTATGTCTTTTCTCGTTACAAAATTCACTTAAAAATTCGGAAATTTCTACACACCCATCGGAATAATTATGCCGTCACTTTACAACACTTTTGATGTATGAAACACTGCCAGATCCGGCAACTTACCGTTTCCGTCGGAACTACTACTTCACACGTTCGATCTGTTTCATGTCTCGGCTCCGACTCCTCTCTAGAATACTCTAAGTCGTCTCTACCAGCAGAGAAATACGCGCGAAGAATGTTGCTCAACCACTGGTCAGTTTACTCAACAGCCAATAGCACAACAACACTCTCCCGCGTCAGTCCGCGCTTTTCATCAGTAACCAATCGCAAAATAGTAAACCTAACGACTGCACTTTTTGCCGACGTAATTATCTAATACGCTGAATTTTTGCTTATGCATGAAGTTATTTACTATTGTTATTTATACCTGAATTAACTTTCCCTTTACCATAAACTTACTTCACAAATCTATTCTATAAAAATGCCCTTTGTCCGTATCCATACAAATGTACCCACACTAAATCCTGCTACATAATTCGTTAAACAATTATCTTCATATTAACCCTAAACCACACTCAAGCATCATTCATACTGCTAAACACATTTATCACATTTTACATACACAAAAAGACATAACACTTTATCAAAATACTAGAACACCTTATGAAAAACTTTCTATTACTTCAGTGCACTCTACTGGGCACAATCGAAACTAAATCAGTCCCCTATCCAGTACTGTCCTCTATCGGCTGATACATAAACTACGTGCGCGTCCAGTCTCGCGTCACCATCTGTCACTGTCCAGCTCTGAGACACATCTCCCACTTAACCGCCTCCAAGGCAGGATCGGTGTACGGCGCTTCTTCTCTGAAAACGCTGCTCAGGAAAAGTCTCTCACCCTACGTTGACATATATGGAAGCCGTGATGGAAACGACTACTAGTAGACATAAGAAAAATTTCGGATAGTTACAAACTAATATAGCAGCTACAAGCGATACAGTGATGCCAGATACTGTTGTCAACAAGTCGGAGACAGTGTCTTCTCAAAACGAGATTTCCGTGCTTGCAAAACGATAAAACTTCACTATAACACTTAACGGACTACCAGCTCAAGATATGAGATGTCCCAAGGAAACTGCGAATGCAATTAGAATCGAAGCCACCAGGGTCTTACGGCACAGTAAACCTTCGGAATTTGTAGACAACATAATTGTATGGAAATAAACAGCAACGATGGTCGAAGTAGAGAGGATATAAAATGTACACTGGCAATGGCAAGGAAAGCGTTTCAGAAGAACAGAAATTCGTTAGGAAGTGAAACTTGGACGATGAATAGTTTGGACAAGAAGAGAATATAGAAGCTTTCGAAATGTGGTGCTACAGAAGAATGCTAAAGATTAGATGGGTAGATCACATAACTAATGAGGAGGTATTGAATAGAACTGGGGAGAAGAGGAGTTTGTGGCACAACTTGACTAGAAGAAGGGACCGGTTGGTAGTACATGTTCTGAGACATCGAGGGATCACAGATTTAGTACTGGAGGGCAGCGTGGAGGGTAAAAATCGTAGAGGGAGACCAATAGATGAATACACTAAGCACATACAGAAGGATGTAGGCTGCAGAAGGTACTGGGAGATGAAGAAGTTTGCACAGGATAGAGTAGCATGGAGAGCTGCATCGAACCAGTCTCAGGACTGAAGACCACAACAACAACAATAATTTACTTACAATCAATTATTCAAAACGACAGTCACGGTCGCATTATTTATTTTGCCTCCAACCGGTTTCAGCTCGCGATGGGGGTCTTCTTCAGGGCAATTTACACCATTTGGTCGCTCGCTGGAGTCGTCAGCCTCCCTGTGCACGGTTGCTAACTATAGCGAGCGACCGAATGGTGTAAATTGCCCTGAAGATGACGCCCATCGCGGGCTGAAACCGGTTGGAGGCAAAATAAATAATGCGACTGCGACTGTCATTTTGAATAACAGAAACCTTTGGAAAGTAATTTAACCAAAGGCGAAAGGAAGGGTCTATCATTTAAATGCAAATAAAAACGGTGCTTCTTCCTGCTGATAAAGGGAATGCTACTATTCTTATGAATACAGAGGATTATCGAAGCAAAATTTTGAACCTTTCAACCTGAAGACAGTACAAAAAAATTTACGAAAGAACCTACAGCCAGCGTACTGAGGAAAAAAGATAGTCTGATAAAGTCATCTACCTCTATTCTAAAAGAAGATAAAAGGGCTATGATGAAGAATGAAGCTGTGTGTCCTAGACTGTATGCTGTACCCAGAATTCATAAAATACACTCCTGGAAATTGAAATAAGAACACCGTGAATTCATTGTCCCAGGAAGGGGAAACTTTATTGACACATTCCTGGGGTCAGATACATCACATGATCACACTGACAGAACCACAGGCACATAGACACAGCCAGCAGAGCATGCACAATGTCGGCACTAGTACAGTGTATATCCACCTTTCGCAGCAATGCAGGCTGCTATTCTCCGATGGAGACGATCATAGAGATGCTGGATGTAGTCCTGTGGATCGGCTTGCCATGCCATTTCCACCTGGCGCCTCAGTTGGACCAGCGTTCGTGCTGGACGTGCAGACCGCGTGAGACGACGCTTCATCCAGTCCCAAACATGCTCAATGGGGGACAGATCCGGAGATCTTGCTGGCCAGGGTAGTTGACTTACACCTTCTAGAGCACGTTGGGTGGCACGGGATACATGCGGACGTGCATTGTCCTGTTGGAACAGCAAGTTCCCTTGCCGGTCTAGGAATGGTAGAACGATGGGTTCGATGACGGTTTGGATGTATCGTGCACTATTCAGTGTCCCCTCGACGATCACCAGTGGTGTACGGCCAGTGTAGGTGATCGCTCCCCACACCATGATGCCGGGTGTTGGCCCTGTGTGCCTCGGTCGTATGCAGTCCTGATTGTGGCGCTCACCTGCACGGCGCCAAACACGCATACGACCATCATTGGCACCGAGGCAGAAGCGACTCTCATCGCTGAAGACGACACGTCTCCATTCGTCCCTCCATTCACGCCTGTCGCGACACCACTGGAGGCGGGCTGCACGATGTTGGGGCGTGAGCGGAAGACGGCCTAACGGTGTGCGGGACCGTAGCCCAGCTTCATGGAGACGGTTGCGAATGGTCCTCGCCGATACCCCAGGAGCAACAGTGTCCCTAATTTGCTGGGAAGTGGCGGTGCGGTCCCCTACGGCACTGCGTAGGATCCTACGGTCTTGGCGTGCATCCGTGCGTCGCTGCGGTCCGGTCCCAGGTCGACGGGCACGTGCGCCTTCCGCCGACCACTGGCGACAACATCGATGTACTGTGGAGACCTCACGCCCCACGTGTCGAGCAATTCGGCGGTACGTCCACCCGGCCTCCCGCATGCCCACTATACGCCCTCGCTCAAAGTCCGTCAACTGCACATACGGTTCACGTCCACGCTGTCGCGGCATGCTACCAGTGTTAAAGACTGCGATGGAGCTCCGTATGCCACGGCAAACTGGCTGACACTGACGGCGGCGGTGCACAAATGCTGCGCAGCTAGCGCCATTCGACGGCCAACACCGCGGTTCCTGGTGTGTCCGCTGTGCCGTGCGTGTGATCATTGCTTGTACAGCCCTCTCGCAGTGTCCGGAGCAAGTATGGTGGGTCTGACACACCGGTGTCAATGTGTTCTTTTTTCCATTTCCAGGAGTGTAGATTATCCTTTGAGACCCATAGTCAATGCCATCAATTCTGCCACATACGAAATAGCGAGGTATCTAGGAACTCGACAGCAACAGGTCGGTATCTGCGTCCTAAGAGTTGCCATCCACCACACCAACGCAGTGCCGTCCTTAGGTAGGACTCTGGTACGGAGAGCACATGCCATTTCCGACGCGGACAGCTTAACCCTAGAACCAGCGCATTTGATGGCTGTTTTTAAGGGAAACTGATGCTCCGACAAGCAGATTCGTCGGGCTGTGGAGTTCGGACCATCTCCGGAGGTGCGTGAAAAGGGACATAAACCGCTGGCCTTTCTTCCTTATGCTAGAGGCATATCGTTTAAGATTGGACGAATTTTAAGAGTGCGTTGCGTCCACCTTCCAAGATTGGGGCACTACTCGGCTCTGTGAAAGATGATTTGGGGCTTAGGAAACCCGGCGTGTACAAAATTCCGTGTCAGTGTGGGAAAGATTACGTCGGCCGTTCGATTCGCACAGTGCATGACAGGTGTGTTGAACATGGCCGTCATACGAGGCTACAACAGCCGGAAAAATCGGCAGTAGAACAACACTGCCTAAATGAGGGACACGGAATGAAATTTGGTGAAACTGTGGTAGTGGCCAACATTTCCGGTTTTTGGAACAGTGTCGATAAAGAGGCGATTGAAATTAGGTTGGCTGATAATTTAATCAACAGAGACAATGGGTTTCCTCTCAGCAAGATGCGCAATCCTGTATTGTCTCGCATCAAAACTGAACGTTCTTCGGTGCGGCCCTGAGTGCGATATGTCGTTGCCAGCTGTGTTCTACTGACAAGGGAACCTCCCCATCGCACCCCCCTCACATTTAGTTATGAGTTGGCACAGTGGACAGGCCTTGAAAAACTGAACACAGATCAATCGAGAAAACAGAAAGAAGTTGTATGGAACCGCGAAAAAAATTAGTAAAATCTACAAACTGAGTAGTCCATGCGCAAGATAGGCAACATCAAGGACAGATGAGCTCAGCAGCGCCGTGGTCCCGTGGTTAGCGTGAGCAGCTGCGGAACGAGAGGTACGTGGTTCAAGACTTCCTTCGAATGAAAATTTTAATTTTTTATTTTCAGACAATTATCAAAGATCAGACACACACACACACACACACACACACAGACAACTTCGCTCTCCAAAATTCCAGGACATGTTCACATTTGCTTGGACATATGCAGGATTTGACGGTCTACACACGGAAAAATTTGAAAGCGTTAAAAACATATGTTTTGACAGAGCACAGGGAAAACTGTGAAACTGTTGCATTCATTTACTGCAGTTTATGTGACAAACTCTTTATGTTTTCATCACTTTTTTGGGAGTGATTATCACATCCACAAGAAAACCTAAATCGGGCAAGGCAGAAGAATCTTTCTACCCATTCGCCTAGTGTACAAGTTAGGTGGGTCGACAATATATTCCTGTCGTGTGACTCACATGCCGTCACCATAGTCGTATGGAATATATCAGACGTGTTTTCATGTGGAGGAATCGGTTGACCTATGACATTGCGATCAAATGTTTTCGGTTCCCATTCGAGAGGCACGTCCTTTCGTCAACTAATAGCACGGTTTTGCGGTGCGGTCGCAAAACTCACACCAAACTTATTACAGTGAACAGAGACGTCAATGAACGGACGGAAGGATCGTAACTGCGAAAATAAAGAAAGTAAAATTTTCAGTCGAGGGAGGACTTCAACCAAGGACCTCTCTTTCCACAGCTACTCACGCTGACCACGGCGCTCCTGAGTTCAGATTATCCTTAATGTTGGCTATCTTGCGCATGGACTACACAGTTTGTATATTTTGCTTATTTTTTTCATAGTTCCACACAACTTCTTCCTGTTTCCTCGATTGATCTGTGTTCAGTTTTTCAAGGCCTATCCACTGTGCCAACTTGTAACTAAATCTGAGGGGGGTGCGATGGGGAGGTTCCCTTGTAAGGGCTGCGCCACCTCCCTGCCTAGGAAGGCAGCAACCGTGATGGGCGGCGCATGCGCCGTGTACTGAACGGCGGCCTAGGCCTACATAGGACGTCGATTTGCAGCCCGGCGTCAATTCTCAGCGGGACTCGTCAGCAGAAGCAGCGTTCTCCTGAAGATGGCGACCAGCTGGATAGCCGTAATATCAAGTTGATTTTAGGATCCGGTAGCAAACCCGAAGAGACTTCAAAGACTTTATTACGCCGGGAAAGCCCACGTAATCATATCTAGGAACTCGTTTACAACCATATATTGGGAAAACTGGCTCTCCTATAAAAGACTACCGCCATTTTATTGAGACATTTGGACTAATTCTAGCTCCTGAAGATATTCTTGCAAGTTTTGACACAGTCCTCATTCACTATGATTCCAGTCAACGAAGTTAAGAGTTCCATAGCGGATATTTTTCCAGGATACTTCTCTTTTTATACATAACACTACTTAGTCAGTTCCAGTGCGACGATGAATTTTATGAGCAGCTTGACGGTGTAGCAATGGGTAACGCATTACTTCCTGCGATAGCTAATTTCCGTATTGAGAAATTCGAATAATCTGCTCTGGAAAAAGCAAATAAACTATCTCGCTAGTATCGGTTCGTAGAGGCAACATTAGTTGTTTGGCTCCATGGTACAAAGGCCTTGGACGAATTTTTTGATCAGGTAAATGGAAATTAATCCAAAAATCCAGTTCACCATGGAAATGGAAAGTAATAAAATACCTTTCTTCGATGTTTTAGTTAAGAAAAGATCAGATGGAAGTTTGGAACATAAAGTTTTTCGGAAATTAAGGCATACCAACAGATATTTCCATAAAACTTCCGCTCACTATCCACAACAAGAGAGAGGTGTCATTGAGTCTTGTCAATAGAGCCGAGCGCTTACGCACATCGGAACACCTGGACCCTGAAATTGAGCACTTGAAGCAAGCGTTAGAGAGTAAACTACTCAGGGAAAGGCGTAAAGACAATTTTGCGACCAAGGAACAGAAAACTGAAAGACAAGGATGAACCACAACGACGGGAAAATAGTTTCTCTCCCTTTTATTAAAGAAGTAACGCATCAGACCGGTAGGCCAACAAAGGAAATCAGCTAATTACTCCGATCTGCGAAGGATAAACGCCCTCCTCTGTCGACGTGTGGTGTACACAAAACTCCGTGTACGTGTGGTAAGGCTTATATTGCAACTACCGAGAAGCGCGTAAACACACGGCTAAAAGAGCGCAAAAGACTTCGCCGACTAGGAAAAATTGAGAAGGCAACTGTAGCAGATACAAAATGTCAAATTATTACCCACGACTATTTCGACAAGCCATTGAAATTTATAAGCATCAGGATAATTTTATCAGGAAAGAGGAGGCAATGAGACTTAACGACATATGAGCAGTAGCCCTGCAGAATCCCTAGACAATTTTATCTTTGACAAGACAATCCATAGTTCAGTTTTATCTTCGCCAAGGATTATCTCTGCTCATCACGTGTTACTTGGACCACGCCGCCCTTTCCTACAGTATTTATGTCGCTCTGGCACGTCCGACCGGTCAGTCGGCAAGACTCAACGGAGGAGCGCCTCTGAAGAGGCCCAGCGCAGTCCTGGCCGAAACGTCAGGAACAGAAGAGTTTCTTGGTCCACGACCTAACATCCCCAAAAGGTTTACCAGCAGCTATGCCATCCGCTCGTGTAAGCCTTCATTCTATGAAAAGTCTTCTAAAATATTTTCTTCGCTTCACGTGTCAGATGCTAGCAATTTCTGCTTGGCCAAAACAGACACGACAGAGAAATTGCATTACCTCTACTTCCTCTAAAAACTCGCTGAAGTCGACCGTGGAAAGATCAGTTTGGACTCCGTTGAAATGTGGGCAAACACGAGGCAACACTGACCCTACGACTTACCTTAGAAGGTGTATAATATTACTAATATTATAACATTATGTTACGATGTTTTGGGGGTGGTGAGTTCATTTGAAATATAGACTTCAGTATTAGCTGTGGAAGTTAATTTCTGATATCTTCAAATGTTCCTGATAAAATTAACCCCTCAAAAGACATTTACTGGTTGTTCAGCAGTTAGTAGGTAATATTATAAAACTTTTAATCATGTCTCCTGGTGCCATATTTCTGACACGGTTAAACGGTAAATCAAAAATATTTCCTAGCTTTTTGATTGATTTCCATCCCACCGTTCAGCATCGGATTGACATCACACCAGCGAGACAATGGAGGCCACTCACCTATCTCGAAATTACGCAGCGTGAAAAACTTCTAAAACGCAACTTACCGTACTAAACCGAGATGTTGCATTAATGGACGAGGAAAGTAGTTTCTCCATTCAAACATGGCTGTTACCATTAAATTAACGTAGTTATTTAACCAAAAGTTACAGATACGAGAGGGACACTTACGTTTTATGAGACAGCAATCAATAACAAACGAGTCAGACAGCCGGAGAAAGAATAATAATAATAATAATAATAATAATAATAATAATAATAATAATAATAATAATAATAATAATAATAATAATAATAATAATGGTTACTACAAATATTGGAAATATACAAAGTAGATCCTAAATTGATACAGTTTCTAAACATAGCCCCGTGGAGGCCCGGGAGAAGAATAGGCCTCCGGTATGTTCTGCCAGTCGTAAAAGGCGACGAAAAGAACAAACCACTGATAGGGCTAACCCCCCTTTTAGTGTGATTACTTGGTTCAGGACAGAACTAAAGGAGCCTCGGACAAGCGCCGTCATGGTCGGGGACGACGCTTGAACCCTATGCCCGCCCACAATGGTAACGACACTGCTAGCCAACTGGAAAAGGATTTAAATCCGAATAGAGGTGTTTTGCAGGATATGCTTCCTGCAACCACCCTAGAAGGAAAACAAAGACAGAGGATGAGATGGTCAGATGAAGTTAATCGACACCTCATGTTCTGTTATTACCAAGCAACAAACCTAGGAACCAACACAACTGGATACAGATCACAAGTATACACAACATTTATTACCAGATACCCGGAATTAAAATTTTTAACAGAACAACGACTAGCTGATCAGATCCGTGTAATAATCAAAAATAACAGGATACCCCAGTCAGAATTAGAAAACATCAAACAACAAGTACAACAAATACTGGAGCAAAATAATGTGCAATCAGAAGAAGAAGAAAACACAGTAATGGACTCAAACATCCCAGAGAAAACAAACAAAGAACAAAATGCGTCAATTAAACAATCAGAGGAAAACGAAATCTTAAGACAGCCACCAGAACAAGCACAAATAGAACACGAACGGAGACACGTGTTAGATATAGAAGACAAATTTCAGCTGACCTATATAGAATACAAAGACACAAATACAGACATTAGACCATTCTTGCATAGACCGCCAAATAACCCACAAGTCGAAACAACAATAAAAACTATCAACACAATCATACACAACAAAATAAATGAAAACACAACTATGGAAGAGTTACAACTACTGGTTTATATAGGAGCACTCACTACACTAAATATACACACTAGGCAGAGATCAGAACAAACCAACACACAGAAGAAACCCACAAAACCAGCATGGCAACACAGGTTACAGATCAGAATAGAAAAACTGAGAAAAGGCATCGGACAGCTAACGCAATTTATAAGAAATGAAATATCAGACAAAAAACGAAAAAGTTTAGGTAAAATCTCACAACAAGAAGCAATAGAGCAATTAGATGAAAAAAAGCAGAAATTGCAAGCATTGGCCAAACGACTTAGAAGATACAAAAAAAGTGAAAATAGAAGGAAACAAAACCAAACATTCAACACAAACCAAAAGAAATTTTACCAAACAATGGATAACTCGCACATTAAAATAGACAATCCACCAAACATAACAGACATGGAACACTTCTGGAGCAGCATATGGTCAAACCCGGTACAACATAACAGGCATGCACGGTGGATACAAGCAGAAACAGACACATACAAGATAATACCACAAATGCCTGAAGTGATAATTTTGCAACATGAAGTCACCCGAGCAATTAATTCTACACACAATTGGAAAGCCCCTGGAAATGATAAAATAGCAAATTACTGGCTAAAGAAGTTCACCTCAACACATTTACATCTAACTAAATTATTTAACAGTTACATTGCAGACCCATACACATTCCCTGATACACTTGCACATGGAATAACCTATCTGAAACCTAAAGATCAAGCAGACACAGCAAACCCAGCTAAATATCGCCCCATAACATGCCTACCAACAATATACAAAATATTAACTTCAGTCATCACACAGAAATTAATAACACATACAACACAGAACAAAATTATAAATGAAGAACAAAAAGGCTGCCGCAAAGGAGCACGAGGATGTAAAGAGCAACTGATAATAGATACAGAGGTGACATATCAAGCTAAAACTAAACAAAGGTCCCTACACTACGCATACATTGATTACCAAAAAGCCTTTGATAGTGTACCCCACTCATGGTTACTACAGATATTGGAAATATACAAAGTAGATCCTAAATTGATACAGTTTCTAAACACAGTAATGAAAAATTGGAAAACCACACTTAATATCCAAACAAATTCAGATAACATCACATCACAGCCAATACAGATCAAGCGTGGAATATACCAAGGAGACTCATTAAGTCCTTTCTGGTTCTGTCTTGCTCTGAACCCACTATCCAACATGCTAAATAATACAAATTATGGATACAATATTACTGGAACATACCCACACAAAATCACACATTTGCTATACATGGATGATCTAAAACTACTGGCAGCAACAAATCAACAACTCAACCAATTACTAAAGATAACAGAAGTATTCAGCAATGATATAAATATGGCTTTTGGAACAGACAAATGTAAGAAAAATAGCATAGTCAAGGGCAAACACAACTAAACAAGAAGATTACATATTGGATAACCACAGCGACTGCATAGAAGCGATGGAAAAAACAGATGCCTATAAATACCTAGGATACAGACAAAAAATAGGAATAGATAATACAAATATTAAAGAAGAACTAAAAGAAAAATATAGACAAAGACTAACAAAAATACTGAAAACAGAATTGACAGCAAGAAACAAGACAAAAGCTATAAATACTTATGCTATACCAGTATTGACCTACTCATTTGGAGTAGTGAAATGGAGTGACACAGACCTAGAAGCACTCAATACACTTACACGATCACAATGCCACAAATATAGAATACATCACATACATTCAGCAACAGAAAGATTCACATTAAGCAGAAAGGAAGGTGGAAGGGGATTTATAGATATAAAAAACCTACATTATGGACAGGTAGACAATTTAAGAAAATTCTTTCTAGAACGAGCAGAAACTAGCAAAATACACAAAGCAATCACTCATATAAATACATCAGCTACACCATTGCAATTTCATAACCACTTCTACAACCCTTTAGATCACATAACATCAACAGATACAAAGAAAGTAAATTGGAAAAAGAAAACACTACACGGCAAGCACCCGTATCATCTAACACAGCCACACATAGATCAAGACGCATCCAACACACGGCTAAGAAAAGGCAATATATACAGTGAGACGGAAGGATTCGTGATCGCAATACAGGATCAAACAATAAACACCAGATATTACAGCAAGCATATTATTAAAGATCCCAATACCACAACAGATAAATGCAGACTTTGCAAACAACAAATAGAAACAGTAGATCACATCACAAGCGGATGTACAACACTAGCAAATACAGAATACCCCAGAAGACATGACAATGTAGCAAAAATAATACATCAACAACTTGCCATAAAACATAAACTAATAAAACAACACGTTCCCACATACAAGTACACACCACAAAATGTACTGGAGAATGATGAATACAAATTATACTGGAACAGAACGATTATAACAGATAAAACAACACCACATAACAAACCTGACATCATACTCACCAATAAAAAGAAGAAATTAACACAACTAATTGAAATATCCATACCCAATACAACAAATATACAAAAGAAAACAGGAGGAAAAAATTGAAAAATACATCCAACTGGCTGAGGAAGTCAAGGACATGTGGCATCAGGATAAAGTTGACATTATACCAATTATACTATCAACTACAGGAGTCATACCACACAATATCCACCAGTACATCAATGCAATACAGCTACATCCAAACTTATATATACAATTACAGAAATCCGTAATTATTGATACATGTTCAATTACCCGAAAGTTCCTAAATGCAATATAACATATACCATACAGTTACAAGGAAGTCACGCTTGACCGAGGTCCGCGTCACGTTCCATTTTTAACCAGACTTAAGTCTGAGAAAAAAAAAAGTCGATAATAATAATAATAATAATAATAATAAGAAGAAGAAGAAGAAGAAGAAGAAGAAGAAGAGCGCAGTTCCCACTTTCATACAGTCAAATTACGGCGACTGCCTTAAACATGCTTTACATAGTGTCTTTCATAAAGTTTCGAGGTATAAACGTTTCTCTGGAACATTCTTTATATCAACAGTACGAGCGCATTTTGTAAAATTATGACCATTCCTCCTTAATTTACAAATACATTTACACAGAGAAAATTTATTGTTAACGTTTTTTAGCATTAATTAAACGTTTGCGGCACATTTTATTAATTATTCAAAAACCGGCATTTCAAGTGGATGAAGGAAAATCAAACCTAGCACCATAGCATTTGTAAGAGAGAACTTTTTGACAGTGTTGCATGGAATACTCTTTCAAATTATAAAGGTGGCAGTGGTAAAATACTGGAAGAGCAAAGCTGTTTATAATTTGTAAAGAAACCAGGGGGCAGTTAAGAGCAGAGGGACACGAAAGTGAGCAGTGGTTGAGAACGTAGTGAGACAGGCTACAACCCCATCTCAGATGTTATTCACTACAAACACTAAAGAAAAATGTAGAGAAGAAATTAAAACTTCAGGGTAAAGAAATAAAAACCTTGAGGTCTGGCGATGACATTGTAATTCTGTCGGAGATAGCAAATGACTTGGAAGAAAAGTTGAACGGAATGGACAGTATGTTGAAGGGAGGATATAAGATGAACATCAACAAAAGCAAAACCAATACAATAGAATGTTGTCGAATGAGATCGGGCAATGCTGAGGAAATCAGATTGGCAAAGGAGGTATTTGAGATACATCAGCTCTGCTATTTGGGCAGCAAACTAACTGATGATGGTCGAAGCAGAGAGGATGTAAAGTGTACACTGGCAAAGGCTAGAAAAGAGGTCTTCAAAAATAGAAATTTGTTAACATCGTCTATCGATTTGTCAGGAAGTAGTTTCTGGCAGTAGTTTCGTATGTAGTGTAACCAGGTATGGAAGTGAAACATTCTTAGCTCTTGTTGATTGTTTGTTGGTTGGTTGGTTGGTTGGTTGTTGGTTGGTTGGTTGGTTTGACCGCGCTTGTAGGCAGCCCAATAGCTAAAACAGAGTGTATGAATCGCCATGAAGCTTATGTAATAAGAGATAATTAATACTTGCGGTAATGGAATTAAAGCATGCGTTCTTGTTGAAACTAAATTTGGTGCCATGAGCAGCTTTCCTCGCAACGTACAAAAATTACAATGTAACGTACCAAAGTCACACAAACCGTATTTTGCTTAGCACAAAGCTACTTATTCTGGGTATTACACACACACACACACACACACACACACACTTAAGTTACGCTGATCTTACCTCTAATGTTCTGTGGTTGCCGATGACACAGCCCATCCATTAAATTTTGATCATAAGCAGGTGTTCTGCCAGATAGGAGAAATTTAATGCCTCTTTTTACAGTTGCAGGTTAAAGGCGTAAGTAGAAACAAAAAAAAAATGGGACGTCTTTTATAACACGCAATATAAATACATTTCTTCTTGCATTTGTATCACACATAGCATTTGCAATACTTGGTGTTGACACAGTAAAAAATTACACCTTCTTCTTGTGTACCATCTAAAACAAAGGTACTGTGAAGCGAGATTGAAACAAAAGTTGTTGAAAAAATGAATCTTGTCTTCACATATCTCTTCTGTTACAAACGTTATTTCAAATTCCTATATTTAACGGTCTTCTACGGCGATATACGACTTTCTTATTACTAATGAGGAAAAGAAAACACTCTTATATATTGATATTGCGAGAAAAATGAAAAGCTATTACGTAACACGCACGATAAATAGTTTAGACGACAAGACAATAAGAAGCTTTTGATACGTAATGCTGCAGAGTAATGTTGAAGATAAGATGAGGTACTGAATTGTATTGGGGAGAAGAGGAGTTTGTGGCACAGCTTGACTAGAAGGGATCTGTTGGTAGGACATGTTCTGAGGCGTGGAGGATCGCCAATTTACTATTGGAGGGCAGCGTGGAGGGTAAAAATCGTAGAGGGAGACCGAGAGATGAATACACTAAGCAGATTCAGAAGGATGTAGGTTGCAGTAGGTACTGGGAGATGAAGCAGCTTGCACAGTATAGAGTAGCATGGAGAGCTGCATCAAACCAGTCTCTGGAAAGAAGACAGTTTCTATAATAGAAAGTGTGATCAGAAAGTAAAGAATTTTTTAATTTCGCGGTCTTTATGGCTCTTTTAATTTTATCTTTTTCCGACACATGTTCGTGATGTATACTTGAATTTTGAGCTGTTTTGAATATTTAGTTGAGAGCCGAAAAGGTTTGTCTGTTTTCAAGTGATCCGTGAACTGCTTTCGCAAGAATTGGGTAAAAGAAAGTGTACTAAATTTTTCTTGATGAATATAATAATGTGCAGCGCCGCATTTGAAATGTTGACTGTGGCTTTTGGCGAATCTAGACAAGAGTTTACAAGTGGTACAAACGTTTCAAAGATGGTCGCCCTAGGGCATAAATTACTGACGAAAACATGGAGGAAGTAAAGAAAATGGTTCTGGAAAATTGCCGAAGCATCATCAGAGAGGTGGTTGATGATGTCGGCGTATCCTGTGGCTCATACCAAGCTTTTTTATTTTTTTATTTTTTTTATTTTTATTTCTTTTTTTTTTTTTTTTTTTTGCTCGGACGTTTTCGCCATGAAACTTCAACTGCGAAGTCTGTTTACAAATTGTTTAACTTCGACCAAAAACGAGTATGTTTCTTCTTATATGGAATTGTTCTTCACCCTGACTACTATCCGATAATAGGAACTCGAATTTAAAAACACCGAAATGCTCATAAATCAGATAATGTACAATTCGTGACCAAAATATCAGTAATGAAAACCTTGGTAACGTATTATATTCGGATGCTTATGGCATGTGAAAGTGTATTTTATTTTCATGTAGCGTGAAATAAAGTGCGTCAAATATAAAAAAAGTATTCGATAATCGGGCACCCTCCCCTACTGGAGTCACCTGCGCTTTTCTCCAGTCGCTTAGAACTTTGTGCTGGGTGAGAGATTCTCGATGAACGCAAGCTAGATAACGGGCCAATGCCGTAGAGTAGTCGTCGTAAAATGGAACTGGGATTCCATCCCGACCTGGTGATTTTATTTGCCTTCAAATCTTTCAGTTGTTCCTCTAGCCCAGCGATGCTTATTACTACGTCACCTGGTGGTGATCAAATGACGGTGCGTGTGAACAATTTCTTGGACGCGATGTTTAAAACTTGGGCTTTCGTTTTGCTGTCTTCATAGCTGCCGCGCCGAACTTGTCAAAGGGACTGAATGGAAGCCTTAGACCCGCTTAGCGATTTTACGTAAGACCAGAACACTCGGTTTCTCCGCCAGGCCTTTTGTTAAGGTATGACGGCATCGTAGTTTTACGCTTCACGCATAGCTCTTTTGACACACGCACGAATCCCTACTGACCTTGGCTTGTCGTCAACTGTGCGTTCCGTCTCGAACCGAAAGTGCAACAGCCTCTGCTTCCTCAGCGACCTCCGAATTTCGTTACTAAACCGTGGTGGGTCTGTTCCATCCTTTATCCAGTTAACAGGCACACACCTCTCCAGACTACGATTTACAGTCCGCCTAAACTTTGCCCATAATTGCCCTACACCCATATTACTGGAGTTTCGTGATGCCAATTGACTGAGTGAGATGCTAAGAAATGCTTATCTGTTCTGCCTGGCCTTAGTGACAGATTCACTAAGTTTAGTATCCATAGTTGTTACAGTGACATCTGTAATCCCCGTTTCTGTTCCGGCCTATTTCTAGCTACAATGTCTAAGGTTGGTACACTGTCAATGACCAGATATTCGTCAAATTTCTTTGACAAAGATTTTTGACGCCGCGCTAAAAAGGGGCAATAATTACACTGTCCTCATTTTTTCGTCAAATTTTAAGATGGCGGACAAAAACTTGTTACTATGCGCCACAGTTCTTAGTACCACAATTGCATTTGTGTGTATTTGGAAGGAAAGTGGCGGAATAAAGGAAACAAACGTTGACGAAGCCATATGTATTACGTCGGCCGGCCGCGGTGGCCGTGCCGTTGTAGGCGCTCCAGCCCTGAGCCGCGCTGCTGCTACGGTCGCGTGTTCGAATCCTGCCTCGGGCATGGGTGTGTGTGATGTCCTTACGTTATTTGGTTTTAAGTAGTTCTAAGTTCTAGCGGACTGATGACCACAGCAGTTGAGTCCCATAGTGCTCAGAGCCATTTGAACCATTTTGTATTACGTCGGGACAATAAAAACATTTAGCAAACTTTGTTAAGAGAGCTGCAAGTGGAGGAAGTAGAGTCTTAATATACAAATTACTTAAAAGTGGATGAAAGTGTATTTTAGTATTTGCTCAGTAAAACGACTTCTCAGATTACTCCGTTGAGAAATGCTGTACCTGCAGAAGACAGGCAAACTGCGACACTGGGATTTCTTGGTACAGGAGAGAGCTACTCTAGTTTACAACACAGCACTCCAATATCACATCGCACATTAACCGAAATAATTCCAGAAGCGTTCGAAGTGATTTACAAAGAACTCAAGGAGAAATATGTGAAGGTAAATAAATGTTTAGTACACTATATGGGGAAATAAGCACTATTTTTGATTTTGCATAATTTAATTAATGGAATTAGTGTTCCAACAACTACAAAATAAAAAGTAGGAAACAGTCGAAGCGCTTTTTAACGGCACCCAGAGTTCAAAAATGAAGTGCAATGGAAAGCTAAGACAGAATCTTTTTTTATTTGTCACCACATCTTCTATTCCGGCTTGCTGGAAAGTGCCTGGATTTTTCCAGACGTAGAGATGGATTGTGGACGTGAAGTCGCCTGTAGCGTATTCCACCTGTGCAATCAACACGCAATTAGCACTGCGCCCCCTCGGTTAACCCCCAGCCTAGTCGAAGCAAATTTATAAACAAAAAAGTAGTCAAAGGAACATGACAACATTAAAGCCAGGTACACACACACACACACACACACACACACACACACACACACACACACACACACACCACAGAGGTGTAGCGACGCCAACGCTCGAAGCGGTTACATTTCACACTGCAGTGAACAGAAGACTTCTATGATCAAATTTGGGGCGGGGCCCTAGATTTGGCCATGTTTATTTGACATATCAACTTTGACAAAGCAATTTGATAGTGCAATACCGGCCTAAGGTGTGTCCATCGCGTGTGGGCTATCGAGCTAGCTGCTCAAGACAATTTTCAGAAAATGTGTTCAAAGGTATCTCGCATGACTGTCTGTCTTTACGCCCGGCAGTGAACCAATATACACTCCTGGAAATGGAAAAAAGAACACATTGACACCGGTGTGTCAGACCCACCATACTTGCTCCGGACACTGCGAGAGGGCTGTACAAGCAATGATCACACGCACGGCGCAGCGGACACACCAGGAACCGCGGTGTTGGCCGTCGAATGGCGCTAGCTGCGCAGCATTTGTGCACCGCCGCCGTCAGTGTCAGCCAGTTTGCCGTGGCATACGGAGCTCCATCGCAGTCTTTAACACTGGTAGCATGCCGCGACAGCGTGGACGTGAACCGTATGTGCAGTTGACGGACTTTGAGCGAGGGCGTATAGTGGGCATGCCGGAGACCGGGTGGACGTACCGCCGAATTGCTCAACACGTGGGGCGTGAGGTCTCCACAGTACATCGATGTTGTCGCCAGTGGTCGGCGGAAGGTGCACGTGCCCGTCGACCTGGGGCCGGACCGCAGCGACGCACGGATGCACGCCGAGACCGTAGGATCCTACGCAGTGCCGTAGGGGACCGCACCGCCACTTCCCAGCAAATTAGGGACACTGTTGCTCCTGGGGTATCGGCGAGGACCATTCGCAACCGTCTCCATGAAGCTGGGCTACGGTCCCGCACACCGTTAGGCCGTCTTCCGCTCACGCCCCAACATCGTGCAGCCCGCCTCCAGTGGTGTCGCGACAGGCGTGAATGGAGGGACGAATGGAGACGTGTCGTCTTCAGCGATGAGAGTCGCTTCTGCCTCGGTGCCAATGATGGTCGTATGCGTGTTTGGCGCCGTGCAGGTGAGCGCCACAATCAGGACTGCATACGACCGAGGCACACAGGGCCAACACCCGGCATCATGGTGTGGGGACCGATCTCCTACACTGGCCGTACACCACTGGTGATCGTCGAGGGGACACTGAATAGCGCACGGTACATCCAAACCGTCATCGAACCCATCGTTCTACCATTCCTAGACCGGCAAGGGAACTTGCTGTTCCAACAGGACAATGCACGTCCGCATGTATCCCGTGCCACCCAACGTGCTCTAGAAGATGTAAGGCAACTACCCTGGCCAGCAAGATCTCCGGATCTGTCCCCCATTGAACATGTTTGGGACTGGATGAAGCGTCGTCTCTCGCGGTCTGCACGTCCAGCACGAACGCTGGTCCAACTGAGGCGCCAGGTGGAAATGGCATGGCAAGCCGTTGCACAGGACTACATCCAGCATCTCTACGATCGTCTCCATGGGAGAATAGCAGCCTGCATTGCTGCGAAAGGTGGATATACACTGTACTAGTGCCGACATTGTGCATGCTCTGTTGCCTGTGTCTATGTGCCTGTGGTTCTGTCAGTGTGATCATGTGATGTATCTGACCCCAGGAATGTGTCAAAGTTTCCCCTTCCTGGGACGATGAATTTACGGTGTTCTTATTTCAATTTCCAGGAGTGTACATCCCAGTCTGTACGCTGTGGGTTACAGTTGTCACCAACTGGTATTGCACGATCTGGGTATTTACGCTCTACTGACCGTACAGTTCCTTTGACCGGCTCTAGAATTGTCACAGCGGAATCGCGTGGGGTCATTAAAAATATACAATAATTGACTCGTTTTCTCCTGCACCTGTTACACGCGACCGCATAACTTCACTGTCACACTGAACTTCCACCTCAGCAGAGAAAACATTTTTGTCAACTGCAATGAACACTGCCTCCTACGTCCTGTAACCCGTCTTTCCCGATAAGGGTTCCGCGGCTCGCTAAATTGTCGGACCTTTCCATCTTGGGTTTCAGCCAACTCTTGGCCCCAAGAATAATTCGAGCGCGACAATTTTCGTGGAGGTCAGTAAATTCGGGAACTCCATTACGAATAGAATGAGATTTTCACTCTGCAGCGGAGTGTGCGCTGATACGAAACTTCCTGGCAGATTAAAACTGTGTGCCAGGCCGAGACTCCAACTCAGGACCTTTGCCTTTCGTGGGCAAGTGCTCTACCATTTGAGCTACTCAAACGCGACTCTCGCCCCGTCCTCACAGCTTTACTTCTGCCAGAATATCGTCTCGTATCTTCGATATACTGGCAGAAGTAAAGCAAAGGTCCAGAGGTCGAGTCTCAGTCCGGCACACAGTTTTAATCTGCCAGGAAGTTTCATTACGGATTCTTGGAACTTCATTACGGATGCTTGGACAGTTTACTGATACAATTTTGACTCGAATTTTCTTCATTCTGAACGTCGTCTGATTTCCCTTGCTGTGTATCGACTGGCGAGTGTTCATCAGAACACCTCAAACTACTGCCTATCATAAAAAATACTAATGTGCACTCCAAACTACTCTGACATCACAGTATGTGCTTCCTTTGTGTAGTGCACCCCTATCGAGGGGAGTCGTACAAATTCCCACACGATAACACAGATCTAGGAATCTGCAGCTGAGGCCGTCACAGAATCGACGAAGCCTTTGTTTGAGAACCTCCACTCGGCTCCAAACAAAAGGACCCCGATCGACTCCGGGAACGATGCTGCAAATTGCGAACTCTGCTTGCACCCCGCGAATGCCTCCCCCAGCACAGTCCCCAAGCGACTGGCAAAAAAAGCGCAGGTGACTCGGTATATGAGAAAGGTCAAAGAAAGGGCTGGCAGAATTACGGACCAGCATGCTCGAGCACCACAGTCCGGTCCGCCTCCCCCATCTTGGATGACGCCCACGTGGCAGACATCGACAGTGCCATTGACTTTCTTACCGCCCCTGAATGTTATCTGCCTGAGGGGCTCCAGAAAGCGCTCAACGTTGGACCTACCATATGACTGTGAAGCAAACACGTCCGAGATGGCGATTATTTATACCGGCATGAAAATGTACACCCATGAAACAGCGTCTGTGAGTCGGGGGGTGGGGGGAACAGCGTCTGTGAGTCGGCGGGGGGGGGGGGCAACGTCTGTGAGTCGGGGGGGGGGACAGCGTCTGTGAGTCGGGGGGGGGGACAGCGTCTGTGAGTCGGGGGGGGGACAGCGTCTGTGAGTCGGGATGGGGGGGGGAAACAGCGTCTGTGAGTCGGGATGGGGGGGGGGAAACAGCGTCTGTGAGTCGGGGGGGGGGAACAGCGTCTGTGAGTCGGGGGGGGGGACAGCGTCTGTGAGTCGGGGGGGGGGACAGCGTCTGTGAGTCGGGGGGGGGACAGCGTCTGTGAGTCGGGGGGTGGGGGGGACAGCGTCTGTGAGTCGGGGGGGGGAACAGCGTCTGTGAGTCGGGGGGGGGGGGGGAACAGCGTCTGTGAGTCGGGGGGGGGAACAGCGTCTGTGAGTCGGGGGGGGGGAACAGCGTCTGTGAGTCGGGGGGGGGGGAACAGCGTCTGTGAGTCGGGGGGGGGGGGGAACAGCGTCTGTGAGTCGGGGGGGGGGGGAACAGCGTCTGTGAGTCGGGGGGGTGGGGAACAGCGTCTGTGAGTCGGGATGGGGGGGGGAACAGCGTCTGTGAGTCGGGATGGGGGGGGAACAGCGTCTGTGAGTCGGGATGGGGGGGGGAACAGCGTCTGTGAGTCGGGATGGGGGGGGGAACAGCGTCTGTGAGTCGGGATGGGGGGGGGAACAGCGTCTGTGAGTCGGGATGGGGGGGGGGAACAGCGTCTGTGAGTCGGGGGGTGGGGGGAACAGCGTCTGTGAGTCGGCGGGGGGGGGGGGCAACGTCTGTGAGTCGGGGGGGGGGACAGCGTCTGTGAGTCGGGGGGGGGGGACAGCGTCTGTGAGTCGGGGGGGGGACAGCGTCTGTGAGTCGGGATGGGGGGGGGGAAACAGCGTCTGTGAGTCGGGATGGGGGGGGGGAAACAGCGTCTGTGAGTCGGGGGGGGGGAACAGCGTCTGTGAGTCGGGGGGGGGGACAGCGTCTGTGAGTCGGGGGGGGGACAGCGTCTGTGAGTCGGGGGGTGGGGGGGACAGCGTCTGTGAGTCGGGGGGGGGGGAACAGCGTCTGTGAGTCGGGGGGGGGGAACAGCGTCTGTGAGTCGGGGGGGGAACAGCGTCTGTGAGTCGGGGGGGGGAACAGCGTCTGTGAGTCGGGGGGGGGGGAACAGCGTCTGTGAGTCGGGGGGGGGGAACAGCGTCTGTGAGTCGGGGGGGTGGGGAACAGCGTCTGTGAGTCGGGATGGGGGGGGGAACAGCGTCTGTGAGTCGGGATGGGGGGGGGAACAGCGTCTGTGAGTCGGGATGGGGGGGGGGAACAGCGTCTGTGAGTCGGGATGGGGGGGGGGGAACAGCGTCTGTGAGTCGGGATGGGGGGGGGGAACAGCGTCTGTGAGTCGGGATGGGGGGGGGGAACAGCGTCTGTGAGTCGGGATGGGGGGGGGAACAGCGTCTGTGAGTCGGGATGGGGGGGGAACAGCGTCTGTGAGTCGGGATGGGGGGGGGAACAGCGTCTGTGAGTCGGGATGGGGGGGGAACAGCGTCTGTGAGTCGGGATGGGGGGGGGAACAGCGTCTGTGAGTCGGGATGGGGGGGGGAACAGCGTCTGTGAGTCGGGATGGGGGGGGAACAGCGTCTGTGAGTCGGGATGGGGGGGGGAACAGCGTCTGTGAGTCGGGATGGAGGGGGAACAGCGTCTGTGAGTCGGGATGGGGGGGGGAACAGCGTCTGTGAGTCGGGATGGGGGGGGAACAGCGTCTGAGAGTCAGAGCACAGTAACATGGGCAAAATGGATGACCTGACATCAGTACTGAAACGAATCCATTTGCACTTATTTGGGGTGAGTTAGAACGTAGATTTCGTTCCTACACCCTGCGTCCAATGTATCTATCTTCACTCGTTTCTGCTTTTCAGGAAGAATGGGCTGCCATTCCTCCACGGACATGGACACCTCACTGTACTGCCCCTAGCAGTTTGAGATACATCAGAAGGATGGACACTCCCCATATTAGTGTCCTCTGTAGAGTTTGCCGAGTACGGGACGGCTTTGCCAGGCAGTCGGCAACCATTTCTAGTCTGGCCCGGCCGTTCGCTGAGCGTACAGGCGGCCAAAGTGTTTGATACAGCTCAGTTCGACGGCAGCGCGATTATGTGCGGGTTCCCGTCACATCACCGAAGTTAAGCGCTGTATAGCTGGGCTAGGACTTGGATGGGTGACCGTTCAGTCTCCCGAGCGCTGTTATCAAGCGGGGTGCACTCAGCCCTTCGGAGGCAAAACTGAGGAGCTACTCGATTCAGAAGTGGCGGCCCCGGTCACGAAAACCGACCGGGAGAGCCGACCACACTCCCTCCATATCGGCACGCAGTGGAAGCCTGAGCGCTGAGGGCGACACGGCGGTCGGTCGGTACCGGTTAGGGAGTTCAGTTTTTGCCTCCGTCTCGCGTTTCCGGGTGTCGTTGCCCGCCTCCAGGAAGGGCACAGCCGTGTGGGAACTCGGCCTGCCTTTGCGTGTGAGCGCTGGGACGCACGGCACGCAATCTGCCGCGGGAGCTGCGGAGCTGCGTCACGCTATCCCGTTATCGCGGCAGTAAACAGCCCGCTGCCTTGCCTGCCTGCGCGGAGAGAGGCGCGCGACCCGCGCGTGCGCAATGCGGGCACCCGCGACTGCGCATGCGCCGCCCGGTGACGTCACCCCCAGCCAAGGTCGTCCTTTGTTTTGCGAGCGCTAGCCCAGCCATTCTAGCCCGGGCGCCGGCGCGGCGCGGAAGCAGTGCGGGTGCGATCAACACTTGCAGATCCATTCCGTAGTATGCGGCGGAGCGTACGCGCGCGAACTTCGCACGAATTTCTCTCGTCTACGTCTCTACTCTGAAGTGACTACTTGAATGTTTCTGCGCCTGCTATAATTAAGTTAATGTTGTGCTGACGACCTCTACGGGAGCCAGATATAGGGGGATCATATCCGAAAGACATCGTTTAAAGCCAGTTCTTGAAACTTGCGTAGTAGTTCTATTCTCTCTTACAGAGACTGGCAGTTCAGTTCTTTAGAAACCTCCATGCCACTTCCCCATCGGGCAAACACACATTCAAAGGTGTGTTTGTCCCATTCGCGCTTCGGGGTAATGACGGTTCAATCCCGCGTCCGGGCCCTGGGATCTTCCCAGGAAGAACAATGGACACCAAAAATTCCTGAGAAAGATCCCAACAGAGGTCGAAACGTCGAACATTTTAGAAGAAACATGACGCGGCCTAATAACCCAGAAGATTTTAACTTCAGCGACCTCGTTGTTTGGTCTCTTTCACCAAATCAACCCAGCCAACGATTCGCACTACCCTTCTCTTTGTATGTTAGGTATCCCCTGCTAGTCCTATTTGGCACAGATCCCACACACTTCAGCAATATTCTAGGTTGGGTCACCCTTTAGACAGATTGCATATCCCCGCTATTCTCCGAATAAACTGAAGTCTACCACCTGTTTTACGCACAGCCTATGTGATCATTGCATTTCATATCCCTAGGAAGTGTATGCCCGTTCCAGGTGTGAATCACTGATGCTATTGTCTTACGATAGTATGTTTTATGTTTTGTGAAGTGCACAATTTTAGATTTCGGAACATTCAAAGTACACCACTGGCATTTAAATTGCTACACCAAGAAGAAATGCAGATGATAAAGGGGTATTCATTGGACAAATATATTACACTAGAACTGACATGTAATTCCATTGTCATGCAATTTGGGTGCATATACGCTGAGAAATCAGTACCCAGAACAACCACCTCTGGCCGTAATAACGGCCTCGATACGCCTGGCCATTGAATCAAACAGAGCTCGGATGGCGTGTACAGGTACAGCTGCCCATGCAGCTTCAACACGATACCACAGTTCATCGAGAGTAGTGACTGGCGTATTGTGACGAGACAGTTGCTCGGCCACCATTGACCAGACGTTTTCAATTGGTGAGAGATCTGGAGAATGTGCTCGCCAGGGCAGAAGTCGAACATTTTCTGTATCCAGAAAGGGCCGTACAGGACCTGCAACATGCGGCCGTGCATTATCCTGCTGAAATGCAGGGTTTTGCACGGATCGAATGCAGGGTAGAGCCACGGGTCGTAACACATCTGAAATGTAACGTCCACTGTTCAAAGTGCCGTCAGTGCGAACAAGAGGTGACAGAGACGTGTAACCGATGGCACACCATACCGTCACGCCGGGTGATACGCCAGTATGGCGATGGCGAATACACGCTTACAATGTGCGTTCACCGCGATGTCACCAAACGCGGATGCGACCATCGTGATGATGTAAACAGAACCTGGATTCATCCGAAAAAAATGACGTTTTGCCATTCGTGCAGCCAGGTTCGTCGTCGAGTACACCATCGCAGGCGCTCCTGTCTGTGACGCAGCGTCAAGGGTAACCGCAGCCACGGTCTCCGAGCTGACAGTCCGTGCTGCTGCAAACGTCGTCGAACTGTTCGTACAGATGGTTGTCGTCTTGCAAACGTCCCCATCTGTTGACTCAGGGATCGAGACGTGGCTGCACGATCCGTTACAGCCGTGCAGATAAGATGCCTGTCATGTCGACTACTAGTGATACAAGGCCGTTGGGATCCAGCACGGCGTTCCGTATTACCCTCCTGAACCCACCGATTCCGTATTCTGCTAACAGTCATCGCATCTCGACCGACGAGAGCAGCAATGTCGATATACGATAAACCGCAATCGCGATAGGCTACAATCCGACCTTTATCAAAGTCGGAAACGTGATGGTACGCATTTCTCCTCCTTACACGTGGCATCACAACAACGTTTCACCAGGCAACCCTGGTCAACTGCTGTTTGTGAATGAGAAATCGGTTGGAAACTTTCCTCGTGTCAGCACGTTGTAGGTGTCGCCACCGGCGCCAATCTTGTGTAAATGTTGTGAAAAGCTTATCATTTGCGTATCACAGCATCTTCTTCCTGTCGGGTAAATTTCGCGTCTGTAGCACGTCATCTTCGCGCTGTAACAATTTTAATGGCGAGTAGTGTTAGTTGCCCGTACTACCAGGATCTGACTGGACATCTGTGCCGCTGTTGTGAGACAGCTGTGTCACGTGCAAATTTCGGAGATTACTGTTACTATTATGAAAAAGGTCTCGCTATTCACCATGAACAGTAACTTCCCCAACTCACTTTTGTACGGTACAGCCGAAGTTGTAAGACTCTGGCAAACTCTTCACCCGGTATATCGTGCTGCGTCGTCCCTACCATAAAACGCTCAGTCCAGTCAGAAATTTCGCGCGATACGGCGTACGATTGTACTTCCGACAGTAAGTGTAGACGTGGAACTGAGGTACACACCTCAAGGGAATTCAGAAATAGAGCATCTACTTGTCTGGCTTCGTCATTGGCAGAGGGAAGAATGTGAGCGTTGCAATTAGTCTAATCTCGTGTTCGCAGTCTCTACGGTAGCGATAAAGGTCTATAATACAAGGTGGTACCCCGAAAGTTCCGATTACTTAAAATTGACACGTCTTTCGTAGATCTTTAGTCTCCCTCCTATGTATCAAATCTTCGCCATTACGTCCTTCTCCTGTTCAGGAAGGTGAAATCGTCACACGGAGTCAGGTGTCCTGAGTACGGAAGATGGACAACAGAGACCAGTTTTCAGAGAAACGCACCGAATATGCAGACTAGCTCGAATTGTTAGAATAAACAATTATTTTTAATACTCTCTAAGTTTCCTGTTACATAAATACGAGAGAGAAATGTAACAATTGATTTGTTTTAATGGTTCGATTGATGCCACGAAATTTCCCTTCCAAATAACTCGCAGATCGCTGAATGTTTCACACTTGGTAACCCTTGTCACTTTACCTCCAAATCGTGTTGCTGGCAGTCGTTTGTGTACATGCTTTGCCGACCGGAATGGCCGAGCTGTTGTCGGCGCTACAGTCTGGAACCGCGCGACTCCTATGGTCGCAGGTTCGAATCCTGCTTCGGGCATGGATGTGTGTGATGCCCTTACGTTGATTAGGTTTAAGTAGTTCTTAGTTCTAGGGGTCTGAAGTCCCGAGATTTTAGGTCCAATAGATGCTCAGAGCCATTTGAATCATTTGTACATGCTTTGAAACTGTTTGCAGCAATGTTTTATGTTTCTGTGGTCTGAAACTTCCTGGCAGATATCAGCCCACACTCCGCTGCAGAGTGAAAATCTCATTCTGGTTTCTGAGGTCTACTTCAGTTTGTTATGTATTCTATCAACTTCTCGCTCCATGAACAAGACATGACATAGCTCGTGAACTTGCATATTTTTAGCTACAGGAATAAAACGTGGAGTTTCCGAAGAAAGTGAGGTTATGGGAAAGAAGAAAGATGGTTCACAAAGTTTCGGCTGTGGTAGCACTTCTTGCTGATAATTGTTACACGCAGCAAGAAATTGTTGACAGAATGAGAATATCACAGAAAACTGTGAGCAGAAGCAAACTTTCAGTGCAGAAAGGTGGTGAATACAAGCCGAACAGGAAAGAAAAAAGTGGGCGCAAAACAAAAATCAGTCCTAGAACAACAATAAGAAGACATGGCAACAATGAATCGTAAAGTTGCTTCTACAGACATGAGCGGAAAGGTTCGGGTGTTGAAGTTTCACCTGTGGCTGTAAGGAAGACGCTGTTTGAATGTGGTTCACAGGCGTGGCGACCAAGGAAAACACAGAAACCACATATGTCATAAAGACCAGAAGATTATAGTGGGCTAAACAACTTCAGGAGTGGACATGTTAGGACTAGGCTAACGTGTGTGCAATGATATGTTGAAATAAGTGGATCTGATCGTTCAAGTTAAGAGTTCTGGGTTGAAATTGTGATACACTCCTGGAAATGGAAAAAAGAACACATTGACACCGGTGTGTCAGACCCACCATACTTGCTCCGGACACTGCGAGAGGGCTGTGCAAGCAATGATCACACGCACGGCACAGCGGACACACCAGGAACCGCGGTGTTGGCCGTCGAATGGCGCTAGCTGCGCAGCATTTGTGCACCGCCGCCGTCAGTGTCAGCCAGTTTGCCGTGGCATACGGAGCTCCATCGCAGTCTTTAACACTGGTAGCATGCCGCGACAGCGTGGACGTGAACCGTATGTGCAGTTGACGGACTTTGAGCGAGGGCGTATAGTGGGCATGCGGGAGGCCGGGTGGACGTAACGCCGAATTGCTCAACACGTGGGGCGTGAGGTCTCCACAGTACGTCGATGTTGTCGCCAGTGGTCGGCGGAAGGTGCACGTGCCCGTCGACCTGGGACCGGACCGCAGCGACGCACGGATGCACGCCAAGACCGTAGGATCCTACGCAGTGCCGTAGGGGACCGCACCGCCACTTCCCAGCAAATTAGGGACACTGTTGCTCCTGGGGTATCGGCGAGGACCATTCGCAACCGTCTCCGTGAAGCTGGGCTACGGTCCCGCACACCGTTAGGCCGTCTTCCGCTCACGCCCCAACATCGTGCAGCCCGCCTCCAGTGGTGTCGCGACAGGCGTGAATGGAGGGACGAATGGAGACGTGTCGTCTTCAGCGATGAGAGTCGCTTCTGCCTCGGTGCCAATGATGGTCGTATGCGTGTTTGGCGCCGTGCAGGTGAGCGCCACAATCAGGACTGCATACGACCGAGGCACACAGGGCCAACACCCGGCATCATGGCGTGGGGAGCGATCTCCTACACTGGCCGTACACCACTGGTGATCGTCGAGGGGACACTGAATAGTGCACGGTACATCCAAACCGTCATCGAACCCATCGTTCTACCATTCCTAGACCGGCAAGGGAACTTGCTGTTCCAACAGGACAATGCACGTCCGCATGTATCCC
Organism: Schistocerca cancellata; assembly: GCF_023864275.1. Taxonomy (NCBI): domain Eukaryota; kingdom Metazoa; phylum Arthropoda; class Insecta; order Orthoptera; family Acrididae; genus Schistocerca; species Schistocerca cancellata. Next base: position 13,628,452 of record NC_064636.1, read on the forward strand.
GTGCCACCCAACGTGCTCTAGAAGGTGTAAGTCAACTACCCTGGCCAGCAAGATCTCCGGATCTGTCCACCATTGAGCATGTTTGGGACTGGATGAAGCGTCGTCTCACGCGGTCTGCACGTCCAGCACGAACGCTGGTCCAACTGAGGCGCCAGGTGGAAATGGCATGGCAAGCCGTTCCACAGGACTACGTCCAGCATCTCTACGATCGTCTCCATGGGAGAATAGCAGCCTGCATTGCTGCGAAAGGTGGATATACACTGTACTAGTGCCGACATTGTGCATGCTCTGTTGCCTGTGTCTATGTGCCTGTGGTTCTGTCAGTGTGATCATGTGATGTATCTGACCCCAGGAATGTGTCAATAAAGTTTCCCCTTCCTGGGACAATGAATTCACGGTGTTCTTATTTCAATTTCCAGGAGTGTATTATATTGATACTGAAGAAATGCACATTTGAATTTCTGGACTGTTGAGGTCTCCTATGCTACTATTCCCAACTGTTCTGACTTGGATTTACGTACACATGTTACATGTTCTTTCGCAGACCTGGAGAACAGTTCAAAGCAGAGTGCGTGCAGCGACGTGTGAAGCATCCAACTTTGGTTACGGTCTGGGATGTGATGTCCGTCAAAGGTCGTGGCAGATCACACACTGTCTAAGGGACAGTGAGGCAGGAACAATACACAGAAACGCTTGGAAAGGAACTTTTTCCCCCAAATAAATGACTTGTTTCCTAATAACGGTGCCATTTTTATGCATGATGGGACACCTTGTCACACAGCCGGAATAATTAACTTTTTACACCTGGGATTCACAGTCATGTAAAAGACATCATATTTACGGCAGTGACTGTAACACTTCCGTTAGTTCACGATTGCAATTTTGGCCTTAAGCCATCATAAAGTGCAGATTTTTGTGGCTTTAAGCAATGTCAACTTAAAATGAGCCGACACATTTATATGTCGTTGTCATTAAAATTAAATACATTAGTGACGCTGTCACGTATTGCGAGCACACATATCGATATGTCATAAAACAACATAGTCTGTAGACACTCGGGTACGTTAACCCATCACTAGTCACTTATGCAGTAAATTGCAGCGGCAGATTACTGTTTGATGTAAACAGTAACCTTCCGCTGCAGTTTAGTGCATAAGTGAGCATGAACTAAAATCCATGGAAGAGTAATAAAAACATCGACGTTTGCCGATGATATAATTCTGTTAGAGACCGCAGAGGACTTCCTAGAGCAGTTGAATGGAGTGGACAGTGTCTTGAAAGGAGGATGTAAGATCAACATCATCAGAAGCAAAACGAGGGTAATGGAATGTAGTCGAATTAAATCGGGTGATGCTGAGGGAATTAGTTTAGGAAATGAGACGCTGAAAGTAGATGATGAGTTTTGGAAATGAGAAGCAAAATAACTGAGGATGGTCGAAGTAGAGAGGATGTAAAATGTAGACTGGCAATTGCAAGGAAAGCGTTTCTGAAGAAGAGAAGTTTGTTAACATCGAGTATAGGTTTAAACGCCAGGAAGTCGTTTCTGAAAGTGTTTACAGAATAAGAGAATAGACGCTTTAGAAATGCGATGCTACAAAAAAAAATGGTGAAGATTAGATGGGTAGGTGACGTAACTAATAAGGAGGTATTAAATAGAATTGGGGAGGAGTGGAATTTGTGGCACAAGTTGACTATAAGAAGGGATCGGTTGGTAGGACATGTTCTGAGGCATCAAGAGATCACCAATTTAGTATTGGAGGGCAGCGTGGAGGGTAAAAATCGTAGAGGGAGTCCAAGAAATGAATACACTAAACAGATTCAGAAAGATGTAGGTTGCAGTAGGTACTGGGAGACGAAGAAATTTGCACAGGTTAGAGTAGCATGGAGAACTGCATCAAACCAGTCTCTGGACTGAAGACAACAACAACATCAATAGACATTATAATGTTTTTTAAAAATATTGGTCGTACGTTATGCGTGCGGCGACTCTGTCATGTGGAAGAATGGGGAGCAGTATTTGCTCTTGTAGGAATGAGAAACGTGCCATATGCAGCACTTCTAAATAGTGTTTTAGTCCTGGAAGCAATACTCGTTTTTTTTCCTAAACAGAGGGGTTCCTGACACGTGCAACACATCCATTCGGTTCTTGTACGTTCTCCTAGGTTCTGGAATTTGCGCATGTTCGTCGTATAGTTCCTTGTGGCCGAAATGCTGGATTTTGTTCTGGCACTCCCAGGCACCCAAGGATTGTCTTCGGTGATTTACACACCATTGCTCTAGCACCGGCCTGCCATTCTTGGTTGAAGCAACCAGCACACTGCTCACAAAAGTTTTCTACACTTCCCTTCGAAAATTGTTCATCGCTATTCTGTCAAACTTCATTTCCTTGCAAAGCACAATGGCACTCGGGATTTTTGCACAAATAAATAACGAGAAGATACTAGGCCACCGTTTCGTACTCTCCCCGTAAATATCCCATATTGGTTTCTTTCGATCAATTCTTGAATGTGTGCCAACGTTGAGTATTACCATCATTTCACCATCTTGCAGCACTTCCCCGCACTGACTCATCATGAACTGAAAGAGAATTTCTCGATGGACATACACATGATCACGTAATGTTTCTGCACAAAAATGCACGATGTGAGTAAAAACATGGAGGTGCGACGCTGTAGCTGAACGTTGGCACATGGTCCTGCATACGCATGATATTCAGAAAAACAGAACACCTGGAACGGCCAAAGGCCAATGGCGTCCTGTGGTGTAGCCGTCTGTGCTGCATTCGAGTGGTCCAAAGTTCACCTGTGGTGGTTGGCATTGGGTCATAGGCGCTGCACCCCTCATCTCGCCGCATGCCACACATTTGCGATCGGCGGCGAGTATGGTGATCTTGCGGCTCAGAGCAAAAGTCTGACATCCCGTGACACCGAAAAGGCACGTATTCGTGGAGCAACACATCGCCTTGCATCGCCTTGCATCGCCTTGCATCGCCTTGCATCGCCTTGCATCGCCTTGCATCGCCTTGCATCGCCTTGCATCGCCTTGCATCGCCTTGCATCGCCTTGCATCGCCTTGCATCGCCTTGCATCGCCTTGCATCGCCTTGCATCGCCTTGCATCGCCTTGCATCGCCTTGCATCGCCTTGCATCGCCTTGCATCGCCTTGCATCGCCTTGCATCGCCTTGCATCGCCTTGCATCGCCTTGCATCGCCTTGCTGGAAAATGGCGTCTGGGGTGTTGTGCAGGAAGGGTGTGGTGATGTCGTGCTGTTAGCAAAGGCTCTCGCATCGGTGGTTTGCTGCCACTGCCTGTTCGCGCTAGATTTCACTGCACTGCCTTTTGTACACTACGCAGTTGAATGCAGTTCACTCACGTGTAATTCTGTTCTAATTTAAAATCATTATGTAAAATTGCACTGCACACTAGCAGGATCACGGCTGCGTGGCATGTGTTACTTCGGTTTAAAACCTTAAACCCATTATTTGGGCTCACAATTTTTCACAAACGATACACATCAAATAGGACATTACGTGTATAAACCCATGACAGTGCGTGGAAATATGGAAGTACCACCACCTAAAACTCGCAGAAGGCACAGATGTTGCCTGTTCTTACCTACTTTCTCGGTATTTTATGATTACTTTTTTGTTTTGTGTTCTGTACTGAGATGAACATTTCCTTGTAATATGTAATTAATGTGTTCTGTATCCCTGAAAGTAGCACAAAACTAATATGTCAGCATTGTTTTTAGGAGGCATACTATGTATAAAAGTATAATACTTCAGATACATGAAATCAGTCTAAGGAGTAGGACATGTGATAAATTATCTTGAAATAGAGAGTATAACGTGGCTGTGATACACAATACAGAGCCAAGCAGTAAGAACAGATCTAATTATTGGAAGAATGTAGTATATGTGTCGATCAGCAGATATGTAAGTCAATAATATGTTAAAAACATAAAATAAAATACAGCGTAGCACATTTGCAGGGCACTCACACATAGTACTACGTACACTTTTCTGCACATCGCATGAACACAAGAGTACGGATAAGCTCACACCTTTCGAGCTATCGTACTCTTTTATGGGGAAAGGGAACCTGTTACTTGCTATATTACTCCACATAACTATAGATTTCTAACTCTGTCTCTCCTTTCCATAACCACTACAAATAGATTTCTACCTCGGTATTTCAATCCTCAATTTATATCTAAAGTAATTTTGCCTTTACTCTTCTCTGGACAACTCCTATCCATGTATTGTTATATATATCTTCCTTCTCTTTCAAAATTTATAATTTATTCCAGAATGAGATTTTCACTCTGCAGCGGAGTGTGCGCTGATATGAAACTTCCTGGCAGATTAAAACTGTGTGCCCGACCGAGACTCGAACTCGGGACCTTTGCCTTTCGCGGGCAAGTGCTCTACCAACTGAGCTACCGAAGCACGACTCACGTCCGGTACTCACAGCTTTACTTCTGCCAGTACCTCGTCTCCTACCTTCCAAACTTTACAGAAGCTCTCCTGCGAAACTTGCAGAACTAGCACTCCTGAAAGAAAGGATATTGTGGAGACATGGCTTAGCCACAGCCTGGGGGATGTTTCCAGAATGAGATTTTCACTCTGCAGCGGAGTGTGCGCTGATATGAAACTTCCTGGCAGATTAAAACTGTGTGTGAGTCGTGCTTCGGTAGCTCAGTTGGTAGAGCACTTGCCCGCGAAAGGCAAAGGTCCCGAGTTCGAGTCTCGGTCGGGCACACAGTTTTAATCTGCCAGGAAGTTTCGTTTCTTATAATTTATTATTTTTGAGGTATATCGATTTTAATTCAATATGTTCTCTTTTTCTTGTTTTCATACATTTCTTAAAAGCTTATTAACATCGTAATGCTTTTGTACAATAACGCCGGCCGAGATGGCCGAGCGGTTCTAGGCGCTACAGTCTGGAACCACGTGACCGCTACGGTCGCAGGTTCGAATCCTGCCTCGGCCATGGATGTGTGTGATGTCCTTATGTTAGTTAGGTTTCAGTAGTTCTAAGTTCTAGGGTACTGATGACCACAGATGTTAAGTCCCATAGTGCTCAGAGCCACTTGAGCCTTGTGAAATAACACTCAACCACGCATGCAGCATGTCATATCGAAGATGTGGTCCTCCTCCTCGTGGGTAGGGACGGGCAACGGTGCAGTCACTCGGCAAACAAAACATTTGTGAGTGGGTGCAACGGCTGAGATACCGTGGCTTGCTGCATGTACACTGAATTAAGTAAGCTAACAACCCACCCTAGTTGTCAAGGCGGTGCGTTTCATATGTGATAAAAAGGAAAAAAAGATCCTGTCGGATACGTTCGTCGTACCTCCCACACTCGTTTCCCCGGTTATTTCATGCATTGTTGGTTGTCTGTTAGCACCGACAACTCTACACAGACGCCGCCGCTCTCGGTTGTAAAGTGAAGGCCGCCGGCCACTGCGTTGCCAGAGATTCGGTATTCGCGACAGAATTCTGACAATGTGGATTTCTCAATATTGAATTCCCTAACGATTTTCCAAATGTACTGTACCATGCGGCCAACGGCCTTCCCGCAGTGCTAACACCGCTTCCCGTCAGAGCACCGGAGTTAAGCGCTGTCGGGCTGGGCTAGCACTCGGGTGGGTGACCGTCCGGTCTGCCGAGCGCTTTCGGCAAGCGGGCTGCACTCGGCCCCTGTGAGGCAGACTGTGGAGCTGCTCGGCTGAGGAGTAGCGGCTCCGGTCTCGTAAACTAACACACGGCCGGGAGAGCGGTGTGCTGACCACGTGACCCTCCATATCCGCATCTGGCGGCACCTGTAGGCTGAGGGGTGACACGGCGGCCGGTCGGTACCGTTGGCACTTCATGGGATGTCCGGGCGGAGTTTCACTGTACCATGCATCTAGCTCCAAGTACCACTCCGCATTCAGAGTCCGTTATTTACCGTCGTGCGGCCATAGTAGTCGGAAACATTTTTACAGGAATCACCAGAGTACAAATTACAGCTCGGCCCGTCCCGTGTACCTTCGGCAAGCGATACTACCGACATGACAATATGTCCATATCGCTATCCCACGACTTTCGTCACCTCGGTCTACTACACTACTGGCCATTAAAATTTCTACACCAGGAAGATGACGTGCTACAGACGCGAAATTTAACCGACAGGAAGAAGATGCTGTGATATGCAAATCATTAACTTTTCAGAGCATTCGCACAAGGTTGGCGCCGGTGGCGACACCTACAACGTGCTGACATGAGGAAACTTTCCAACCGATTTCTCATACACAAGCAGCAGTCGACCGGCGTTGCCTGGTGAAACGTTGTTGTGATGCCTCGTGTAAGAAGGAGAAATGCGTACCATCACGACTTTGATAATAGTCGGATTGTAGCCTATCGCGGTTGAGGTTTATCGTATCGCGACATTACTGCTCGCCTTGGTCGAGATCCAAAGACTGCTTCCAGAATATGGAGTCGGTGGGTTCAGGAGGGTAATACGGAACGCCGTGCTGGATCCCAACGGCCTCGTATCACTAGCAGTGGAGATGACAGCCATCTTAACCGCACGGCTGTAACGGATCGTGCACCCACATCTCGATCCCCAAGTCAACAGGTGGGGACATTTGCAAGACAACAACAATCTGCACGAACAGTTCGACGACGTTTGCAGCAGCACGAACTATCAGCTTGGAGACCGTGGCTGCGGTTACCCTTGACGCTGCATCACAGACAGGAGCGCCTGCGATGGTGTACTAGACGACGAACCTGGGTGCACGAATGGCAAATCGTCACTTTTTTTTCGGTTGAATCCAGGTTCTGTTTACAGCATCATGATCGTCGGATCCGTGTTTGGCGACATCGCCGTGAACGCACATTGGAAGCCTGTATTCGTCATCGCCATACTGGGGTATCACCCGGTGTGATGGTATGGGGTGCCATTGGTTACACGTCTCGGTCATTCGCATTGACGGCACTTCGAACAGTGGACGTTATATTTCAGATGTGTTAAGACCCGTGGCTGTAGCCTGCATTCGATCCCTGCGAAACCATACATTTCAGCAGGATAATGCACGATCGCATGTTGCAGGTCCTGTACGGGCCTTTCTGCATACAGAAAATGTTCGACTGCTGCCCTGGCCAGCACATTCTCCGGATCTGTCACCAATTGAAACCGTCTGGTCAATGGTGGCCGAGCAACTGTCTCGTCACAATACGCCAGTCGCTACTCTCGAACTGTGGTATCGTGTTGAAGCTGCACGGGCAGCTGTACCTGTACACGCCATCCGAGCTCTGTTTGACTCAATGCACAGGCGTATCGAGGCCGTTATTACGGCCAGAGGTGGCTGTTCTGGGTACTTATTTCTCAGTATCCATGCGACCAAATTGCGTGAAAATGTAATCGCATGTCAGTTCTAGCGTAATATATTGTCCAATGAATACCCGTTTATCATCTGCATTGCTTCTTGGTGCAGCAATTTTAATGGCCAGTAGTGTAAAAGTCAGTTCGGCAGTAACGAATGTTCCCCAGAGGTGCCGCTACGGCAAGCCCTAGCTCTGAATGCCACTTGTTCAAGTTTCGCCAAATTGCATTGTCGCAGGCTGGTGTACGTTACATCCGGCCGGTTCGTCACAGCCACTGATGACGCACACCGCGGTAACCCTACCCTACCGCTGTCTCCGTTTTTTTTGTTTCGCGCCCAGCCGCTGACTCATCTTCACCTCGCGTCACTCGCGGGCCATCCTATTCCAGCACCAGATGGAGTGGCGCTGAAAGAATAGTAGCGCCCCTGCTGTTGGGAAACTCGCGCCGTCTAACCAAGCGTAGCGCTCTTCAAGGAGAGCCGACTAAAACTAGGGCAAGACTTGTTAGTCGATTCAGCGTGTTCGAGCGAAATGCCTAATTAGATTCCGGTACTGCTAGTAGCCATCTACGTCTCCATGATTCTTTGGAGACTCGAATCGCGCCATGTGCAAAACCGCATCAAACGCCAGATAACTTAGTATTACTCATTACATTCGTGAAATTTTTGGAAGTTTGTCGTAAGAGTGCATGCGAGCAAACTATTGAGGTCATAGGTCCCTAAGCTTACACGCTACCTAATCTGACTTAATCCAACTCACCTTCAACACACACCCATGCTCGAGAGAGGAGTCCAACCTGCGACGGTGGCGGGGAGGCGGGGTGGGAAGGGAGGGGGACGGAACGTGACAAGCTGTCTTAGACGACACGACTACCCCGCGGCGATTACATAGATGAAGTTGAAAGCGAATACGAAAGCAGCCGTAGTAAGGAAGTACACTATGTCATCGAAAGTATCCGGTCACCTGGCTGAAAATTACGTAAAAGTTACTCGCGCCCTCCATCGGTAATGCTTGGAATTCAGTATGGTGTTCGCCCAGCTTCCAGTCTCGCAGGCGTACGTTCAGTCATGTGCTGGAAGGTTTCTTGGGGAGTGCTGCACTGAGGAGAGGTATCGATGTCGGTCGGTGAGGCCTGGCACGAAGTCCGTGTTCCAAAACATCGCAAAGGTGTTCTGTAGGAGTCAGTCCAGGACGCTGTGCAGGTCAGTCCATTACAGGGATGTTGTTGACGTGTAACCACTCCGCCACAGTCCGTGCAATATAAACAAGTGCTCGTTAGTGTTCAAAGATGCCGTCGCCATCCCCGAATTGCTCTTCAACAGTGGGAAGCAAGAAGTTGCTTAAAACATCAGTGTAGGCCTGTGCTGTGATAGTGCCACGCAAAACAAGAAGGGATGCAAGCCCCCCTCCATGAAAGACACGACCACACCATAACACCACCGCCTCCGAATTTTACTGTTGGCACTACACACGCTGGCAGATGACGTTCACCGGGCATTCGCCATACCCGCAACCTGCCATCGGATCGCCACATTTGTCTACCGTGATTCGTCACTCCACACAACGTTTTTCCACTGTTCAATGGTCCAATGTTTACGCTCCTTACACCGAGCGAGGCGTCGTTTGCCATTTACCGGCGTCATGTGTGCCTTCTGAGCAGCCACTCGACCGTGAAATCCAAGTTTTCTAACCTCCCGCCTAACTGTCTTAATACGTGCAGTGGATCCTGACGCAGTTTGGAATTCCTGCGTGACAGGCTGGATAGATGACTGCCTAGTAGACTTTACGACCCTCTTCAACTGTCGGCAATCTCTGTCAGTCAACAGACGAGGTCGGCCTGTACGTTTTTGTGCTGTACGTCTCCCTTCACGTTTCCACTTCACTATCACATCGCAAACAGTGGACCTGGGGATGTTTAGGAGTGTGGAAATCTCGCCTACAGACGTATGACACAAGTGACACCCAGTCACCTGACCACGCTCGAAGTCCGTGAGTTCCGCGGAGCGCCCCATTCTGCTCTCTCACGATGTCTGATGACTACTGAGGTCGCTGATATGGAGTACCTGGCAGCAGGTGGCAGCACAATGCAGCTAATATGAAAAACGTATGTTTTTGAGGGTGTCCGGATACTTTCGATCACATAGTGTCAAAGTACTAAACTTTTAGTACAGTCTAACACATACATCTCCCAAAGGCTTTGGACACAGTTCCTCACAAGCAGCTTCTAATCAAATTCCCTGCCTTCTGAGTATGCCCGAGTTACGTGACGGGATTTGCGATTTCCTGTCAGGGAACTTACACTTCGTAGTATTTGAGGCGAAGTCATCCAGTCAGGCAGAAGCGATATCTGGCGTTCGCCAAGGAAGTGTTACAGGCCCTACTGTTCTTTCCGATCGACATACATAATTTAGGAGTCAATCAGAAACAAACTGCTAAGCCGTCGGCCGGTTGGTGTGGCCGAGCGGTTCTAGGCGCTTCAGTCTGGAACCGCGCGACCGCTACGGTCGCAGGTTCGAATCCTGCCTCGGGCTTGGATGTGTGTGATGTCCTTAGGTTAGTTAGGTTTAACTAGTTCTAAGTTCTAGGGGAGTGATGACTTCAGATGTCGAGTCCCACAGTAGACCATTTTGCTAACCCGTCAGACAGGCTATCTGTATGGCGCGGAAAGTGGCAGTTGACTCAGTATAATGAAAAGTCTTAAGTCACCCACGTCACTAGTAAAAGAAATCCAGTAAATTCTTGTTACATCACAAATCGCTCAGCTTTAAAAGCCGTGAATTCAACTAAATTCTTGGGGATTACAGTTACAAATAGATTACATTGCGACGCTCACACAGATACTGTTGCGTGGAAAGCAAACCAAAGACTGCGATTTATTGGCAGAACGCGTAGAAGATCCAACGGGTGTACTAAAGAGAGTGGCTACATTACAATTGTCCGTGTTCTTCGTGAGTACTGCTGCGCGGTTTGGGATGCACATCAGATAGGACTGTGGGAGTACATCGATAAAGTTCAAAGAGCAGCAGCTCGTTTTGTAGTACCGCGACTTAAGGGACAGTGTGCCATTGGTGTTCCAGTCATTAAAACGAAGGCGTTCCTGGTTACGGCGGAATCTTCTAGCGAAATGTGAGTCGCCAACCTTCTCCCCAAACTCTGCAAATATTTTGTTGGCGTCCACCTACGTCCGGAGTAATGGTCGTCGTAATACAATACGAGGTGCATTCAAGTTCTAAAGCCTCCGATTTTTTTTTTCTCCAGACTGGAAAGAGATAGAAACATGCGCATTGTTTTAAAATGAGGCTAGTGTTCGTTGTCAATACGTCCCAGAGATGGCAGCACCGTACGGCAGATGGAATTTTACCGCCAGCGGCGAGAATGAGAACTGTTTTAAATACTTAAAATGGCGACGTATTCCTTACTTGAACAGCGTGCAATCATTCGTTTTCTGAATGTGCGTGGTGTGAAACCAATTGAAAGTCATCGACAGCTGAAGGAGACATGTGGTGACGGAGTTATGGATGTGTCGAAAGTGCGTTCGTGGGTGCAACAGTATAATGAAGGCAGAACATCGTGTGACAACAAACCGAAACCACCTCGGGCTCGCACATGCCGGCGAGAAAGTGGAGAGAATTGTTTTGGGGGATCGCCGAATGACTGTTGAACAGATCGCCTCCAGAGTTGGCATTTCTGTGGGTTCTGTGCACACAATCCTGCACGACGACCTGAAAATGCGAAAAGTGTCATCCAGGTGGGTGCCACGAATGCTGACGGACGACCACACGGCTGCCCGTGTGGCACGTTGCCGAGCAATGTTGACGAGCAACGACAGCACGAATGGGACTTTCTTTTCGTCAGTTGTGACAATGGATGAGACGTGGATGCCATTTTTCAATCCAGAAACAAAGCGCCAGTCAGCTCAATGGAAGCACAGAGATTCACCGCCACCAAAAAAATTTTCGGGTAACTGCCAGTGCTGAAAAAATGATGGTGTCCATGTTCTGGGACAGCGAGCGAGTAATCCGTACCCATTGCGTTCCAAAGGGCACTACGGTAACAGGTGCATCCTACGAAAATGTTTTGAAGAACAGATTCCTTGCTGCACTGCAACAAAAACGTCCGGGAAGGGCTGCGCGTGTGCTGTTTCACCGAGACAACGAACCCGCACATCGAGCTAACGTTACGCAACAGTTTCTTCGTGATAACAACTTTGAAGTGATTCCTCGTGCTCCCTACTCCCCTGACCTGGCTCCTAGTGACTTTTGGCTTTTTCCAACAATGAAAGACACTCTCCGTGGCCGCACATTCACCAGCCGTGCTGCTATTGCCTCAGCGATTTTCCTGTGGTCAAAACAGACTCCTAAAGAAGCCTTCGCCGCTGCCACGGAATCGTGCCGTCAGAGTTGTGAAAAATGTGTACGTCTGCAGGGCGATTACGTCTAGAAGTAACGCTAGTTTCATCGATTTAGGGTGAGTAGTTAATTAGAAAAAAAAATCGGAGGCCTCAGAACTTGAATGCACCTCGTAAGTCGGAGCTCGCGCGGAGAGATTTAACAGTTCGTTTTTCACGTGCGCTGTTGCAGAGTGGGAAGTAAGAGAAACAAATCAAAGGTGGTTGGATCAACCCTCAGCAATGCACTTAATTGTCATTCTTGAGTTTCTCCCGGCGTATTTGATAATCAAAATATCCACGGGTATGCTGCCGGTCTATAGTGTCCAACGGGCACTATAGACCGGCAACATACCCGTGGATATTTTGATCACTTAATTGTCAACTGTAGAGAAAACATGTACCTGTAGACTACCGCTAATTTTTCCATATACTGCGACAGCAGAGCTCGATGTAGCTTAGTTTCTATACTGTTCAGTAGTTTGTGTTCACGGGTGTTCCCCCCAAAGTCCTTGTTCCCATGCACGCACAGTATTTACGAACCTCAATTCACATCGTTTACACTGACTTGCATCATACTTCTTACATTAGGGAACGTGTGTAGTGCCATAAACATCTGCGATAACAAAACAATGACACTACATTCTTGTCTTTGTCTAGTTCCCTAACGACTGTGCAGTTAGTACGCGGTACCTTACACGGCATTTAATTTGATTCTCTTCCCCACGTACTTGCATTTACTAAAAGTGCCGTTTGCATTTTTAGGTACAAAAAAATCTTTTTCGGAAGTATATCAACTGAACAATGTGTTCTCTTCACTTCTCTTACAGATAAATGAGTAAATACGGAACGTAGGGACCTTACATGGAATACAATACGTACATTATTTGACGCACCATACAGGCTGCCACGATTGTAGCTGAAAGGAAAACCACAAAGACGTGATAATAGAGAGTGAAAACAAATAAAACTTTTTCTCAGCACAGAAGAAATCATTTCTGTAATTGTTGCTGCCTGTGAACCACAAACGGTAAGAATTATCAATATACTCGCATATTGAAGCAAAATTAGAGAACCTGTCAATATGAGATCAGACAACAATACAAACATACGCTTGTCACGCATAAAATACGTGTTTATATTCTGTTGCTTTCAGCAGAGTAAATTGCAGTTATACTCTTATTCGAAAGGATTCTTCATGAATAACTTTCACAAAATCATAAAAGTCACTGAGATTGCGGCGTTTTGTTATTGTTACTCCACGATCATTTGTGTCTCGTTATAGTTTAGTAGTGCTCGGAACACAAAATATGGCAATTATTTCGTCAATTATGTAGTAAGTATTTAAAAACAAACGTTCTACGGTTGATGTTTTCGCCCTAGAGGCGCTAGTATTGTTGCTACTGTCATGCGAGAACAACATTGACAACAGTGTATGTCGGGACTGCGTATGTTAAGGCAATAGTGTTACTGCACCAACAGCCTAAAATGTAGTGATGGGACGTCAATTAATAACGTGAGGTTTATATTTTAAAATTTGAACCCCCTCTGTCCCCTTCGGTGAGACGAATTTCACTCCGTACTCCTGTGAAAATACGTAAGTTATTTTTTTCTTATTTGTTTTGGACACCGGTGAAAACACTTCCTTAAAAACGTATTCTATTTATAAAGTGTATTAACTGAAATCGAAACAAGACACCGGGAGTAGACAACATTCCGTTAGAAATACTGACTGGAAGAGCCAGCCATGACAAAACTCTACCATCTGGTGAGCAAGATATGAGACAGGCGAAAGACCGCCAGACTTCAAGAAAAATGTAAAAAATACCAATCCCAAAGAAAGCAGACGTTGACAGGTGTGAAAATTACCGAACTGTCAGTTTAATGAGTCACGGGTGCAAAATATTAACAGGAATTACTACAGACGAATGGAAAAATTGGTAGAAGCCGACCTCGGGGAAGATCAGTTTGGATTCCGTCGAAATGTTGGAACACGCGAGTGAATACTTAGCCTACGACTTACCTTAGAAGATAGGTTAAAGAGACACAAACCAACTTTTCCAGCATTTGTAGACTTAGACTTAGAGAGAGAGAGAGAGAGAGAGAGAGAGAGAGAGAGAGAGCGCGCTTCTGACAATGTTGAGTGGAATGCTTTTTGAGATTCTGAAGGTGGCAGGGGTACGAGGGGCATGAAAGGGAAGCAGTGGTTGGGAAGGGAGTGAGACAGGGTTGTAGCCTATCCCCGATGTTATTCACTCTGTATCCTTCACAAGGAGTAAAGGAAACAATACAAAAATTTGGAGGAGGAGAAGAAATAAAAACGTTGAGGTTTCCGGACGACATTGTAATTCTGTCGGCGAAGGATCTGGAAGAGCAGGAATGAGCAGTGTTTTGAAAGGAGGATATAAGATGAACATGAACTAAAGCGAAACGAGGATGATGGAATATAGTCGAATGAAATCTGGTGATGTTGAGTGTAGCGGGACTTTGAATTTCGCCGCGCTACACTTGGTTCCCTCAGATACAAAATATCCCTTCGCAGCGGTATGAGCGCTCGACGGCAGAGAAAATACTAAAATTGTAACTCTTTTTTGTTTTTCTATCCGTTTCTTTATTGTTTCTTGATAGCCGAAGCTTAAGGTAGACGTGATCACATGAAGACGTTACAAAAAAAAAAAAAAAAACTTTTTAGCTAGTCTTGATCTGATTTTAATGTGTAGACATATTGTGGAAGTTGTTAAGAAATTCGGAGGATGGAAGTAGCAAAGTAAATTAAATTGCATACAGTATCAAGATGATTTTAATTGATACAAATTAGTGATTCCTGGACGATTGCAAGATTTCGGAACAGACTTTTCACGCCGAAATGAAGGAGATTTTTGAAGACGTGGACGCCGCACGAAAGAAGACAAGTTAACCTGGTAAAGGATAGTTACATTTTGTTATTCTCTGTTTCTTTTCAGTAAGTTTTGTAGTGGAAATTCGTTCAGCTTTTGCTCAAAAACGCCACAAGGACCACCCCAACTATAGCTTTTCTGTAATACGAAGTCCGAGTTGCATTTTATTTTTACCGTTTTTCACGGTCATTTACGATTTTAAAACCCCCTTTTTATTCACCATTTCTTCCCACATTTTCAACCTTTTTTTCTTTTTCTTTTCTTCTCTCTTTCTTTTTTTATTAACCACTACATGAGGGTATTACATTAAGAAATGACAGTTAAAGTAGCAAATGAGTTTTGCTTTTTGGGGAGCAAAATAACTCACGATGGTAAAAGTAGAAAGGATATAAAATGTAGACTACGGCAAGGAAAATGTTTCTGAAGAAGACGAATTTGTTGATATATAGATTTAACTGTCAGTCTGTCTTTGCTGATAGTATTCGTATAGAGTGTAGCTGTGCAGGGATGTGAAACATGGACTATAATTAGTGTAGAGAAGAACTGAATTTAAGCTTTGGAAGTGTAAGGACTATGGTATGAAGATTAGCATCTCCAAAACGAAAGTAATGTCAGTGGGAAAGAAATATAAATAGGAGGAGCAAAGTTAGAACAGGTGGACGGTTTCAAGTACTTAGGATGAATATTCTCACAGGATGGCAACATAGTGAAAGAACTGGAAGCGAGGTGTAGCAAAGCTAATGCAGTGAGCGCTCAGCTACGATCTACTCTCTTCTGCAAGAAGGAAGTCAGTACCGAGACTAAGCTATCTGTGCACCGTTCAATCTTTCGACCAACTTTGTTGTATGGGAGCGAAAGCTGGGTGGATTCAGGTTACCTTATCAACAAGGTTGAGGTTACGGATATGAAAGTAGCTAGGATGATTGCAGGTACTAGTAGATGGGAACAATGGCAGGAGGGTGTCCACAATGAGGAAATCAAGGAAAAACTGGGAATGAACTCTATAGATGTAGCAGTCAGGGCGAACAGGCTTAGATGGTGGGGTCATGTTACACGCATGGGAGAAGCAAGGTTACCCAAGAGACTCGTGGATTCAGCAGTAGAGGGTAGGAGGAGTCGGGGCAGACCGAGGAGAAGGTACCTGGATTCGGTTAAGAATGATTTTGAAGTAATAGGTTTAACATCAGAGGAGGCACCAATGTTAGCACTGAATAGGGGATCATGGAGGAACTGTATAAGGGGGGCTATGCTCCAGACTGAACGCTGAAAGGGATAATCAGTCTATGATGATGATGATGATGATGATGATGATGATGATGATGATGATGATGATGATGATGATGATGATGATGATGTGGTGCTACAGAAGAATGCTGAAGATTAGATGGGTAGATCACGTAACTAATGAGGAGGTATTGAATAGAATTGAAGAGGAGTTTGTGGCACAACTTGACTAGAAGAAGGGACCGGTTGGTAGGACATGTTCTGAGACATCAAGGGATCACCAATTAAGTATTGATTAAGTATTGGAGGGCAGCGTGGAGGGTAAAAATCGTAGAGGGAGGCAAAGAGATGAATACACTAAGCAGATTCAGAAGGATGTAGGTTGCAGTAAGTAGTGGGAGATGAAGAAGCTTGCACAGGATAGAGTAGCATGGAGAGCTGCATCGAACCAGTCTCAGGACTGAAGACCACAACAAACAACAATGACCACAGATGTATATGCCTAACACGCCCAGCTTTGTCTGTAATCGAAAGGTTTGCAGCTGTTCGATAGGTGCAGGTTTGTTTCTTGAGAGTATCGGCAGAGCAAGTTGGGCCGGTGGTAGGTGTCGAGTGAGTCCGGTGGAGAGGACGGTGAGCGGCCAGGACTGGGCAGTTCGTGGAACCGGTCGTGTCGTCGGCGGCGGGTTTAATGGCTGCAAATGAGAGGCCCGGAGGATGCTAAGTTCACCGGACTCGGATACGATGTGACGTCATTATGACGTATACACGCTACATCGAAAACGATAGAAACCGTATATCGACTATTTGACGTTTGTGAACTTTCGAGAGGTTGTGACAGGGTAGCGCTGTGCACTGGGGCCATTCGTTTAAATGTGTTTTGCGTTCTTTGCGTTTAAATCGTGTATTGTACTGTGTTTGTGTCCTGTGCGTTGTTTTTCGTTTGCTCGTCGTTAATTATGTGTTCAGCATTCGAGAGACTAATGAGAGAAAAGCTGAAAGAGTTCAGCATCGATGACGACGGGCAGTTGCGTGGTTATTGTGAATCTCGAGCAGAAACTGATGTACTTCTGACCCAGTTGAAGTGCGTCGGTTATTCGTACTGGGTGAGAAGCAGCACTCAGCAGCCAAAATCTTTACATGCGTCAAGACACTAACCTTAGGTTAAAAATACATTGAGAAATCCACTTCCCCTCGCACTTCATCTCCGGTCGACGATTTTTCTTCAACAATGCCTCATATTTTTTCTTTTTAAGTTCGAAATTCAATCATTCTACACACCGGTCATTACTGGACACTAAGGTACCTGTCTCTGCGGTCCGAGTCATCCGAATTTTTTTCCCCCTAAATTTGCGTTTTTATTGGGTTCTGATACTTTATTATTACTTCAATAGAAGTATATGCTATAATATTTGATGTTATGTAAATGTAAGTTCACCTTTTTTTGAGGGGTGACTTTGTTCGATTGGCTTACTCTACAGGACAGCTTGCGCTACTTGTGTAAAGATATTTTGCTCCTTTTTCTTTTACGCTTCGTAATTCACATGCTGCAAAGATTCTGCTAGTGGGTAGGAAGAGTGATCAAGTAAGACTGGCCTTGGGGTTTTACTACAAATGAGGCAATGATGAAAAAAAAAATGTTCAAGTGTGTGTGAAATCTTATGGTACTTAACTGATAAGGTCATCAGTCCCTGAGCTTACACACTACTTAACCTAAATCATCCTCAGGACACACACACACACACACACACACACACACACACACACACACACACACACACACACACCATGCCCGAGGGAGGACTCGAACTTCCGCCGGGACCAGCCACACAGTCCGTGACTGCAGCGCCTTAGACCGCTCGGCTAATCCCGCGCGGCATTTCATCATTCCCACATTTTAGCAAAACTCCGTCAGTCTTACTTGATAACTGATCCTACCCAGTAGCACAATCTCTGCAACATGTGGATTACGAAGCCTAAAAGAAAAAGGAGCAAAATATCTTTACACAAGTAGCGCAAGCTGTCCTCTAGGTTAAGCCAATCGAACAGTCACCCTCAAAAAAGGGTGAACTTATATTTACATAACATGAAATACTATAGTCTATACTTACATTAAACTAATAATAGAGTATCAGAACCCAATAAAAACGCAGATGTAGGGAAAAAAAATTCGGAAGACTCACGACGCGAACCACCGCCCTTACATTCAACTTAAAATAGGGACGTGACGCTACTAATTACGCTAAACCAACAACACACCCTTAGCGTGTCATCGTATTGTGTTACCCCTTGCTGAAAACCTTAATCGTAGATATGCTACTAATTGAAACTTAATTGTAACACACTGTACCAAGAACAATGCGTTTTGGCTGGATCTTCAGTGTGTCGCTGCCTTCAAATACCCTACTCTCATAACACGCAAGTTGAAATAATTCTTTTGCCACGAATATGATGTTTCTTATTATTTTATTGGAACGAATCACACAGTTAACAATGGGGTTTCCAGTTATTCTCAATTTCCTGGTGCTCAGAAACGGCACATATATACGTATAGGCTTCAAATGAATGCCAATATGGCGCCACACGACTCTATACTGAAGGTAGACGGCGTGCGTGCGACGTAGGTGGCGTTGCGACATCTCATTGGTCAACGCTCAGAGTATCTGACATGCCAGATATTGCTCTGCACGTTCGGAAAGACTCCCGAACGTGCTATTCCGCGCTATGACGTCAGAAACTCGGCACGCTCAACGTTCGGATGCACGGTCCGTGTGCCGACGGCTTAAAAGCTACTGTGTCTGCTTCAGACGGCACGTAACGACGTAAGTCAGTACTATACCGCAAGGTGGCAGCACCAGGGTAATTCGTTCCGTTTCTGAATTTACGAGCGCCGTAGGGACTTCTTATTTGCCGTACACTTTCCTGCGGCTAGCTAAGAGCCTCAAACAAATGCTGTCACTGTCGAACCCGAACGAGAACGCTTCGTTAGAAGCACAAGCACCTCACCCCGTCAAATTGTACATCAACCTAAACTTCTTGGTGGAGTGGACAACTGACAGGTCAAATTTGGCGATTGCACCCCTCCACCATTGACCACGCCTACAAAACCCTGATGCGTCCAGTCCTCTGCTACGCCAATAGTGCATGGACGTCCGCTCCACCACAATTGTATGATGTGAAAGTCCCTCCAAAGTCCCTCAGACTTTCCACACCCCTTTACTTCCCCCCTCATGGATTCTCTACATCTCATCACTTTCCCACAGCCCCCTTCCCCCCCCCCCCCCCCCCACATACACACACACTTCCATCGGTACGACTACACACACTTCACATCCTACCCCAAAGCAACTTCAACCAACTCTCTATCCCAGAGAATGAGATCCGTCTGATATTTATCCCTCCTACCTGCTTCAAACTCCTCCCCATCCGTCCCACTCGACATCAGGGCTGCGTCTTCTTTTCCCCTCTCCATCTACACCCATCCCTTCCCTCTTGTAACCACTACCCACCACACACACCGTTACTCATTCTCGCCCTCTGTCTTTCCCACTTCACATGTTCCCCACTTCGTATATTCTAAGCAAAGAAGGGAAAGCAGAAAGGTGGAAGGAGTATATAGAGGGTCTATACAAGCGCTAAGTACTTCAAAACAATATTCTGGAAATGGAAGAGAATGTAGATGAAGACGAAATGGGAGATACGATACTGCGTGAAGAGTTCGACAGAGCACTGAAAGACCTGAGTCGAAACAAGGCCCTGGGAGTAGACAACATTCCATTACAACTACTGACAGCCTTGGGAGAGCCAGTCCTGACAAAACTCTACCATCTGGTGAGCAAGATGTATGAGACAGGCGAAATACCCAAGAAGAATATAATAATTCCAATCCCAAAGAGAACAGGTGCTGACAGATGTGAAAATTACCGAACAATCAGTATAATAAGCCACAGCTGCAAAATACTAACGCGAATTCTTTACAGACGAATGGAAAAACTGGTAGAAGCTGACCTCTGGGAAGATCAGTTTGGATTCCGTAGAAATATTGGAACACATGAGATACGGGAAATATGTTGTTGTTTGTCTTCAGTCCTGAGACTGGTTTGATGCAGCTCTCCATGCCACTCTACCTGTGCAAGCTTCATCATCTCCCAGTACTTACTCCAACCTACATCCTTCTGAATCTGCTTAGCGTATTCATCTCTTGGTCTCCTTCTACGGTTTTTACCCTTCACACTGCCCTCCAATGCTAAATTTGCGATCCCCTGATGCCTCAGAACATGTCCTACCAACCGGTCCCTTCTTCTGGTCAAGTTGTGCCACAAACTCCTCTTCTCCCCAATTCTATTCAATACCTCCTCATTAGTTATGCTGATCTACCCATCTCATCTTCAGCATTCTTCTGTAGCACCACATTTCAAAAGCTTCTATTCTCTTCATGTCCAAACTATTGATCGTCCATGTTTCACTTCCATACATGGCTACACTCCATACAAATACTTTCAGAAACGACTTCCTGACACTTAAATCTATACTCGATGTTAACAAATTTCTATTCTTCAGAAACGCTTTCCTTGCCATTGCCAGTCTACATTTTATATCCTCTCTACTTCGACCATCATCAGTTATTTTGCTCCCCAAATAGCAAAACGCGTTTACTAATTTAAGTGTCTCATTTCCTAATCTAATTCCTCAGCATCACCCGATGTAATTCGACTACATTCCATTATCCTCGTTTTGCTTTTATTGATGTTCATCTTATATCCTCCTCCGAGACATGGTCCATTCCGTTCAACTGCTCTTCCAAGTCCTTTTGCTGCCTCTGACAGAATTACAATGTCATCGGCAAACCTCAAGGTTTTTATTTCTTCTCCATGGATTTTAATACCTACTCCGAATTTTTCTTTTGTTTCCTTTACCGCTTGCTCAATATACAGATTGAATAACATCGGGGAGAGGCTACAACCCTGTCTCACTCCCTTCCCAACCACTGCTTCCCTTTCATGTCTCTCGACTCTTATAACTGCCATCTGGTTTCTGTACAAATTGTAAATAGCCTTTCGCTCCCTGTATTTTACCCCTGCCACCTTTAGAATGTGAGAGATAGTATTCCAGTCAACATTGTCAAAAGCTTTCTCTAAGTCTACAAATGCTAGAAACTTAGGTTTGCCTTTCCTTAATCTTTCTTCTAAGGTAAGTCGTAAGGTCATGCCAGTAATATGATACCGACGATGAAACGAATGAAAATATTGATAATTCGGTGTATCGCTACCAAAAAATTAGTGCGTACACATTGCTACCTTGACCATATTTGCTCCGCTGTTTGTAACTACAGCTGCGACGTCATTGTGAGGTGTTCCCAACTGTTCAGATATTTTCCAGGACATGAGAAATATAGTCAGGAGTTACGCCTTTTTGTAAGCTGAAAAGTCTGAAGAGTTTGGAAGGTAGGAGACGAGGTACTGGCTTGGGTAGCTAAGTTGGTAGAGGACTTGCCCGCGACAGGCAAAGGTCCCGAGTTCGAGGTTCGGTCCGGCGCACAGAGTTAATCTGCCAGGAAGTTTCAGTCTGAAAGAAACTGAACATCTTACCGCTGTCACGAATGACATAATGGACAGGGAGACACGGAACTTGTTTGAAAGTTTGCAGACTATGCATCAGCGATCCACGTTATTGCTACTAGCATACTGAATTCTTGCTTAAACTGCAATCGAAGTTTTTCATTTATTTCGTTCATTAATTTTAAAGTGGTTTCTCTCGTTGGTATTTTATACAAAGGGGCTGTAACGTTTCTGACTAATGAAGCCGTCTTTCTCCACAGTGTAAAATGGGACACAGTCCTTGCAGCTATGAAATAAATTCTCTCCTCCTCCTTGCAGACAAAGCAACATTTTTCAAAGTAGCGGCCGTACCTCTCTGCGTACGACTTGAGGAAGCACCTGACGAAGTCCAAGCAACAGCCGGAGAACTTTCCCACAACAGTTGCACATCGGAGTTCTACTCGAGTTCTATTCGAAATGCTACCAGACGTTATTCTTCAGAGGCATTTTTTTCCCACTGCAAAGTCACCAATATAAGCCGGCCGGAGTGACCGAGCGGTTCTGGGCGCTTCAGTCTGGAACCGCACGACCGCTACGGTCGCAGGTTCGAATCCTGCCTCGGGCATGGATGTGTGTGATGTCCTTAGGTTAGTTCGGTTTAAGTAGTTCTAAGTTCTAGGGGACTGATGACCTCAGCAGTTATGTCCCATAGTGCTCAGAGCCAATTTGAACCAATATAAACGCACATGGCGATCACCAACAACGAGAAATACACACACAGAACAGGTTTCGAGAATTAAATTTCTACCAACCTTACTTCAGAGTGAGACGGATCATGTTGGAAACTCCAACTTGCTTAGAAGTTGCAGTTGATGAAGTGCGAATGCTTGTGCACTCATTCCGTAACTGTGCTAGAAATTTCTACATTTTTCTTTTCGAAGTGTTCAACTATACGACATTTTAGTCTCGTTATAATTGTTTCTCTCGGCTATTTCGTAGCTCGCAATAGAATAATTCACCTCCGCTAAAGTAGGGTGACCAAACGTCCCGGAAAATCGGGATTGTCCCGGTTTTCATCCCTGTGTTCCGGTGTCCCGAAAATTTGTTTCGGGGTGCTGAGAAGTCCCGGAATTCAGTTTTTAAATACATTTCGTGAAACTTTCTCAGATTTTTGGGATTTCGCTATATTAAAGGAAGTCAAGTGAAGAGACGAAAGTTCGAGCAGCCGAGCTTACACTAGCCTACCACACGGTAAAACATCACCAAACTTATAGACCTAGTGATTGTACTAATAAGCTTAACAGCATTATGTTTGATGATTCTTCCACTGCAAAAAAGTTTAGTTCAGCAAGAACTAAAGTGTCAGCCTTAGTGAAGCCTTAGTGAAAGGAGTTATTGCTCCCCCAGAGTGTAAAGGAAAGCCTTGAATACATCAAAATGTCTTCTTTCTGCGGGATATCCACTGATGCCAGCAATCATAAGCCCACTAAAATATTTCCGTTTGTTGTTCAGTTTTTTCGATATTAATCAGGGAACTCGGACCAAACTTTTGAAGGTCATTTCCCTACCTAATGAAACATCTGACGAAATTTCAATATTTTGTATGAATACTATCGAAATATTTGATCTTGAGAAAAATAAATGTGTGGCATTTTGTGGAGGCAACACCAACAGACTTTGGTTTAAACAGACAAGGCAAATGCAACGTATTTACCAAATTAAAGGCAACGTTGCATGAAAACATTGAAGGCATAGGGTGCCCTGCACATGTTTTACACAATAGCGTGCAGACATCTGCTGACAGTTTAAGCTGGGATGTTGAAACTATCGTCATGAAGGTATACTCACACTTTTACACATGTACTGTTAGAACAGAGAGGCTTAAGGAGTTCTGTGAGTATGTGGGAACTGAATATATGAATGTAATGTGTCACTCGAAAACTCGCTGGTTATCACTGTTTCCAGCCTTTGAATGAGTAATTTGCGTGTTTGAATCGTTAAAAAATTTTTTCCTAAATGAAGACAAAGCCTGCAAAATATTGGTTCAGTTTTTCAGTAACCCTTTAAGTGAAGCCTACTTATGGTTCATTCACAGTCAACTTAGCAGCATGGGATAAAGGAAATTGAGGGAAGCACGAAAAGTGTAATAGAGATAAATGATGTTTCCAAAAATACTCTGGAAACTAAGAGGAGAGAATAGCAGTTCATTTCTTTTAATGTTAAATCTGTCCTTAAAAGAGCAGAAGTATCAGAAGCAGCGGAAAGGAGTTTTAGAGAAGAAGTTAACAAGTTTTGTGACACTCGTGTAGAATATCTCAGCAAGTGGAGCACCTCATATTTACCCTCATCGCCGGTGTTTCATTGGATGTTATTGAAGAGAGTGCCGAAATGGGAAAGTGTTGAAGAGACAGTTTCTTATTTGAAGAGTAAAGAGATTGAAATCGATGATTCCATTCTCTGTGATCACTTCGGCGTACTGACAAATTTTGTTGAAGAAAGTCTTCACAAGTGGAATGATGAAAAAAAAACACCATTGGAATGTCATGAGAAGTGGGTGAGTTTTTTAAAAAGCTGTGACTGTCTTCAGCATTACTCAGAGTTGGTAATAATTGCAAGGTATTTATTTGCAATCCCAGCCCATAATGCCAATGTGGAAAGAATATTTTCTTTCATGAATATCCAGTGGACTGATGAAAGAAAAAGATTGGAGGTGCACTCTCTTGAAGCAATCCTGCAAATGCTGCACAACTACAAAATGGATTGTGCCGAGTTTTATCACTGCGTCTCAAAGAACAAAGACATGATCAAGAAGGCTGGAGGCAGTGAAAAATGCCCTTTTCTCCAAGGACAGTCAATTCCATCTACAAGTGCTCAGTAATATTAAAGCTCGTGTTAATATTAATCGATTAAAAGTTGAATGGCTGTAAAATTTTGTAAAATCGTAATACATTTCTTTATTACTGTATACAATTAAATGTCATTAATTATAAAAATAATCTAGATTATATCAATCTTCTGTATCCTCTTATTAGTTATAATATTCGGGTTAACAAAATGTATCAACAAAACAATATTTAAAATTAAGAAACCTGGGTACATGTGGAATGAGGTGTCCATCGGCACCCGGTTGAATGTGTCCCGGTTTTCACCGAAAATAATTTGGTCACCCTATGCTAGAGGCACTTGGAACAACAATAACATAAAATAGTGATAACCTTTTCGAGACGACTACAACGAATTTTTCTTAACATGGCGGTGTTCCAAATGAAGAACAGTTCGTTATACGGTCGGACAGATAAGGAATTGCTCTGAAAACTGGCATAAAAGGAACAACACGTGCCTTTGTTTTATAAACGACGAAAGAATTGGAGATAATTGTTCGTAATTCCAAGTTTGTTTCTTGTTCGTAACTTTTTATTCATCAGTGACGGATACATGATCAGGCAAAAGCCGGACAGATGACTCGGGAGGACAGACGCCGCACTTCAAAGAAATTCGCCAGCAGACATTGTTGTGCGTGCGACGCTCATTGTTGTTGTAACCGATGGTGAGATCTGTTTACTCCCAGCTTTTTTTTTTTTTTTTGTACTTCAGGAGCGGAAAAGAGCGGAGAAATTAAAGAAAATAGCGTTTCGAGACCAAGGTAAGTAAAGGAAATTTTCACGATTCCTGTTTAATAGTATGTACTAGTAGGTACGCGCCTAGTAGCTTCTAACTTGTATTTAGATTGTGCAGTCGACCGAGTAATGGCTTCTTCCGATAACATCTTCGGTGAAAATGGGGGTGCGGCATCTGTCACTACGAAAGCGGACAGATGACGCACCATTACTGTGGGACAGACGCCGGAAAATTTGAAAAAAATGTGCGGCGTCTTCAACGTTTGTAGTCCTGTCTTCCTCAGTTGCGTGTAATACTACGGTATATTGATAATTTTTACTTATGGACCGTCTGACAGCAACTGAATAAAACACAATTTTAGTGCCATACGCGTTTCGCCTTTAAATACTGCAAGGCATCATCAGTGGCCTGGAATATGTACATATGTTTGCTATTTAATTTACATTTTTGTCACTGTGCCTATAGGTTATAAACAGTTCTGGTGGTTGGTATTTCCTATTAAGTAGTACTGTTTTGAACTGTACTTACACGTTGCGTGGACAATTTCTTACATAATGCGCTCCTGTTGCATTTTTGATGTTCTTCTTATGAATGCCAATTTGCGGTTTTCTTCCCACATTCCACAGCAATATGAACTGAACGCTTGTTTCAATGCAATGTTTTGGTTTCTGTTGCCGACTGTCAAGTGTTTTTGCCAAAGATGGAATGTTTTGCCAAACTTTAGAGTGTAATTATTGAAATATCTGTGATCTGTTCGTGTGTGTGTAGTGTGTGTGTGTGTGTGTGTGTGTGTGTGTGTGTTTGTGTGTGCGTGCGCGCCCAGGTGGTGTGGGGAAGAGTTTTTTTAATTTTATTTCCTTTAGTAAGTGTAGTGGGGAGCCTGTGCTGATGTGTGTTTGTTCATTTATCACATGTTTGTTTTCTGCTATGGCTTTCTGGATGTGGAAGTTTTGTTGCGTTTGTATGAGATATTTATAGTGGTTGCTTATTCTCATTATTTTCATTTCTTGTTCATGTTTGTAGGATGATGGTTATAGTGTTTTAAACGCTCTGCAAATGTGGAATGGTTTGTTTCATACTTCCAACATCTGATATGTTCCTTGTTTCAAAATTCCTGTATGTCATGTCTACGTATATTGCATCACAAATTTGACATTAAAGTTCATATATTCCTGATTGTTGGAATTTGTCCTTCTTGGTAGCTGGCTGGCTTAGGTGTGATTGGAGGGTTTGCCCAGGCTTATATGCTAGTTTCAAGGCCTGTCTCTTTAGGGTGTTTGCAACTCTGTGTGTTAGTTTGTGTGTGTAGGTCATGTTGTAGCATCTGGTTCTTTTCTGTGTGGTGTTGTCATTGTGTGTGTTTGTTGAGTATGTTTCAGCTTGTGAGTTCTTTTGTATTCTGGAAACGTTGTTTGTTTTGTATTTGTGTTTTTATTTTTTGATTGAGCCTGTGTATCACATGTTTCATACCCATTGTTCCTAACTATTTGTATGATTGTTCACATTTCTTGTTCATAGTTTCTCTTGATGAGTGGGATTCTGTTTAATCTATGTAACATGTGTCTTAGGGCTGCAACTTTCTGGCTGTGGGGGTGGTTGGATGTGGAATGTATTATTGTGTCTGTGGCTGTTGGTTTTCTAAAGATTTATTTTATTTATTTATGCATTTATTTTACCTGGCAGGATTAGGGCCTTCAGGCCCTCTCTTACACCTAACCAGGCATACTCAGATTCAACAAATTTCAGTTTCTACAGAACATTAAGGACATATAACATGTTATACAGTATTAATGTTACAGAAAAAATTAGAGATTATAAAAGTACTACAGTGATAATTATAACAATCAAAAAGTAATTATAATAATCAAGAATAATAATAATAGTAATGACTATGTATAGGAAAGTGAACATATTTTTTCTTTTATGAATGTCAGTCCTATTGCTAGTTGGGAATTTTCTCGTTATATTCTTGCAGCTTGTGAGTTATTCTCATCAAGCAGAGACATAAGACGATAGAATGGG
Source organism: Schistocerca cancellata (assembly GCF_023864275.1). NCBI lineage: Eukaryota > Metazoa > Arthropoda > Insecta > Orthoptera > Acrididae > Schistocerca > Schistocerca cancellata. Next base: position 13,655,507 of record NC_064636.1, read on the forward strand.
GTGAAAGAGATATAGAAAAGGTAGATAAGTTAGAGGAGGAGAAATAGAATGGTAAAATTCGAAGCTATGATGGAGAGGAGAAAGAAAAAGATGAGAGGGGCACGACAATGGTGGCTATACCGTCCCTAATATGTAAGTCTTGAGTTCCCTCTTGAATGTTAAGTGGTTCTGGATAAGACGCAGATCACAGGGGAGCGCGTTTCATAGTCGTATGTCTGAGATGGAGACTGACACGGAGAAAGATTTTGTGTTATGTAAAGGTACAGCCAAGATGCTAGATGTATCCGATCTAGTATTGCGGTTGTGGAATGATGATAGGTGTTTAATGTGAGAAGATAAGTATTGGGGGCACCAGTGGCTAAGAAATCGTTGAAGTAAGCACATCGTGTGGAGATCGCGTGCCTTATGTGGGCGTATCCAACCTAGCTGGGAGTATGAAGGACTGATATGATCATACAACCGTATATTGCATACGTATCTAACGCAAGCATTCATCACTAGCTCGAGGCATCTCGAATTTTCACTATTTGTGCCGTGTTGAACTACATCACAGTAGTAAAGATGTTAAATGTATGTTTGCCATTTTCTTTTTTTTATTGTAATGTCTAGAAAATTTAAGCAGATGCGTGCTTCTTGGTTCATCTATGAATATTGGATTGTCAAGTGTCAGATGAGTATGCCGTCTGTCCCGCCTTTATTATTCGTCCAAAATGGATCAATAATTATTTGTGTTTTTTGGCTACGCGCTTTTTGAGTAAATTTCGCCCAAAGCTGGTCGTTGTATGAGTGAGCACATCCGTCTCAATTTTTGTGTCTGCTGTGTGTTTCAGGTGAGTGAGTGCGACTGCCCTGCTGTGTTGACCACTGAGTGACTTCTCTGCCGTGCCGTAAGTAGCGCTTTAAGCAAAGAGATGCCTGCCTGTAGGAAAAAAAAAAAACATCGTCACAGCGATGGCAAAGTGGAGTGTGCTTAGACAGGATGGTTTTTACGGAGCAGATGCGTGCTTCTCGCTTCATCTATGAAGATTTGATTGTCAGGTGTCAGATGAATCTGCCATTCCCACGAATTAGTAGTGTTAACAAATGTTTCTTGTCCCTCGCGAGGAAGAATGACACATTTAAAAAAAAAAAAAAATTCGTAAACGACTACGATGAAATTCGACTGATTTTGAGCAGGTCAAAGTTAGGTTTCTAGGCTTACTATTAAGTCTCTTTTAAAATAAAAAAAAACCCGCAAAAGATTGAAACAAAATTTGACATTCAATGTGTAATTTTGACTTGTAGAGGCTTGTAAATCTTTCTAATCCATTCCTCGCACAATTTTTATGATTAAATATAAATTCAAACAGACATTTGAAAAAAAAGTGAAAGTAGCATAGACGGGTCTCGAACCAGCGTCGCCTGGACAGGAGTCTCGCTCACTTGCCGCAACCGTGAAACTCTTCTGTATACAGGGTGACAAGTATTCAAACCGACAAACTCTGGGAGGTTGTAGGTGACATCAAATCAAATATGTTTCCCTAATGTCATTTTTTCCTGTAAGGATGATTTAAACCGATGGAGGCCGTATTGCGCTCTTCACTTGTAGGCAACTGCTGTCCACCAGTGTAGCAGTGCACTGTCTCTGTTTACCGATGGAGCGACACACCTGGAGAGTGAGTACACCGATATGGTCGGTGCGTACTACGTAGCGCACCACAACGGACGAGCTGCACAGCGGGTTTGTCGACAACAACATCCTAATCGCCGTATCCCGCATCGTACGACCTTTGCTGCTGTGTACCAACGTCTGCGTGAGACCGGGCCATTTAGCGGATTACCTGGACAGCGACGCCGTCGCACGGTAAGAACGCTGCGGTTTGAGGAAGCTGTCTTGCAGCATGTGGAGCGGGATCCTGCAATCAGCACTCGTGCAATTGCATGTAACATGGGGACGAAACAGACGAATGTAAGAGCAGTCGTTCGAGAGCAACTGTTACGTCCACTTCACTTATAGCGTGTACACAACCTGGAACCAGTTGATTATCCATCCAGAGCACAGTTTTCGCAGTGGTTCCTGGGACACTGTGAAATTCATCCTACATTCCCATCCTCTGTGTTGTTTACCGATGAAGCAACGTTCGGGCTTGATGGAGTCTTCAAGATGCACAATTCGCATGTTTGGAGTGAGGATAACCCACATGCCACAGTTACTAGCGCTCATCAAATGCGGTTCTTCGTTAATGTGTGGGTCGGTGTTGTTGGGGACTGTTTAATTGGGCCGTATCTGCTACCTAGGCCATTAAATGGCAGCCACTATTACAATTTTCTCGCCAGAGCATTGCCAGAATCGCTGGAAGACGTCCCGCTCCCTACAAGACAACGCATGTGGTTCCCAGTTGACGGGGCGCCGGCACATTTCAGTCGTCGCGTGCGTCGATTCCTGGACCGACGGTTCCCAGAAACGTGGATTGGCAGAGGTGGTCCTGTACCGTGGTCTGCTCCATCCCCAGATATGCCCTCTCTGGACTTTTTTGTGTCGCGAGAGACGCATAACCTTGTTTATGGTTGGTTCAAATGGCTCTGAGCACTATGTTACTTAACATCTGAGGTAATCGGTCCCCTAGAACTTACAACTACTTAAACCTAACTAACCTAAGGACATCACACACATCCATGCCCGAGGCAGGATTCGAACCTGCGACCGTAGTGGTCGCGCGGTTCCAGACTGAAGCGCCTAGAACCGCTCGGCCACACCGGGCGACAACTTGTGTACGCAACTCCTGTTGAATCACAAGAGAATCTTTTTGTGCGGATAGCAGCAGCAGGAACAATTCAGGATACTCCTGGGGTTTTTGCCCGTGTCAGGCAGAACATGAACCGACGGTGTAACGTTTGTTTACGTGTCAATGGAGGCATTTTTGAAAATGTACTGTAATTGAAACTAGGTTGTGTTAATCTGTTATCTCGTGATCATAAAAAAAAACGGAAAAGTGTTTGTCTAATTGATTTGCCGCCAGAGAAATCTTCCTCTACCGGTTTAAATACTCGTCATAGGGAAAAATGACATTAAGGGAAAATATTCGTTTTGTCGTGCCCTACAACCTCCCAGAGTTTGTCGGTTTAAATACTTTTCACCCTGTAGACAGACAACTGCGGCCGTTGCGTGGTTTTCTTCTCTGACCGATGCGGCGATATCGACACGCGCTACCTCTCTGCTCTTCTGTTGTGCTCCACGAAGAAGAGTTTGGCTCGCCCGTTCCGTAATACACGAAGACATCCTTTACAGAATGGAAGAACGCCACTGTTGAAGACAGCTGGTTGGTTTCCGCGAGCAGATATGTTGCGAAATACAGTTGATCGCGCGTGGGATGTAGAGGCAGTGTTCGTTGTTTTCCGAAAGGCACTCAGCACAGATGCGCGCTGTCGTCACGCTAGCAGAGCAACCACCTTACCGAGTATCTGCAGCACACACAGCTCTGAAAGCTCGCACGTAACGGATATTTCATTTTATTCTTTCTTACGGGTCCGTTAATCGATATTTCGGCACCGAGCCCGCCTATAAATAACGTAAACTTGTGTATAATACAGGTCCGACTTCCGTGCGCAAGCCAATGCAATAAGAAAATGTAACGAGAATGGAAATATGGCTTTGCATTTGATTTTTGTTTGTGGTTTCACTTTCACCATGCAAGGCGCCTAAACAATTCGTGTATTATGATATTCTTTGGTTCGTAGTCAAAGTCGAAGGTTCTGTATCTAACTTGTATCTAAAATATTGTAAATACTGACACTGTAATGAAATACTCTCTTTGCTATATAAGCTGTTATTAATTGAAGTGCTGCTGTGGAAAGAGACACGAAATACCTCCTGATATTTGAAATTGCCGCGTAATGGCGGCTGATTGTTGCGCACCAACCATGTTTTGTTTCCTGGCGGCGCGGCAGCTAGAAATTTTTCAAATGTCGATAACATTGACATGAGGCAGCTTTCACTAATAAGAAGGCTAACGAACATTTCATACCTGTATTAACAAATATAACGTAAGCACCACCTCCACGTAAATGGCATTCTCCGAACACAGAGAAAACAAAAGACTGACAGAAGTCGTAGTCGCTATTACGACCGCTTCTTCTGTACAGGAAAAGATATTATTATCTAAGAGTGCAGTTGTAGGGGATGGTAGTTACATTGTTCAGACTACGTCTCCGATGATAATTGCTGTACACTTGGATCATTTTAGTAATGAGTTACAAAAATCACGCAGACTTTCCTGTCCCAGTTTGGAGACGTTACGCGGAGAAAAATCGACAGCTAGATGTAAAGGTGATTTCTGTAGTCCCCCAAAACCTCTTTCCTTTTTTTTTTTTTTTTTTTTTTTTTTTTTTTTTTTTTTTTTTTTATCGTACAGAAATCTAGAAATATTACGGAAAACAGCCAGCACACGGCACTGCAATCGTACTGCGTAGCGCTGTGTGAGTAGTGTACCAAAGCTCAGAGCGATGAGTTTCGCATTTGAAACGAGAACGGGACATTACCGCACCGAAGGAAGGTGGTTGAAATCGCATATTCCGTTAAAGAACGTCTTTTTCTCTTACTGGAACACCCAGGGTTAAAACACAGCGTACGGCAACAAAGTGCTGTTGTCGGACAGGATGTAATGTCCTAAAAGAACTCGATGCGAAAACCATTCGGAAATTCTTCTCCAACAGCCAACGGACAGGCAGCGCCGCTGAAGGTCTAGCGGGGAATGTTGGCTTCAGGCAAGCTGTAGCTACTCCTGGAAATGTCACAACGGTTTGTGGAATTCTTCAGCGAAATCTGAGGAAATCCGTCTGAACTGCAGCAGAGATTAGATTGAAGCGTTCCATCCCGCAGAAAATACTGAGATACGAGACTACACACGTTTCCATTCAAAATCCAAAGGCAGCAGGCCATACCTGTAAGAGCTGTCCGATAGAGAACTGATTTTGCGAACCAGATTATCACAATCGCAGCACCTGGTTGACACGCTTACGGCTTAATTGAGCAGTTTCCGTAAAGCTCTATTTGTGTGAAGCGAAATAACAGTGTTCTCTCAAAGTTATTGTTTTGCGTGCGATATTCACCAGAGGCTTTTTTGTCCCTACTTTCACGTGAGGAAACGATTACCAGTGAACGTTAATTTGCAATTTTGGAACGTTAATTTGCAATTTTGGAACGTTAATTTGCAATTTTGGAACGTTAATTTGCAATTTTGGAACGTTAATTTGCAATTTTGGAACGTTAATTTGCAATTTTGGAACGTTAATTTGCAATTTTGGAACGTTAATTTGCAATTTTGGAACGTTAATTTGCAATTTTGGAACGTTAATTTGCAATTTTGGAACGTTAATTTGCAATTTTGGAACGTTAATTTGCAATTTTGGAACTCTTTGTGCAATTTTGGAACTCTTTGTGCAATTTTGGAACTCTTTGTGCAATTTTGGAACTCTTTGTGCAATTTTGGAACTCTTTGTGCAATTTTGGAACTCTTTGTGCAATTTTGGAACTCTTTGTGCAATTTTGGAACTCTTTGTGCAATTTTGGAACTCTTTGTGCAATTTTGGAACTCTTTGTGCAATTTTGGAACTCTTTGTGCAATTTTGGAACTCTTTGTGCAATTTTGGAACTCTTTGTGCAATTTTGGAACTCTTTGTGCAATTTTGGAACTCTTTGTGCAATTTTGGAACTCTTTGTGCAATTTTGGAACTCTTTGTGCAATTTTGGAACTCTTTGTGCAATTTTGGAACTCTTTGTGCAATTTTGGAACTCTTTGTGCAATTTTGGAACTCTTTGTGCAATTTTGGAACTCTTTGTGCAATTTTGGAACTCTTTGTGCAATTTTGGAACTCTTTGTGCAATTTTGGAACTCTTTGTGCAATTTTGGAACTCTTTGTGCAATTTTGGAACTCTTTGTGCAATTTTGGAACTCTTTGTGCAATTTTGGAACTCTTTGTGCAATTTTGGAACTCTTGTCACTAAAGAGCTAACCTTGGAGGATCGATCATGTACCATGTACCGAGTCGTTCAGGCAAGACGGCGCCATGCCACATCACGCCAGCACAGCTGTTTCGCTTTCTTGGCGAATACTTTGGCAATAGAATCACTGCATTGGGTTATTGCAAGTTCACTGCGCCAGGGATGGATTGGTCTCTATATTCCCCTGATCTGACGTTTCTGGGCGATATCGAAAGACACTTCTCTATCTGAGCCATTCTACTACGCTAGCCGAGTTTTGAATATGCAGTGTGTGTGCTGTGTGAATACACTTCCGCTGTGACACTGCATTGTTCTCTTGCACTGCCGCCGTGTTCCAACTGATGGACATTCCGAAAAGATTGTGATGTGATTGCCAACACATCTTACACAGGGAAAGTTTGGTTATGCAGTTGGGCAACGTCTGTATAGTGAGAAGCATGTCCGAAGGAACAGATATTGCAAACGATTGATGGCCGTATTAAATTATGAAATCTATTCCCAAACTGTGAACAGGATTGTACACGGCTGGACGATTTCCTAGTAACATATGAAAATTTGTTCCAGACTGGGACTCGAACCCACATACTCCATTTTGCGCGAGTGGTGTCTCCCCGAGTGGGAATCTTACGTCTCATCTGCGACGTAGGCACCAGTTTGTGTCTGGCCGCCCGAGTCGTGCACGGATAGCCAAAACTGTTACAGCGGCCACTCGCTGAAACTGGTAAGCCCAGGTTGGAGTTGCAGTCGAGCACAAGTGTTCACATGTTACTAGTAAATCTCGTAGCTGCTGTACAATAGTATTCACAGTTGTACTTTGCATATATGCAATATATATGACCAACTGTTGAATGGAGAGGAGCCTCTTACATTTGCATATATGCAATATATATGACAAACTGTTGAATGGAGAGGAGCCTCTTACAGCTGTAGGTCTAGGAAACATGGAGCAGTCCTCAGCACTTAGGGGGCCTGGGTCAGTTGCAAAGTCTAACAGAAAGGAGGAGGTTCTGCTGCTAGGTAGTTCGCACGGTAGAGGTGTGGGCCAGCAGTTGCAGGAAGTGCTGTGGAGTGAGTACCAGGGCACCAGCAGTGTGAAGCCCAGTGCAGGGTCAGATCAGGTGACTGGCAGCATAGGGGAGTTACGTAGGAATTCTTTGGAGGAGGATCAGATAGTGATAGTGGGTGGAGCAGGGAACAGTCTCAATAGGGACGTGATGTAGGTGGTGACCTGCTAAAGACAGCTACTCAAACTGGTGGCACTAATGTGCATTTCGTGCAGCTGTTACATGGCCATTTATTTATTCGTTCGGCATATACAAGGCAAATATTACAGTATCATTACAATCCACCAGGAAATTACAACACTACACAATGCTACTTATAGTTTTGAGCCGATCTAGGTCAGGCAGGTAATGTATGTCCTTCAGTTCACCACTATATCCTACCACTTCACACACCAGTAGGTGGTCCATTGTCTGGATTTCACCACATTCACACACGGGACTCTCCGCAAGTCCCCACTTATTCATTAGATGTATGCATCTTCCCATGCTTGTTCTAAGTGTTTAATTCGTTCCTAACTGGAAGAGTGCAGAAAGTTGAAATAAGTAGTTCTCATAATATGCAAAGATCAGCACATTCCTCAAACTGGGAACTATCAAGAATGGGGTTCCACAAGGGTCAGTCTTGGGTCCTATGTTGTTCTTAATATATATATTAATGACTTGCCATTCTATATTCATGAAGAGGCAAAGTTAGTTCTCTTTGCTGATGATACAAGTATAGTAATCACACCTGACAAACAAGAATTAACTGATGAAATTGTCAATACTGTCTTTCAGAAAATTACTAAGTGGTTCCTTGTAAATGGACTCTCACTGAATTTTGATAAGACACAGTACATACAGTTCCGTACAGCGAATGGTATGACGCCATTAATAAATATAGACCTTAATCAGAAGCATATAGCTAAGGTAGAATATTCCAAATTTTTAGGTGTGTTCATTGATGAGAGATTAAATTGGAAGAAACACATTGATGATCTGCTGAAACGTTTGAGTTCAGCTACTTATGCAATAACGGTCATTGCAAATTTTGGTGATAAACATCTTAGTAAATTAGCTTACTACGCCTATTTTCACTCGTTGCTTTCATATGGCATCATATTTTGGGGTAATTCATCACTGAGGAATAAAGTATTTATTGCACAAAAGCGTGTAATCAGAATAATAGCTGGAGTCCACCCAAGATCATCCTGCAGACATTTTTTTAAGGATCTGGGGATATTCACAGTAGCTTCTCAGTATATATACTCTCTTATGAAATTTGTTATTAACAACCAAACCCAGTTCAAAAGTAATAGCAGTGTGCATAACTACAATACTAGGAGAAAGGATGATCTTCACTATTCAAGATTAAATATAACTTTGGCACAGAAAGGGGTGAATTATACTGGCACTAATGTCTTTGGTTACTTACCAAATAGTATCAAAAGTCTGACAGATAACCAACAAGTATTTAAGAAGAAATTAAAAGAATTTCTGAATGACAACTCCTTCTACTGCATAGAGGAATTTTTAGATATAAATTAAAAAATATATTAAAAAAATAAAAAATAAAAAAACACAAAAAATGAAAAAGTTGTTATATTAACTTCAGTATGTTGTTAAATTAACTTAATTATGTCATGTATTGGAAAATTTGACTCGTTCCGCATCATTACGAAATAACGTATTCATGATCCATGGAACTAGTATTAATCTAATCTAAGGCGATTTAAGGCAACCCAGGGCTTCCGAGGGAGATCAAAAGCCATTTATCTTCTTGCTGGGGTCATCGATAAGCTTTTTGTTCTTGTGTGTCCCTTTGCGCCATGATTCCCCCCAGGCTAGCTTTGGGTCGAAGTCCTGTAATTCCCTGCCAATCTTCCAAAAGGGGGACCTAGATTTTAGCCTGTTGATGGGTGATAAGTCTTGGTGTATAGGGAGTTCTGGACTGTGTACGATCTTCCTATATATTCTTGAGGTCGCCATGGAGCGCCTTATGTCAGGGGGTTCTATGTTGGCAAGGACTGGGAGCCAGTCACATGGGGTAGCCCTAAGTGTGCCTGAGACAATTCTCATCGTCTCTTTCAATTGGGTGTCTACTTTATTTACGTGCGCACTTTTCGCCCAGACTGGTGAACAATATTCAGCCACGCTGTACACGAGGGCTAATGCTGACGTCCTTAGTGTATTAGCTCCGCACCCCCATGATGTTCCGGCCAGTTTAGACATAATGGCATTTCGAGATTTTAATTTCTGTTCGGTGTCTTCCAGATGGGAGCTAAACGTTAGTGTGCGGTCCTAATTTTACTCCCAGATATTTGGGCTCATCTTCATGTCTGATATGCCGGTCATTCAGGGAAAGCTGTAGTTTCCTGCTTGAAGCTCTGTTATTAAGGTGCATTGTGGTACTGGTCGTTTTATTGGGGTTCGGATGCAAATGCCACCTAAGGTAGTAGGTGTTCAGCGCTTCGAGGTCCGCATTCAATGTTTTTTCAAGATCTTCGAAATTTTTGCTTTGGTATGCGATGGCCAGATCATCCGCATACGCAAATTTACGCGACCTGGTGCCGGCATATCAGATATGTATAAATTAAAAAGGGTCGGCGCCAGGGCTGTCCCCTGCGGCAGGCCATTGTTTATGACCGTGCTTTTGCTGCTCTTTCCATGGACATAGACCTTAATCTTCCTGCCTGTCAGCATATTTTTTAGTAATGTGTACGTCTGATTGCATTTGATAATTGGAGTAAGCTTGAGCAGTAGTCCTTCGGTCCAGACAGTGTCATAGGCTGATGTAAGATCTATTAATACCAGGCCCGTTTTCAGCTTGTTCTGATAGCCTTTCTCTATAAGGGACAAAACTTGTTCACAGCAGTTCCTTCCCCACACGGAACCCTGCTCGATAGTCCGGGAGGTTCGCCTCAATGTATGCTGCTAGTCTGGCCAGTAATATTCTCAAATAGTTTGTAAGAGGTACAAAGCAGTGAGATGGGTCTATAGTTCGTATACATGGCCATGATCGGCCTCACCTTGTTGCAGCTGTTAGGGGTGTCAACGTGGAGATGGGGAGGACACTGATGGCAGAGGGCGTGGGTCACATCTCAGTGGTGCCAGTTGGGTCTGTCAGGAGATGAAGTTTCACTAGGCAGTAGGTAGAGGAAGGGGAGGCTGGCAGAGCTTACAGGTGACAGTGTAGTGGGTGGTGGTGGGATCGCTCGTGGAAAAAGTCCTGCAGTAGTTGGTGTTACGGGTGCACCTTTTTTAGACTGAAGTCATCTGACAGGTGTATCTGTTCAAAGGAAGTCCCTCTAACTAAGTGCTCAATAAGAGGTATTAGAGATAAAGTTAATGAACTGCTTGTAGATGTTGACTCTGAAATAATTGGTACGTCGGAGCACCACTTAAATAATTTGACAGTTCAGAGGCTTCCTTTACCAGGATACAGACGAGCTGGCTGTTTTTCAAGGAGTTCCTTCTGCGGTGGTGGAGTGGCCATGTATGTTAAAAAGCGTTACTCCAGTGGAGTCCATACACTCCACTGAACAGATATTTGAATGTTGTGCAGGGGCAGTTGAGTTTAGTGAAACTAAACTACTAGCTATTGTTGTTTATAGGTCCCCTAACTCTGACTTCAGAGCATTTATGCTCATGTTTGAGAGGGTTCTCGATTCACTTTGTAGGAAGTACCAGAAATTAGTTATACATGTATTGAATTCAGTATTAATTTTGTATATGACGATGCAAGAAAAAGGATGTTGGTAGATGTCCTGAATTCATATGATCTGATGCAGACCCTTTTTTCCAACTAGGGTGTAGGGGAACAGTAGCACAGCCATAGACAATCTATTTATTCATTCTTCATTACTAGATGGTCATTCTGTTACTAAAAGGGTGAATGAATGGTCTTCCCGACCATGATGCTCAAATTTTTTACACTAACAGGCTTTTGTACTCAAACAAATTCACATATAATTACAAGCTATGTAGGAAAGTTAATCCAACAGCAATGCAGTTTTTTATTAAACCTCATCAAGGACCAAGAGCCGATAACACAGATGATAAATATGATGGTTTCCTTAACACATTTTTCGTCCTCTTTAGAACGTTCTAAACGGGTAGTAGATGTAAAAGGCAGCCTCGGTGGCTCACCAGTGGGATAAGGACATTATGTAGAACAAAGCGGTAATTATATGAAAATGTTAGTAGTCACAACCAAGCAACAGAACTCCTTAAAAACAGTCCTCTAATCTGCTTAAAAATGTCACCAGCAAGGCAAAGCGTATGTGGTATGGAAATACACTCCTGGAAATTGAAACAAGAACACCGTGAATTCATTGTCCCAGGAAGGGGAAACTTTATTGACACATTCCTGGGGTCAGATACATCACATGATCACACTGACAGAACCACAGGCACATAGACACAGGCAAATAGACACAGGCAACAGAGCATCCACAATGTCGGCACTAGTACAGTGTATATCCACCTTTCGCAGCAATGCAGGCTGCTATTCTCCCATGGAGACGATCGTAGAGATGCTGGATGTAGTCCTGTGGAACGGCTTGCCATGCCATTTCCACCTGTCGCCTCAGTTGGACCAGCGTTCGTGCTGGACGTGCAGACCGCGTGAGACGACGCTTCATCTAGTCCCAAACATGCTCAATGGGGGACAGATCCGGAGATCTTGCTGGCCAGGGTAGTTGACTTAGACCTTCTAGAGCACGTTGGGTGGCACGGGATACATGCGGACGTGCGTTGTCCTGTTGGAACGGCAAGTTCCCTTGCCGGTCTAGGAATGGTAGAACGATGGGTTCGATGACGGTTTGGATGTACCGTGCACTATTCAGTGTCCCCTCGACGATCACCAGTGGTGTACGGCCAGTGTAGGAGATCGCTCCCCACACCATGAGGCCGGGTGTTGGCCCTGTGTGCCTCGGTCGTATGCAGTCCTGATTGTGGCGCTCACCTGCACGGCGCCAAACACGCATACGACCATCATTGGCACCAAGGCAGAAGCGACTCTCATCGCTGAAGACGACACGTCTCCATTCGTCCCTCCATTCACGCCTGTCGCGACACCACTGGAGGCGGGCTGCACGATGTTGGGGCGTGAGCGGAAGACGGCCTAACGGTGTGCGGGACCGTAGCCCAGCTTCATGGAGACGGTTGCGAATGGTCCTCGCCGATACCCCAGGAGCAACAGTGTCCCTAATTTGCTGGGAAGTGGCGGTGCGGTCCCCTACGGCACTGCGTAGGATCCTACGGTCTTGGCATGCATCCGTGCGTCGCTGCGGTCCGGTCCCAGGTCGACGGGCACGTGCACCTTCCGCCGACCACTGGCGACAACTTCGATGTACTGTGGTAACCTCACGCCCCACGTGTTGAGCAATTCGACGGTACGTCCACCCGGCCTCCCGCATGCCCACTATACGCCCTCGCTCAAAGTCCGTCAACTGCACATACGGTTCACGTCCACGCTGTCGCGGCATGCTACCAGTGTTAAAGACTGCGATGGAGCTCCGTATGCCACGGCAAACTGGCTGACACTGACGGCGGCGGTGCACAAATGCTGCGCAGCTAGCGCCATTCGACGGCCAACACCGCGGTTCCTGGTGTGTCCACTGTGCCGTGCGTGTGATCATTGCTTGTACAGCCCTCTCGTAGTGTCCGGAGCAAGTATGGTGGGTCTGACACACCGGTGTCAATGTGTTCTTTTTTCCATTTCCAGGAGTGTAGAATAGTTAATTCACAGGATAAAATTAAAACCTTGTGGTCAGTTGTGAAGGAAGTGTCTGGTCAGCAGCACAAGCTGGACTATATAAAGTCACTTCGTAGTAAAAATGTTTCTGTTACTGATAAGTCAGATACATGTACAGTATTTAACAATCATTTTCTGAGCACTGCTGGTAGATTAACAAAAAATTTGGTTTCTACAGGGAATCATAAGACTTTCTTGACAAATGCCTTTCCGAGATTGACGTCTGAAATACTGCTCAGTGATTCAGACAAGAGATTGAGTCAATAACTGAATCACTTAAGACTAAGGACGCCCATGGATATGCTGGAGTGCCTAGCAGAATATTAAAGTACTGTGCTGCAAATGTTAGCCCTGTACTGAACCATATTTGTAATTTTTTCTTTAAGATTGGTCAGTTTCCTGAACGGTTAAAGTACTCAGTACTAAAGCCGCTTTGTAAAAAGGCAGAAAGGAATAATGTAGACAGTTTTAGACATACTACTATGCCATCAGTGTTTGCCGAAGTTATTAAAAAATCTGTGTATGTAAGGCTAATTGATCATTTTATATCACACGATTTGCTATCAAATGTACAGTTGGGCTTTGGAAGTCGTTTGACAACTGAAAATCCTATACTCTCTTTTCTCTGCGAGGTACTGGATGGGCTAAACAAAAGATTTCGAACGTTTGGCGTATTTTTTTTTTATTTAACTAAGGCATTTGATTGTATCGATCACAAAATATTGCTCCAGAAGTTGCATCACTACGGAATATGGGGAGTAGCTCACAATTGGTTCACCTCTTACTTTAGCAACAGGCAGCAAAAGGTCATTACTCAAAATGTTGATAACAGCTATGATGTGGGGTCTGAGTGGGGTACAGTCAAGTACTATAAATAATATGCCCTCTAGTATTACGGGTAACTCTCAAATATTTCCGTTTGCTGATGACACTAGCTAGGTAGTGAAGGATGTCGTGTGCAACAGTGGCTCTGTTTCAAACAGTGCAGTTCATGACCTCAGTTCATGGCCTGTAGAAAATAAACTAACGTTAAATCACAGTAAGACTCAGTTTTTACAGCTTCTATCACGCAATTCAACAAAACTTGACGTTTTAATTTCACAGAATGGGCATATGATCAGTTTCACTAAACAGTTCAAATTCCTATGTATTCCCACGTTCAGGATCAGGTTCAAAGACTTCCCGATGCCATTTTTACTGTCCGAACGGTATCTGAAGTGACCGTTAGACACGAAAATTAGTCTTCTTTGCTTATTTTCATTCGATTCTATCGTATGGTATTATATTTTGGGGCAACTGAAAGCATATTTTTGGCTCACAAACGGGCCGTTCAAGCAATGAGTCGCGCAAGTTCGTGAACCTCTTGTCCACCCCTGTTCACTAGTGTGGCTATTTTGACCCAGGCCTCTGAATATATATATGTATATATATATATATTCCGTACTGTCGTTACTTGTAAACAGGATCAGCTTATTCCCAAGAATTAGCAACTTTCTCTCAGTTAATACTCTGCACCCTTGTGCCGCAAGAATCCACGCGCTTTCAGATCTAAACTGAAGAGTTCCTCATGCGTCACTCCTTCTATTCCGTCGAGGAGTTCCTTGAAAAATTAAGCTGATTCTTGTTGTATTGTTGATTGTGTTAAACATATGGCTTGGCTATTTCCTGGTTTGTAAACATTTTATTTTAATCTGTTATTACTTTCATGTTGTAATTCCATGTACTGAAACGTCCCATCACCTTGGAGATTTGCTCCTCAATTTGCTCCTACGGAACTTGATGTGTAAATAAATAAATAAATAAATAAATAAATAAATAAATCTGCGAATATATTTTACAGTTCACTTACGCACTTCCATCTACATCTACATGATTACTCTGCAATTCACATTTAAGTGCTTGGCAGAGGGTTCGTCGAACCACGATCATACTACCTCCCTGCCATTCCACTCCCGAACAGCGCGCGGGAAAAACAAACACCTAAACCTTTCTGTTCGAGCACTGATTTCTCTTATTTTATTTTGATGATCATTCCTACCTATGTAGGTTGGGCTCAACAAAATATTTTCGCATTCGGAACAGAAAGTTGGTGACTGAAATTTCGTACATAGATCTCGCCGCGACGAAAAACGACTTTGCTTTAATGACTTCCATCCCAACTCGCGTATCATATCCGCCACTCTCTCTCCCCTATTACGTGATAACACAAAACGAGCTGCCCTTTTTTGCACCCTTTCGATGTCCTCGGTCAATCCCACCTGGTAAGGATCCCACAGATCTAACAGAGGACGAAAGAGTGTAGTGTAAGCTGTCTCTTTAGTGGACTTGTTGCGTCTTCCAAGTGTCCTGCCAATGAAACGCAACCTTTGGCTCGCTTTCCCCACAATATTATCTATGTGGTCTTTCCAACTGAAGTTGTTCATAATTTTAACACCCAGGTACTTGGTTGAATTGACAGCCTCGAGAATTGTACTATTTATCGAGTAATCGAATTCCATCGGATTTCTTTTGGAACTAGTGTGGATCACGTCACACTTTTCGTTATTTAGCGTCAACTGCCACCTGCCACACCGTACGGCAATCTTTTCTAAATCACTTTGCAACTGATACTGGTCTTCGCATGACCTTACTAGACGGTAAATTACAGCATCGTCTGCGAACAACCTAAGAGAACTGCTCAGATTGTCACCCAGGTCATTTATATAGATCGGGAACAGCAGAGGTCCCAGGACGCTTCCCTGGGGAACACCTGATATCACTTCAGTTTTACTCGACGATTTGCCGTCTATTACTACGAACTGCGACCTTCCTGACAGGAAATCGCGAATCCAGTCGCACAACTGCCTTGCGGAGTGTTGATGGGCGTAGCTGGTAATACCTTCGTTTGCTGAGTATTTTTACTTCAGTACAAGTAAGAGTTGGTACTGTAAGAGCTGTGTAGTGTACAACACGATCTGTTGGCCGCTTTTCGAATTATTTCGAAAAACGTCCGCATAACATTCTTATAGCTTTCCCAGTTAACGTACGTACCGCTCGTGTATTGACCTTACTTTTTGAAATCTTTAGTTTGGAAAAGAGGGACTGCTTCGCTGGAGACGCTCCATTAATGTAGCGGGTAGCTGTCGGATGCTCCGTGAGGCTATTAATAGACAGCGCGGTTGTGTGCGAGGAGGCGGCAGCGCCAGAGGACAGTGTAGATTTGCACTGTGAGCTGCACAACATTGGTGAATGCTGCAGGCTCTGGCAGTTTCCCTTAACGTAAATAAGTGTAACATACTGTGAGGACATGGCAAAAGAAGATCGACTACTGTACTACTACTACACTCCTGCAAATGGAAAAAAGAACACATTGACACCGGTGTGTCAGACCCACCATACTTGCTCCGGACACTGCGAGAGGGCTGTACAAGCAATGATCACACGCACGGCACAGCGGACACACCAGCAACCGCGGTGTTGGCCGTCGAATGGCGCTAGCTGCGCAGCATTTGTGCACCGCCGCCGTCAGTGTCAGCCAGTTTGCCGTGGCATACGGAGCTCCATCGCAGTCTTTAACACTGGTAGCATGCCGCGACAGCGTGGACGTGAACCGTATGTGCTGTTGACGGACTTTGAGCGAGGGCGTATAGTGGGCATGCGGGAGGCCGGGTGGACGTACCGCCGAATTGATCAACACGTGGGGCGTGAGGTCTCCACAGTACATCGATGTTGTCGCCAGTGGTCGGCGGAAGGTGCACGTGCCCGTCGACCTGGGACCGGACCGCAGCGACGCACGGATGCACGCCGAGACCGTAGGATCCTACGCAGTGCCGTAGGGGACCGCACCACCACTTCCCAGCAAATTAGGGACACTGTTGCTCCTGGGGTATCGGCGAGGACCATTCGCAACCGTCTCCGTGAAGCTGGGCTACGGTCCCGCACACCGTTAGGCCGTCTTCCCTCACGCCCCAACATCGTGCAGCCCGCCTCCAGTGGTGTCGCGACAGGCGTGAATGGAGGGACGAATGGAGACGTGTCGTCTTCAGCGATGAGAGTCGCTTCTGCCTTGGTGCCAATGATGGTCGTATGCGTGTTTGGCGCCGTGCAGGTGAGCGCCACAATCAGGACTGCATACGACCGAGGCACACAGGGCCAACACCCGGCATCATGGTGTGGGGAGCGATCTCCTACACTGGCCGTACACCACTGGTGATCGTCGAGGGGACACTGAATAGTGCACGGTACATCCAAACCGTCATCGAACCCATCGTTCTACCATTCCTAGACCGGCAAGGGAACTTGCTGTTCCAACAGGACAATGCACGTCCGCATGTATCCCGTGCCACCCAACGTGCTCTAGAAGGTGTAAGTCAACTACCCTGGCCAGCAAGATCTCCGGATCTGTCCCCCATTGAGCATGTTTGGGACTGGATGAAGCGTCGTCTCACGCGGTCTGCACGTCCAGCACGAACGCTGGTCCAACTGAGGCGCCAGGTGGAAATGGCATGGCAAGCCGTTCCACAGGACTACATCCAGCATCTCTACGATCGTCTCCATGGGAGAATAGCAGCCTGCATTGCTGCGAAAGGTGGATATACACTGTACTAGTGCCGACATTGTGCATGCTCTGTTGCCTGTGTCTATGTGCCTGTGGTTCTGTCAGTGTGATCATGTGATGTATCTGACCCCAGGAATGTGTCAATAAAGTTTCCCCTTCCTGGGACAATGAATTCACGGTGTTCTTATTTCAATTTCCAGGAGTGTCTGTTGATAGTAAACTTGCTGGAAACAGTATCTACTGATATCTAGGAGTAACTGTCCAGAGCAACCTTAAGTGGAATGACCACACAAAACAAATAGTGGGAAAAGCAGACGACAGGCTGAGATGCATAAGAAGAATTTTAAGGGAATGTAACTCGTCGACGAAGAAAGTTGACTTGACGGACCGATTCTTGACTACTGTTTTCCAGTCTAGGACACGGTGCAGGACCGATAAGAGACAGAAAAGTTCGAAAAAACAAAGGGTGGTTTAGTTGGTCGGGAGAACATTGCAGTGTTGCTCAACGAACGCCAGTGCTAGACAAGAAGCATCGTGAGTCACAGATAAGTTCACTGTTAAAGTGTCGAGAATGTACTTCCCACAGAGAGTCGGACAGCATATTACGTGCTCGCATGTAAGTCTCCTGAAGTGACCACGACAAGAAAATCTGATAAATTGGAGATCGTATGGAGTGTGTGTGTGTGTGTGTGTGTGTGTGTGTGTGTGTGTGGGGGGGGGGGGGGGGGGGGAGATAGCAGAAGTACCCTTCACCACACACAATAATATTACCTTATTACCTTGCGGAATGTTGATGGGGGTAGCTGGTAATACCTTCGCTTGCTGAGTGTTTTTATTCCAGGACAAGTAATTGTGGCCAAATAGATTCAAAAGATTGTGGCATACAACAGAAAGATAGGTTAATGGAGGTGGTGTGAACAAAGAAAAATGCAAGACACCAGGGAATGAGGGGAGGAAAGAGATTAGCAGTGGAAGTTGTGGAAGGCAAGAACGCTCGGTGTCACTCAAGCTGTTGAAAGTACATGCAGAACAACTAATGGGTTTGTAATTCGAGTAATATGAAGGAGACAAGAAGTATGTAAACTATCAAATAGTGCTGGTGCAATTAAAAGACGAGCTACAGCAGATGTTAAAGAATTGAAAGAAGGTGGCGAGGAGATAAATATGGGAAAGACAAAAGTGACAAGAAGCAGCAAATAGGTAAAAAAAAAGTAGTAGTACTTACATTCGTTTTGTAACTCGAAAGTTTGAGATGTAGTGGAAGATGCACAGAAGATATGAGGGAGGATATGTATAGGAAATAGAACATTGGAAAAAATAGAAGCAGTTACGAACAGCTAGAAGAATTCCAATGGAGCTGAGAAAAAATATGCTAAGTGTTATGTTCGGGGTGTAGCGGAAAAAGTAGAACGATATTCGGAAAATGTTGACGTGCGGCTGTGGAGAAGAATGTTCATGTGAACTGCCAGACTGAAGACTGAAGAAATAAAGGAAACAAGGAGACAAAGATGATTATTGGGAGTGATCAGAAACTAAAGGAGGAGAAGAAGAAATGTTGGGATGCTCAGTGTAGGTGTGTGTAACAGCAGCGGACACTGAACCTGTGTGTGTCCCTGAAGCATATATTTAAACAGGACTCTGGTCTGTTTTATTCCATACACCGACGCCAGCGAAACAGAATTTCCCCGCTCGCGTGACTAATCCCCTTTTTTTTATGTGCCATTCTGACTGGTGGTGCCTTATCTGTTGCGGCGCGATGTTTGCCCGTTGGCTCTGGAATCCACACTGACCATCGCAAAAAAAAGGCACGAGCAACAGCTGTTTCACTGTAAAGGCCGGGAAGCGCAGCGGGTGACATCTGTCGGATAGCTCGCGCAACTGGTACGCACGGGCGACCGCGTGCAGCGCTGCCATCTCGCGGATCCTTTGTGTACTGCTGAGCGGTTTCTCGCAGCAACCAGGTGCGTTTTCCCCGGTGATTTTCTGTAGTTACGACCATACTGGTAAACGGCGAGGATAAGAGAGAGCTTTGTAACGTAGCGATTATCTAGTGACCATATCTAACTAATATGGGTAACCATTCGTTTTTCGGAGTGCACTCAGCTTCGTGATGCCCGCTGAGGAGCTACTTACTGTACTGTACCCAATAGTAGCGGCTCCGGTTGAACAAAACACGGAGAGGGGTGTGCTGACCATATGGTGTCGTGGGGTTTCCTACGTGCAGTGGCACACTAAACCTGTCAGAGGCCCGGGCCGGCAAAACAAATCGAGGCTCTCCTTGCTGCCCCCCTCCCACCCTCCTCACCACACAGGATTTCTCAGACTGTTTCAAACGCAGACGGAAGGAAGTCCCACATTGCTTATCCTCTTCATTTTGTGTCGTGACAATTTACAAGGTATAACGTTATTTTACGTAACAATTAAAGTAACTGCTCTCGTAATCTCGTTACTATTATTTAACAGCTATGTTGCCCCTTATACGTCAGAAATCATTACACGATTTCTGTTGTTCGAATCTATTATTTATGTTTCGCAACTAAGGCGGCATAGAGCGAGCGGGGTGTATAAAAATGGATTCCTATTTCCCAAACCAAGAGGAAGGTCACTGTCGACATAAAACTTCGTTCAGTGCATGGTGGAGGGTACTTTACTTACTGATTTCAACAAAAGCCACAGTGTTGCTCTGATCTTGATGAAATTTTGTACATTTGATCTTTAAAACAAGGGGAACCTCACCGTCTACGTGAAATTTCATACGGTGTATGGCGGAGGGTGCCTTGCAACAGAATTACACGCAGTTTGACTGATCAGCTTGGGAGTTGGCTCATGTACGTATGTTTTAGTGGTGAAGGCATTTACACAAGGCAAAGTATGCTGGATGGCGGATGGTTGGCCTACCTTCAAATAAATTCAACATTGTCTCGTCAATCAGCATGAAAGTTGGCAGATTTCATAGACGGAGGAAGAGGAGATGGCATGACGGAGGCGGAGGAGGAGATATGCGGAGAGAGGAGAACGTGATGGGGGCGGGGAGGGGGGGGAGGAGGTGCATCCAGAGAAGTGAGAGAAGCAGATTAAAAGAGAGAGGGAGCAGCAGGTAAACAGAGAGGGGGGGAAGGTGGTGAATGACTAATGGAACACCGTAATAAATGCATAAATTAGGTTCAAATGGTTCAAATGGCTCTGAGCACTATGAGACTCAACTGCTGAGGTCATCAGTCCCCTACAACTTAGAACTAGTTAAACCTAACTAACCCAAGAACATCACAAACATGTGAGGCAGGATTCGAACCTGCGACCGTAGCGGTCTTGCGGTTCCAGACTGCAGCGCCTTTAACCGCACGGCCACTTCGGCCGGCGACATAAATTAGGGGTGTTATTGTGAATTTGATGTACTATTAGAGAAAGCGGAGGAGGAGATGGACAGAGAAGGGAAGATGGAGGAGGAGGAGGAGAGGAGGATGGAGAGAAGGAGGAAGTGTTGAGAGAGAGAGAGAGGGGGGGGGGGCAGATGGAGGAGATGGAAAGAGAGACGGATGGGCGGAAGGAGCAGGTGGATAGAGAGACGAGATAGGACTAAATGGACAAGAGAGAGGGGGGAAGAGGGGATGAACTGACACAAAACTGGGATGAATAAATATCCGGGCAACGTCGGGTTTACAGTTAGTAATTAGATATTTACGGGACAATGGGCGTGCTCATCTGAAAGAAATTACAGAATATTTCCCTACGGTTAGATGCGGCGTATAAAGTCTCGATAAATAGTGTTGTTCTTAATGTCTACAGACGGTAAAATTCGTTGCTTAATATACAGGACTCCACCAAAGTTCATGTAGTTGGAATTTCATCTTTATAAAATGAACTACATAATAATCAGCTGAAAAATTCTCCTGTTGGAGCACAATAAAGGCAAATATGATGTTGTTTAAAAGTCTCTGACAGAAAAGTGGGCAACTAGCTGTCTGATTCCTCATTCCGCCTTCCTCATCAAAAATTCTGGAAGCTTCACAGAACAAGTCACCATGTTATGTAAGAAATTTACCAGGTAAAATTTGTTTTATTGAGATAAAAATTCAATAAATAGCAGATTGTGTATTAGAACTTAAAAAATATCGTTGAGGGCGAACTTTTGTGAATGAGATCCGCCAAATACAAATAATTAGTTTCGTATGACATATATGACGAAACTCCAGAATCGGCAAGTTAACTTTGCGAAATTATTTATGCTGATAGACGACGACACCTGCACTGAGGGTGAGCGACTGGGGTAGACAAGCAGTGGGGGAGGCTCAGTTCGCAAACACCTCGTTACGGAACCGGTTGCTCTGGACAGTTTAGCTACCTGCTGCACCATTGTAGGAAACGCCACGGTAGGAAACCCCACGGAGCCGGCCGGCTATATGCCCCTCCTATCCGCATCCTCAGGTAAGGATGACACGGCGGTCGGATGGTCCCGATGCGCCGCTAGTTGCCTGAAGACGGAGTGCTTATCTAACTAAACAACGACGCCCGTGCCTTTCTCGGACTTCCTAACTCTCAATGGTTGTTCAAAGTCTGGTTGATCAAGCATCGAAGTGGAATCGAGGCTCTGTTCCATTAATGTAAATTTCACCACATGCGTCGTAAAACGATTGCTCGCACCATGTGCTCCAACTCCACCAAAGCCAGGAGGAGAATGATCACAAGGAAGGGAATCCGCTTTCTTCCTATCCTCCACCTCTTCCTTCTTCTTTTTCTTCTGAACGACGGGGTCCTCCAAAAACATTGGCCATCACTCCCATCATATGGTATTTGTCCATGGACTTCCTGAGCAGCAAATCTGTGCTCAATCCAAGTTTCTGGCTTAGGTACTACAGCCAGGAGAATACTCTACCATCTGGTGAGCAAGATGTATGAGACGGGCGAAATACCCTCAGACTTCAAGAAGAATATAATAATTCCAATCACAAAGAAAGCAGGTGCTCACAGATGTGAAAATTACCGAACTGTCAGTTTAATAAGCCACGGCTGCAAAATACTAACACGAATTCTTTACAGACGAATGGAAAAACTGGTAGAAGCCGACCTCGGGCAAGATCAGTTTGGATTCCGTAGAAATGTAGGAACACGTGAGGCGATACTGACCTTACGACTTACCTCAGAAGAAAGATTAAGAAAAGGCAAACCTACGTTTCTAGCATTTGTAGACTTAGAGAAAGCTTTTGACAATGTTGATTGGAATACTCTCTTTCAAATTCTAAAGGTGGCAGGGGTAAAATACAGGGAGCGAAAGGCTATTTACAATTTGTACAGAAACCAGATGGCAGTTACAAGAGTCGAGGGACATGAAAGGGAAGGAGCGGTTGGGAAGGGAGTGAGACAGGGTTGAAGCCTCTCCCCGATGCTATTCAATCTGTATATTGAGCAAGCAGTAAAGGAAAGAAAAGGAAAAATTCGGTGTAGGAATTAAATTCCATGGAGAAGAAATAAAAACTTTGAAGTTCGCCGATGACATTGTAATTCTGTCAGAGACAGCAAAGGACTTCGAAGAGCAGTTGAACGGAATGGACAGTGTCTTGAAAGGAGGATATAAGATGAACATCAACAAAAGCAAAACGAGAATAATGGAATGTAGTCGAATTAAGTCGGGTGATGCTGAGGAATTAGATTAAGAAATGAGACACTTAAAGTAGTAAAGGGGTTTTGCTATTTGGGGAGCAAAATAAGTGATAATGGTCGAAGTAGAGAGGATATAAAATGTAGACTGGCAATGGCAAGGGAAGCGTTTCTGAAGAAGACAAATTTGTTAACATCGAGTAGAGATTTAAGTGTCAGGAAGTCATTTCTGAAAGTATTTGTATGGAGTGTAGCCATGTATGGAAGTAAAACATAACGGTAAATTTCTTGATGCAATAATTTACCAACAGCCGTATGTATTGTAGAAATTTATTTTTTTTATGACCTATGTGCTGCCAGTTTCGGCATTACATTGATGGCATCTTCAGGCCCGACACGTCAGTCGTAAAATCGCTATACACAGAAGGAGCCGTATAACAGTCTGTGTCGCTTGGCCATCAACAGTTGTTCCAGGAAGATTTGATTCCCCGATCCAGTTATACGGCTCCTTCCGTGTATAGCGATTTTACGACTACGACGTGTCGGCCCTGAAGATGCCATCAATGTAATGCCGAAACTGGTAGCACATACAAGTTCGTAAAATAAATTTCTACAATACATACGATGTTGGTAAATTACTGTATCAAGAAATTCATGCCAGCCGTCGTCCCGCGATGCATAATAGATAACGAAGATAACGATAAATAATTCAGAGAGCGAGAGAATAGAATATTTCGAAATGTGGTGCTAGACAAGAGTGCTGAACATTAAATGGGTAGATGACGTAACAGATGAGGAGATAGTGAATAGGATTAATGGTGCATAACAGTGTTTCATTCCGCAGCGTGTTAATTTCGTAAATAATAACTGTTACAGTTAATCACATTGTATTCACTTATTTCGACAATATCCTGACGAATGAGCTGAGTAGTTAGTATTATATTAAAATGTTTTGTGTTACACTTTGTGACACGTTGCACACCCACCAGAATCACCTTATTTTTTTTGGATCTACGGAACGAAAACTGTGTGTAATCTGAACTAAATCTCAGCTACAGACAAGCAGCCAGCACCAGTTCATACGCCAGTAGGACGTCGCACTTCTTCTGGCCAGCGTAGTACATACTCCGATTCGGTTGGTTTGCGGGTGGAGTAACCTCTTAGAGGCATAGTTCACCAGGAGTTCTTACCTGAAAGACGAGCGATCAGTAAGGAGTTCTGCTTAAAGAGTTCAAGCCGTTTGCATCAATTAATTGCGAAATTACCGTCGAAACGATTAATCGTTTCTGCCCTACGACAATGCACCTACTGGCACTTCACTGCTCGTGTCTTAGCAAAAAAAGGGTGCTATTATGATGCCCCAGAGCCTCTACATTCGCCAGACACAGTATCTGATCAAAAGTATGTGGACACCCCAGAAAAGTACGTTTCTCACATTAGGTGCACTGTGCCGCCACCTAGTGCCAGGTACTCCATATCAGCGACCTCAGTAGTCATCAGACATCGCGAGAGAGCAGAATGGGGCGCTCCGCGGAACTCACGGACTTCGAGCGTGGTCAGGTGACTGGGTGTCACTTGTGTCATACGTCTGTACGGGAGATTTTCACACTCCTAAACATCCCTAGGTCCTCTGTTACCGATGTGACAGTGAAGTGGAAACGTGAAGGGACACGTACAGCACAAAAGCGTACACGCCGACCTCTTGTGTTGACTGGCAGAGACCGCAGACAGTTGAAGAGGGTCGTGATGTGTAATAGGCAGACATCTATCCAGACCGTCACACAGGAATTCCAAACTGCATCAGGATCCACTGCACGTATTAAGACAGTTAGGCGGGAGGTTAGAAAACTTGGATTTCACGGTCGAGCGGCTGCTGATAAGGGACACATGACGCCAGTAAATGCCAAACGACGCCTCGCCTGGTGTAAGGAGCGTAAACATTGGACGATTGAACAGTGGAAAAACGTTGTGTGGAGTGACGAATCACGGTACACAATGTGGCGATCCGATGGCAGGGTGTGGGTATGGCGAATGCCCGGTGAACGTCATCTGCCAGCGTGTGTAGTGGCGACAGCAAATTCGGAGGCGGTGGTGTTACGGTGTGGTCGTGTTTTCCATGGAGGGGTCTTGAACCCCTTGTTGTTTTGGGTGGCACTATCACAGCACAGGCCTACAGTGATGTTTTAAGCACCTTCTTGCCTTCCTCCGTTGAAGACGAATTTGGGGGTGGTGATTGCATCTTTCAACACGATCGAGCACCTGTTCATAATGCACGGCCTGTGGCGGACTGGTTACACGGCAGTAACATCCCTGTAATGGTCTGGCTTGCACAGAGTCCTGACCTGAACCCTATGGAGCATCCTTGCCATGTTTTGGAACGCCGACTTCGTGCCAGGCCTCACCGACCGACATCGATACCTCTCCTCAGTGCAGCACTCCGTGAGGAATGGGCCGCCATTCCCCCAAGAAACTTTCCAGCACCTGACTGAACGTATGCCTGCGAGTGTGGAAGCTGTCATCAAGGCTAAGGGTGGGCCAACACCATACTGAAACCCAGGATTACCGATGGAGGGCGCCAC
Organism: Schistocerca cancellata; assembly: GCF_023864275.1. Lineage (NCBI taxonomy): Eukaryota > Metazoa > Arthropoda > Insecta > Orthoptera > Acrididae > Schistocerca > Schistocerca cancellata. Next base: position 13,680,999 of record NC_064636.1, read on the forward strand.
CAATTTGGAAGACATTTTCAGCCAGGCGTCCGGATATTTTTGATCACATAATGCATCGCTTCCATGTGACACTTCCTTGTTACCAAAAGTAAAGAAAATCCTACAGGGCCATCGATATACAAGCGTAGACGAGGTTAAAAATGCGTCGCAGAGCAAGCTAAAAGGTGGTCCGTAGATACTTCTAAAACGTTTCAGTGCTGACAAAAAATCGCTGGTGTTAGTGTACGAGGGCAGTTCAATAAGTAATGCAACACTTTTTTTTCTCGGCCAATTTTGGTTGAAAAAACCGGAAATTTCTTGTGGAATATTTTCAAACATTCCCGCTTCGTCTCGTATAGTTTCATTGACTTCCGACATGTGGCAGCGCTGTACGGAGCTGTTAAAATGGCGTCTATAACGGATGTGCGTTGCAAACAACGGGCAGTGATCAGTTTCTTTTGGCGGAAAACCAGGGCATCTCAGATATTCATAGGCGCTTGCAGAATGTCTACGGTGATCTGTCAGTGGACAAAAGCACGGTGAGTCGTTGGGCAAAGCGTGTGTCATCATCGCCGCAAGGTCAAGCAAGACTGTCTGATCTCCCGCGTGCGGGCCGGCCGTGCACAGCTGTGACTCCTGCAATGGCGGAGCGTGCGAACACACTCGTTCGAGGTGATCGACGGATCACCGTCAAACAACTCAGTGCTCAACTTGACATCTCTGTGGGTAGTGCTGTCACAATTGTTCACCAGTTGGGATATTCAAAGGTTTGTTCCCGCTGGGTCCCTCGTTGTCTAACCGAACACCATAAAGAGCAAAGGAGAACCATCTGTGCGGAATTTCTTGCTCGTCATGTGGCTGAGGGTGACAATTTCTTGTCAAAGATTGTTACAGGCGATGAAACATGGGTTCATCACTTCGAACCTGAAACAAAACGGCAATCAATGGAGTGGCGCCACACCCACTCCCCTACCAAGAAAATGTTTAAAGCCATACCCTCAGCCGGTAAAGTCACGGTTACAGTCTTCTGCGACGCTGAAGGGGTTATTCTGTTCGATGTCCTTCCCCATGGTCAAACGATCAACTCTGAAGTGTATTGTGCTACTCTTCAGAAATTGAAGAAACGACTTCAGCGTGTTCGTAGGCACAAAAATCTGAACGAATTTCTCCTCCTTCGTGACAACGCAAGACCTCACACAAGTCTTCGCACCCGAGAGGAGCTCACAAAACTTCAGTGGACTGTTCTTCTTCATGCACCCTACAGCCCCGATCTCGCACCGTCGGATTTCCATATGTTTGGCCCAATGAAGGACGCAATCCGTGGGAGGCACTACGCGGATGATGAAGAAGTTATTGATGCAGTACGACGTTGGCTCCGACGTCGACCAGTGGAAGGGTCCGTGCAGGCATACAGGCCCCTCATTTCAAGGTGGCGTAAGGCCGTAGCATTGAATGGAGATTACGTTGAAAAATAGTGTTGTGTAGCTAAAAGATTGGGGAATAACTTGGTGTATTTCAATGCTGAATAAAACAACCCCTGTTTCAGAAAAAAAATGTGTTGCATTACTTATTGAACTGCCCTCGTATAACGTGGTCTGAAAGTTCCTCGTCTCCTACCTCCAAATCCTGACAAAAGCCGTCCGGCGAACGTTGTAGGGCCAGCGTGACACCAGAGATGGCTAACCGACAGCCGAGAGCACGTTCCGAGAACTAGATTTTCAATTTGGAGCAGAATGTGTACACATCCGTTTCTCCTGGAGGACTAGTTCAAGTTACGCCGGATACAGTCTGTGAACTTTGGATGGTAGGAGACGAGGCACTGGCGGTAGTAAAGCTGTGAGGGCAGTTAGTGACTTCTGATTCGGTGGTTCAGTCGGTAGAACACTTCCCCGCACAAGGCAGAGGTCCCGAGTTCGAGTCTCGGTCTGGCGCACAGTTTTAGTCTTCTAGGAAGTTTCACATCGGCGCGCATTCTGTTCCAAAGTGAAAATTTCATTGTTTAATAGTTTCTATTTTAAAGGACATGACACTCACGTATATCAATAAATAAGTCTTTCGGAAAAAGCGTTGTCCAAATTTTTGAACCTGGATCGGCTAAAGGTATCGTCACATCAAAAAACAAACTCCAACAAACAAAAACGTGCAACTGTTGCGAGTTTGGCGAACGTGCCACTTTTCACAGGTGATGAAAAATGTTGATAAGTTGGAAACTCTTGTCAACACACATTCTGCGTTTTTATTTTCTGCTACAGTAAAGCAAATGGATTCTGTCTGTGCAGATTCGTTATTTGTGATGGTGGGAGATGATGATCTCGCTCTTTCAAAGTACATGATGAAACCATACGCGAGATGGCAAGGGAAAGGCAACTGGGAAAGAATGTTTAATTACCGAATATCTCACTCGAGATGAACTGTTGACAGTTTTACCTTAATATTGCAAGCAGTCTTTCGGTGTCTTAGAACAACTATACACCCAAGTCCTGAAAAAGCCACATTAGTGACTTCTGCAATTATTTCTTTGCACAGTTTTTTCGAAGAAATAAAGAAAGTGCCACAGTTTACTCACCACCTGGCGGTTTTGATGTGGAAGATGCAGAAACTGGCAGGGTTGCGGATGGCAGTTACGGGAAGTCTCCACAAAGTAAATACCTTCAATAAAAGGGAGGCAACCCGGGAAGAACCGCAAAGGAGAATATAAAGGATGAATTTGCAATCTACTTCGTATCGCCGGCCGCTGTGGCCGAGCAGTTCTAAGCGCTTCAGTCCGGAACCGCGCTGCTGCTACGGTCGCAGGTTCGAATCCTGCCTCAGGCATGGATGTGTGTGATGGCCTTAGGTTAGTTAGGTTTAAGTAGTTCTAAGTTCTAGAGGACTGATGACCTCAGAGGTTAACTCCCATAGTGCTCAGAGCCATTTAAACCATTTTAAACTTCGTATCGGATGTTGGTAAAGTGAAATGGGTAGAGCAATACAAATAAATAAATAGCTGGTGAAAATTCAAATGTAATTACATAACTTCCGAACGAAACACTGGTAACTTTACTTGTTAGCAATGTAAGTCATTAATTTTCAAAGTACTTGGTATCAGATTTTGTCAAAATGATATGACAAGAGAAATTTCCAGTGAAAATACAGCCGTAATCACAAAATTTCCGACGGGAAGCCTTAGAGCTTTAGTCACGCTAGTGAATGACATGTTACTTAAGATCGTAAATATTTTTCTCCCTGGTTTGTTCACGCCTTCCAAATACTTGATGTGCTCGTAAAATATCCATTTCGGAGCGTAGATGTCAGTTGTCCCAAATCTACTTTTAGTTTTGACCGTTTGACAAAATACTCCCGATCGTCATGTGTCCTCATATTTGTCCATTTCCCTCCACACTCCATAAGCGGTACACCAATTTTATCCGAAACTTCATTCAACAAATCTTTCCCTTTATATCTGTCTTCGAAAGAAGCACAGAAAATGCGCATGCGCAAGTCACACTATTCTGTCGTGTTTATGCTCACTGACCATAAACTACAAACTCGAGACAAAACGTGCCTCAACTGACTGTTCAGACTCGCGACTTCAAACAACTGTTGACAACAATTCAAAACAAAGTCAAACTTAGAGTTTGTCAACCGAGTTCGTTGGAGTTGGTTTTCAGTGTGAAGGTTTGCAGTAGGGTTGTGGAGTATTCAAACATTATGAATCACCTCGAAGGGAACGATATATTGATCCGTCATCAGCATGGTTTCAGAAAACATCGTTCTTGTGCAACGCAGCTCTTTATTCGCACGAAGTAATGGCCGCTATCGACAGGGGATCACAAGCTGATTCCGTATTTCTAGATTTCCGGAAAGCTTTCGACACCGTTCCTCACAAGCGACTTCTAATCAAGCTGCGGGCCTATGGGGTATCGTCTCAGTTGTGCGACTGGATTCGTGATTTCCTGTCAGGAAGGTCGCAGTTCGTAGTAATAGACGGCAAATCGTCGAGTAAAACTGAAGTGATATCGGGTGTTCCCCAGGGAAGAGTCCTGGGACCTCTGCTGTTGCTGATCTATATAAATGACCTGGGTGACAATCTGAGCAGTTCTCTTAGGTTGTTCGCAGATGATGCTGTAATTTACCGTCTAGTAAGGTCATCCGAAGACCAGTATCAGTTGCAAAGCGATTTAGAAAAGATTGCCGTACGGTGTGGCAGGTGGCAGTTGACGCTAAATAACGAAAAGTGTGAGGTGATCCACACGAGTTCCAAAAGAAATCCGTTGGAATTCGATTACTCGATAAATAGTACAATTCTCGAGGCTGTCAATTCGACTAAGTACCTGGGTGTTAAAATTACGAACAACTTCAGTTGGAAAGACCACATAGATAATATTGTGGGGAAGGCGAGCCAAAGGTTGCGTTTCATTGGCAGGACACTTGGAAGATGCAACAAGTCCACTAAAGAGACAGCTTACACTACACTGGTTCGTCCTCTGTTAGAATATTGCTGCGCGGTGTGGGATCCTTACCAGGTGGGATTGACGGAGAACATCGAAAGGGTGCAAAAAAGGGCAGCTCGTTTTGTATTATCACGTAATAGGGGAGAGTGTGTGGCAGGTATGATACGCGAGTTGGGATGGAAGTCATTAAAGCAAAGACGTTTTCGTCGCGGCGAGATCTTTTTACGGAATTTCAGTCACCAACTTTCTGTTCCGAATGCGAAAATAGTTTGTTGAGCCCAACGTACATAGGTAGGAATGATCATGAAACTAAAATAAGAGAAATCAGAGCTCGAACAGAAAGGTTTATGTGTTCGTTTTTCCCGCGCGCTGTTCGGGAGTGGAATGGCAGGGAGATAGTATGATTGTGGTTCGATAAACCCTCTGCCAAGCACTTAAATGTGAATTGCAGAGTAATCATGTAGATGTACCTTAACCCATTAAGTACCAGTGTCCTATTTTGAGGACAGAGCGCACATTTATATATAGATACACAATAAATTATTAATTTGCAACTATTACTGTTCTACGTCATTTGTTGATGCTTTCTATAACAAATGTATGCCTACAGGAAATTAAAAGCAATAAATCCTACCATTAATTGATTATTGAATACTAAGGCACACTTTTCGTTATTACAGCTATTTACTTTATCGACAATTTAGTAATATTTGAAATATCTGGCAAAGATCTTTTTGTGATTATTTATAGTCAACAATGTGTCTTTTAACTACTTGCATTGTTAGCTAAATTGGAGTTATATTCATTGTTTTCCATTGATATAAAATTTGGTGTACTCTAAATAGGACACTGGGACTTGGTGTTATCCTTTCAGTTATTTGTATTGCTGCACGTTCGAATATGAAACTCTGCTACTGCAGATGCATTTTTTGCTTAGAACGTGGTAATTTTACCAGATTTTGTTGCTGAGGTAAGTAACGACCCCACTTTTATAAATATATGTTACAGGATATGAAGTTACTTTGAAATTTACAGCGTGTTACATAAGTATATTTATGAATACGTTACCTATTAGTAAATAATACAGTTCCAGATGGACAGAGGTATTACACATTCCCTTTTCTGTAGTTTGTGATAATGTATTATTCTTTCATTTCACTTTACTTCATTACATTTTATTACACTTCATTACATTTTATTACACTTCATTACATTTTATTACACTTCATTACATTTTATTACGCTTCATTACATTTTATCACACTTCATTTTATTACATTAGATTGTATTTCATTAGATTGTATTTCATTAGATTGTATTTCATTAGATTGTATTTCATTAGATTGTATTTCATTAGATTGTATTTCATTAGATTGTATTTCATTAGATTGTATTTCATTAGATTGTATTTCATTAGATTGTATTTCATTAGATTGTATTTCATTAGATTGTATTTCATTAGATTGTATTTCATTAGATTGTATTTCATTAGATTGTATTTCATTAGATTGTATTTCATTAGATTGTATTTCATTAGATTGTATTTCATTAGATTGTATTTCATTAGATTGTATTTCATTAGATTGTATTTCATTAGATTGTATTTCATTAGATTGTATTTCATTAGATTGTATTTCATTAGATTGTATTTCATTAGATTGTATTTCATTAGATTGTATTTCATTAGATTGTATTTCATTAGATTGTATTTCATTAGATTGTATTTCATTAGATTGTATTTCATTAGATTGTATTTCATTAGATTGTATTTCATTAGATTGTATTTCATTAGATTGTATTTCATTAGATTGTATTTCATTAGATTGTATTTCATTAGATTGTATTTCATTAGATTGTATTTCATTAGATTGTATTTCATTAGATTGTATTTCATTAGATTGTATTTCATTAGATTGTATTTCATTAGATTGTATTTCATTAGATTGTATTTCATTAGATTGTATTTCATTAGATTGTATTTCATTAGATTGTATTTCATTAGATTGTATTTCATTAGATTGTATTTCATTAGATTGTATTTCATTAGATTGTATTTCATTAGATTGTATTTCATTAGATTGTATTTCATTAGATTGTATTTCATTAGATTGTATTTCATTAGATTGTATTTCATTAGATTGTATTTCATTAGATTGTATTTCATTAGATTGTATTTCATTAGATTGTATTTCATTAGATTGTATTTCATTAGATTGTATTTCATTAGATTTTATTTAGATTATAATGGCCTTCAGACGAGATAGATACCTCACTAACCAAGAAATAGAAGAAGTAATAAACAGTGATGCATTCTATAACGCGGTGTCAGATGATCAGGACCATATTGTTATCACCGTATGTCCTCCTGAAGTAGACTATACGACCAACTAAGAAGGAGATCCAGACGATGTTACTGGAACCGTGGAAGTCTCCGATGTGCCAGGGGCTATTGAATAACATTATGTTGCATCAGAGAATAACGAAGAAACTGTATGTAAAACTTCACTGCCAAGTACATCCCAAGTTTCCATAAGTAAATCGAAGAATGGCCCTCGTAAATGTCTGGCTCTTCTACAGACTAGTACGTGGGGAAAAATGCACTGGATTTCAGACGTGCTGTTAGTTACATATCTGAAATTGGACACTGGAAGACCGAGTATTGGACGTCCAACGGAATACCCATCAATTCAGTTGAGAGTGACACCAGACACCAGGTTTGATGCAATTGGTCATATGATTGACAAAAGAAGCACGCGAAGATAATGTGTAAGAGCTAAATACAATGGGAAACCGAAAACATACTGTGTTAATAAGCCTTGTAACACTGTGTGTGAAGTGTTGTGTAACATTTCACAAGAAATAAATAGTTTTGAATACAGTTTAGTATGCTATACGAGGTGCATTCAAGTTCTAAGGCCACTGATTTTTTTTCTAATTAAGTACTCACCCGAAATCGATGAAACTGGCGTTACTTCTCGACGTAATCGCCCTGCAGACGTAGACATTTTTCACAACGCTGACGCCTCGATTCCATGGCAGCGGCGAAGGCTTCTTTAGGAGTCTGTTTTGACCACTAGAAAATCGCCGAGGCAATAGCAGCACGGCTGGTGAATGTGCGGCCACGGAGAGTCCCTTTCATTGTTGGAAAACACCAAAAGTTATTAGGAGCCAGGTCAGGTGAGTAGGGAGCATGAGGAATCACTTCAAAGTTGTTATCACGAAGAAACTGTTGTGTAACGTTAGCTCGATGTGCGGGTGCGTCATCTCGGTGAAACAGCACACACGCAGCCCTTGCCGGACGTCTTTTTTGGAGTGCAGGAAGGAATTTGTTCTTCAAAACATTTTCGTAGGAACGCAATGGGTAAGGATTACGTCGTCGCTGTCCCAGAACATGGACACCATCATTTTTTCAGCACTGGCGGTGGCGGTGAATCTGTGTGCTTCCATTGAGCTGACTGACGCTTTGTTTCTGGATTGAAAAATGGCATCCACGTCTCATCCAGTGTCACAACTGACGAAAAGAAAGTCCCATTCGTGCTGTCGTTGCGCGTCAACATTGCTCGGCAACGTGCCACACGGGCAGCCCTGTGGTCGTCCGTCAGCATTCGTGGCACCCACCTGGATGACACTTTTCGCATTTTCAGGTTGTCGTGCAGGATTGTGTGCACAGAACCCACAGAAATGCCAACTCTGGAGGCGATCTGTTCGACAGTCATTCGGCGATCCCCCAAAACAATTCTCTCCACTTTCTCGATCGTGTCGTCAGACCGGCATGTGCGAGCCCGAGGTTGTTTCGGTTTGTTGTCACACGATGTTCTGCCTTCATTAAACTGTCGCACCCACGAACGCACTTTCGACACATCCGTAACTCCGTCACCACATGTCTCCTTCAACTGTCGATGAATTTCAATTGGTTTCACACCACGCAAATTCAGAAAACGAATGATTGCACGCTGTTCGAGTAAGGAAAACGTCGCAATTTTAAGTATTTAAAACAGTTCTCATTCTCGCCGCTGGCGGTAAAATTCCGTCTGCCGTACGGTGCTGCCATCTCTGGGATGTATTGACAATGAACGCGGCCTCATTTTAAAACAATCCAGTCCGGAGCAAAAAAATCGGAGGCCTTAGAACTTGTATGCACCTCGTATGACACTGTTAGATCCCAGTGTCCTATTTTGATGACGGCCATTATATCAGCATGTATAAATATTCTTTGGATTTTTTATACTTATTGTGGTTCGTAGACTATGTACATTTCAATTCAGGAATAAAAACTTAAATTAAAAAAAAATTAATTTCGGACTTCATGGGTTAAGAACGGGCAGAAGAGTTCGTGTAAGAAACTCTGTTCCATGTGTGTGTCGTCGGCAGTGTTGTCCAGTGCGACACCCCTGGACTGGAACCATTGATGCGGACTTCGCCAGTGAGTGAGGTCAGTACAGCACGGGTCGAAGGCGGCCGAGTGCGCATGCGCGGAGCGGATGTCGGTTGCAGCGCGCTGCGCATGCGCGGTGCCGCGGCGCCGCTGCCCCCGGATCAATACACCCCCGTGTGTGCTCTTCTCCTCTCTCCCAGGCACTACTGTACGCCTCTGGCTCAACCCCCCGCGGCCCGATTGATCTGTCTGTCTATATTTATAACCTAGCGTCCCGGGCGCCGCTGTTTTTTCTCTCTTAGCGGCGCTACAGCTGGAAATGTCTCCATCCAGGCTCCGTCGTCCATCACAAACGGTTTTTGTACAGGGTTGCCAGATACCTCTTTTTTCCGCTACAGTCCGGCTTTCAGATTAAAGAAATCGTTGTAATGCTGCTGAATTTTTCTATTATTCTCTCGCATCTCGGTTCAGTTTAAGGTTTTGCAGCAAAGTCGTACTCCGTTTCCCTGCCTGGGTTTTATCGGCGTCACTTCGTTACTATAGTGTTACAGTGAACTCAGAATACCATAGAGGGACATATTCCTGCCGTGAAAAACATTCAGAACAATGGTTCTTCATAAAACGAGGGCCCAGTAATTACGAGGTAGAATGTGTATTTGTAAGTGTTCCCGGCCCTGGGAGTAGACAACATTCCCTTAGAACTACTGATAACCTTGGGAGAGCCAGCCCTGACAAAACTGTACCATCTGGTGGGCAAGATGTATGAGACAGCCGAAATACCCTCAGACTTCAAGAAGAATATAATAATTCCAATCCCAAAGAAAGCACGTATTGACAGGTGTGAAAATGACCGAACTGTCAGTTTAATAAGTCACAGCTGCAAAATACTAACACTAATTCTTTTACAGACGAATGGAAAAACTGGTAGAAGCCGACCTCGGGGAAGATCAGTTTGGATTCCGTAGAAATGTTGGAACACGTGAGGCAGTACTGACCCTACGACTTATCTTAGAAAATAGATCACAGAAAGGCAAACCTAGGTTTTAGCGTTTGTAGACTTAGAGAAAGCTTTTGACAATGTTGACCGAAATACTCTCTCTCAAATTCTGAAGGTGGTAGGGGTAAAATACAGAGAGCGAAAGTCTATTTACAATTTGTACAGAAACCAGATGGCAGTTGTACGAGTGGAGGGTGTTGGGAAGGGAGTCAGACAGGGTTGTAGCCTCTCCCCGATGTTATTCAATCTGTATATTGAGCAAGCAGTAAAGGAAACAAAAGCAAAATTCGGAATAGGAATTAAAATACATGGAGAAGGAATAAAAACTTTGACGTTTGCCGATGACATTGTAATTCTGTCAGAGACAGCAAGGGACCTGGTAAAGCAGTTGAACGGAATGGACAGTCTCTTGAAAGAAGGATATAAGATGAACGTTAACAAAAGTAAAACAAAGATAATGGAATGCAGTCCAATTAAATGAGGTGATGCTCAGCGAATTAGATAAGGAAATGAGACAGTTCAAGTAGTAGCCGAGTTTCGCTGTTTGGGGGGGGGGGGGGGGGAACTGATGATGGTCGCAGTAGAGAGGATATAAAATGTAGAACGGTATGGCAAAGAAAGCGTTTCTGCAAAAGAGAAATTTGTTAACATCGAGTATAGATTTGTGTCAGGAAGTCGTTTCTGAAAGTATTTGTATGGAGTGTAGCCATGTATGGATGTGAAACATGGACGGCAAATAGTTTGGACAAGAAGAGAATAGCTTTGAGGAGGTATGGAATATCATTGGAGAGTAGAGGAGTTTGTGGCACAACTTGAGTAGGAGGGATCGGTTGGTAGAACATATTTTGAGGCAGCAAGGGATGACCAATTTAGTATTGGAGGGCAGCGTGGAGGGTAAAAATCGTAGAGGGAGACCAAGAGATGAATACACTAAGCAGATTCAGAAGGATGTAGGCTGCAGTAGGGACTGGGAGATGATGAAGCTTGAACAGGATAGAGCAGCATGGAGAGCTGCATCAAACCAGTCTCAGGATTCAAAACATCATTTCCACTGCGCATAGGGACAGAGCAGATATATGGCTGAATTCGCTCTGAGCACTATGCGACAACTTCTGAGGTCATAAGTCCCCTAGAACTTACAACTAATTAAACCTAACTAATATAAGGACATCACACACATCCATGCCCGACGCAGGATTCGAACCTGCGAATGTAGCGGTCGCTTGGCTCCAGACTATAGCGCCTAGAACCGCACGGCCACTAGGGGCTGGCGACAGAGCAGTTATTGTGGATATATAAAAATAGCGTAAAGCATAAATGGAACGTATGTTCTGCAAGCAGTTATTTTATTCTAAATTCATTTAGAAAGGGGCAAATTTGTATTAGCAGCGGAATTAGCGATGTGCTACCACACCGTTAAACATCGTTCTTCTTTCAAATCACTGGACTGTATTTCTAGGCTAAGTTGCATTTTTTTTGTGAGACATCAAAAAATGATGGGCAACAGCAAGAAAATAAACAGCAATTGTCAAATCAGTGTTAGTGTGCGAAATTGTCGAATACGCTTGCATATTTCAGAGATGCGGTATTTTGGTATAGCTACAGACGGTAGTAATCGCATAGGCGAGAAAATATTTCTACTAATTAATCCCACATTTTCTAAGCTGGCTTCCCAGATTACGTCGAGTTTAAGTGAGTTTAAAACGATACGTCCGAAGTTGGCAGACGTCGTGCAGACTTTGTTGTGTACGTACAATGATTTCTTCAATAAAGCACTGCACAAGTCATCATTTATTTTTTTTTATTTTTTTCATGCACAGTTGCAAGCTGTATGACGCCGCTTTCAAAAAATTTACTCCTGTTTATCGGTTCAAAATGTGTGTGAAATCTTATGGGATTTAACTGCTAAGGTCATCAGTCCCTAAGCTTACACACTACTTAACCTAAAGTATCCTAAGGACAAACACACACACCCATGCCCGAGGGAGGACTCGAACGTCCGCAAGGACCGGCCGCACAGTCCATGACTGCAGCGCCTTGGACCGCTCGGCTAATCCCGCGGGGCTGTAAGACATGACAACGGCGGATGACGTAGAGACAGCAGTCGGTATTATTTGTTACAGATTTGGTTGCTCATAAGGGGGAAACCACTTTAGCATGCTGTTTGACACTGATCTTTTGGGATTCCTTTTGGGTTGGGAAGAATTCAGTAGAATGTAATGAAATTTTGATATCATTTCAGTGGCATTTCGAAAGATTTTTTTGAATAATTTAAGCCAAAAAAGTAAGTTACGCTGTGGTGTCCGCTGAAGGCTGCGAGTGTAGTTGTCAAATTGCGTGCAGTGTAGCCATTCCGATTGCCATGTGAAATCAAAAAAGGTTTTGATTTTACCGTAGTAACTTATTTTCGAAGAATATGAAGCTTAGTGCAGGTGAATACAATGAAAATTAAAAATTTTGCAGGCGTTGGAGCAATTTACTTCGATTTTCGCGGTTTTTTCTCTAACTATGCAAAGAAAAGAACTCTTAAAATCGTGACGTCATCTCACAAGTTGGTTCTTATAATTCGTAATTTTATGGAGAATCATACTATAAATTTTCATAATGATCGGTTCTATACTTTTTGAGTTTGACTGCATGAAAATGGGAAAAAAAGTGATTTCGAAATGAACGCGTTTGATAAATAAGCTTTCGGAAAGTAGAAATTCGAGGAAGTTAACAATAATGTAAAATGCTTGCCAATTAATCTGCGACTCCAGCACAGCCTTCGTTTTGAGATTGCAGCAGTGCTTTCCGACATTCCTTCGATTCCAATGAACTACGTAGATTCCCAAGCGCCGGTTTTCCATTTATTCGGCACAACTGAAGCTTTGCTTGCCTACTAAAATTCCTGCCTCGTTCGTGACCATCAGAAGGGATGAATTCCCTTCATTGAATAAGCCCGCTGCTAAATACGGTGCCAACTCAGCGACTTCTAGTCCGCAGTGAAAGTGTTTAGGAGCTTATCAGCAAATAGTGGGACTAAAAGTTTCATTCGCATTTTGCGTGTCGCTACCTAAACATCTCTCCAGTAATTCATCCCAAGCCAAATCTTCATATGTCTGTACCCGAAATGCAGTGGGTTCTATGCGCATAAAATCTAAAAGAATGCGAATTACGCTTTGAAACTGTTAAAGCGTATTCTCGGATACTTAAGGTAACAATTTGTTGTTGTTGTGGTCTTTAGTCCCGACACTGGTTTGATGCAGCTCTCCATGCTACTCTATCCTGTGCAAGCTCCTCCATCTCCCTGTACCTACTGCAACTTACATCCTTCTGAATCTGCTTACTGTATTCATCTCTTGGTCTCCCTCTACGATTTTTACCCTCCACGCTGCCCTCCAGTACTAAATTCGTGGTCCCTTGATGCCTCAGAACATGTCCTACCAACCGATCCCTTCTTCTGGTCAAGTTGTGCCACAAATTCCTCTTCTCCCCAATCCTATTCAATACTTCCTCATTAGTTATGTGATCTACCCATTTAAACTTCAGCATTCTTCTGTAGCACCACATTTCGAAAGCTGCTATTCTCTTCTTGTCCAAACTACACTCCTGGATATGGAAAAAAGAACACATTGACACCGGTGTGTCAGACCCACCATACTTGCTCCGGACACTGCGAGAGGGCTGTACAAGCGATGATCACACGCACGGCACAGCGGACACACCAGGAACCGCAGTGTTGGCCGTCGAATGGCGCTAGCTGCGCAGCATTTGTGCACCGCCGCCGTCAGTGTCAGCCAGTTTGCCGTGGCATACGGAGCTCCATCGCAGTCTTTAACACTGGTAGCATGCCGCGACAGCGTGGACGTGAACCGTATGTGCAGTTGACGGACTTTGAGCGAGGGCGTATAGTGGACATGCGGGAGGCCGGGTGGACGTACCGCCGAATTGCTCAACACGTGGGGCGTGAGGTCTCCACAGTACATCGATGTTGTCGCCAGTGGTCGGCGGAAGGTGCACGTGCCCGTCGACCTGGGACCGGACCGCAGCGACGCACGGATGCGCGCCAAGACCGTAGGATCCTACGCAGTGCCGTAGGGGACCGCACCGCCACTTCCCAGCAAATTAGGGACACTGTTGCTCCTGGGGTATCGGCGAGGACCATTCGCAACCGTCTCCATGAAGCTGGGCTACGGTCCCGCACACCGTTAGGCCGTCTTCAGCTCACGCCCCAACATCGTGCAGCCCGCCTCCAGTGGTGTCATGACAGGCGTGAATGGAGGGACGAATGGAGACGTGTCGTCTTCAGCGATGAGAGTCGCTTCTGCCTCGGTGCCAATGATGGTCGTGTGCGTGTTTGGCGCCGTGCAGGTGAGCGCCACAATCAGGACTGCATACGACCGAGGCACACAGGGCCAACACCCGGCATCATGGTGTGGGGAGCGATCTCCTACACTGGCCGTACACCACTGGTGATCGTCGAGGGGACACTGAATAGTGCGCCGTACATCCAAACCGTCATCGAACCCATCGTTCTACGATTCCTAGACCGGCAAGGGAACTTGCTGTTTCAACAGGACAATGCACGTCCGCATGTATCCCGTGCCACCCAACGTGCTCTAGAAGGTGTAAGTGAACTACCCTGGCCAGCAAGATCTCCGGATCTGTCCCCCATTGAGCATGTTTGGGACTGGATGAAGCGTCGTCTCACGCGGTCTGCACGTCCAGCACGAACGCTGGTCCAACTGAGGCGCCAGGTGGAAATGGCATGGCAAGCCGTTCCACAGGACTACATCCAGCATCTCTACGATCGTCTCCATGGGAGAATAGCAGCCTGCATTGCTGCGAAAGGTGGATATACACTGTACTAGTGCCGACATTGTGCATGCTCTGTTGCCTGTGTCTATGTGCCTGTGGTTCTGTCAGTGTGATCATGTGATGTATCTGACCCCAGGAATGTGTCAATAAAGTTTCCCCTTCCTGGGACAATGAATTCACGGTGTTCTTATTTCAATTTCCAGGAGTGTATTTACCGTCCATGTTTCACTTCCATACATGGCTACACTCCATACGAATACTTTCAGAAATGACTTCCTGACACTTAAATCTATACGCGATGTTAACAAATTTCTCTTCTTAAGAAACGCTTTCCTTGCCATTGCCAGTCTACATTTGATATCCTCTATACTTCGACCATCATCAGTTATTTTGCTCTCCAAATAGCAAACCTCCTTTACTACTTTAAGTGTCTCATTTCCTAATCTAATACCCTCAACATCACCCGACTTAATTCGACTACATTCCATTAACCTCGTTTTTCTTATGTTGATCATCTTATATCCTCCCTTCAAGACACCATCCATTCCGTTCAACTGCTCTTCCAAGTCCTTTGCTGTCTCTGACAGAATTACAATGTCATCGGCGAACCTCAACGTTTTTATTTTTTCTCCATGGATTTTAATACCTACTCTGAATTTTGCTTTTGTTTCCTTTACTGCTTGCTTAATATACAGATTGAATAACATCGGGGAGAGGCTACAACCCTGTCTCACTCCCTTCCCAACCGCTCCTTCCCTTTCATGTCCCTCGACTCTTATAACTGCCATCTGGTTTCTGTACAAATTGTAAATAGCCTTTCGCTCCCTGTATTTTACCCCTGCCACCTTTAGAATTTGGAAGAGAGTATTCCAGTCAACATTGTCAAAAGCTGTCTCTAAGTCTACAAATGCTAGAAACGTAGGTTTATGCAATAAAAAACTCGGATTTTTTTGAACCTCCTAATGTGGTCCAGCCCCTGCCCCCCTTAAGTACGTTGAGCAAGTTTTAAATGTGACACCGTATATTCCTGAATGTGAGGATCCATCTTGTGCTGCTTCTGTACGGTGTGGAGTAGTTTCCGTTGCAGTTTCTGCATCTGTGCTTCGCAAACCGCATTACGACGTATGTGGCGGAGGGTATTTGCGGCCTTCTCTCTCTCTCCTCTCTGTCGTCCCACTCACGGATGCCGCCTTGTTTGAGACGTCCTCGGTGAAGTCCCATCCCATTTCCCGTTTTCTCGTCGTGGTCATTCGGCGACACCTCTGTGGCAGGAAAGCAACATGTCGCTAGACTCGACTTGGAAGTTGGGCTTTCGACATCTGAGCAGGAAAGGTCTGTGGGGGTCACAACGCGTTGTTGCAGAAAACTTGAAGAAACAGCTGAAGGGCACAATATAAAGCATGCACACGACGTAGTTGCTATAACGAGACACATGTATTTAATTTCGTGACACCAACCAGAAACACACAGTACACGGCAGAGAGATTAACATAAACATTTCACTTCAACACGCCTGTCGCGTAGCGCCCTCGACTGCAGTTCATTAGCCGCCTCCGTAACGCTGTCGACCCCACTGAGCGATCCCGTCACGGAACGCGCTGCTCTTCTTTGGATCCTGTTCATACCTTCCGTCAATCCAAGCTGGTAACGTTCCCTTGTCAATGAATAATTAGGCTGGTGCATAAGTTCGTAGCGTTTCTCTTTTCCTTGTTGGTCTTCCGGTTGCTATGGGGTTTATTTATCGACTGTCATTTTTTTATTCGTAGTTCACTGTAGCGTTTATGTTCACATATTCCCATTTGGAGGTAGTACATGCAGCTGTGGACGCTAGAAAATGGCCAGCCAAGTGGAGGGAATCGGAACATTTCTGGCCTTCGGGGTTTGATGACTGTTTAAACGTACACTACTCGCCATTAAAATTGCTACACGAAGAAGCAATGCAGATGATAAACGGGTATTCATTGGACAAACATATCGTACTAGAACTGACATGTGAATACATTTTCACGCAGTTTGGGTGCATAGATCCTGAGAAATCAGTACCCAGAACAACCACCTCTGGCCGTAATAACGGCCTCGATACGCCTGGGCATTGAGTCAAACAGAGCTCGGATGGCGTGTACAGGTACAGCTGCCCGTGCAGCTTCAACACGATACCACAGTTCATCGAGAGTAGTGACTGGCGTATTGTGACGAGCCAGTTGCTCGGCCACCATTGACCAGACGTTTGCAGTTGCTGAGAGTTCTGGAGAATGTGCTGGCCAGGGCAGCAGTCCAACATTTTCTGTATCCAGAAAGGCCCGTACAGGACCTGCAACATGCGGTCGTGCATTATCCTGCTGAAATGTAGGGTTTCGCCAGGATCGAATGAAGGGTAGAGCCACGGGTCGTAACACATCTGAAATGAAACGTCCACTGTTCAAAGTGCCGTCAATGCGAACAAGAGGTGACCGAGACGTGTAACCCATGGCAACCCATACCATCACGCTTCCGATGTGCGTTCACCGCGATGTCACCAAACACGGATGCGACCATCGTGATGCTGTAAACAGAACCTGGATTCATCCGAAAAAATGACTTTTTGCCATTCGTGCACCCAGGTTCGTCGTAGAGTACACCATCGCAGGCGCTCCTGTGATGCAGCGTCAAAGGTAACCGCAGCCACGGTCTCCGAGCTGATAGTCCGTGCTGCTGAAAACGTTGTCGAACTGTTCGTGCAGATGGTTGTTGTCTTGCAAACGTCCCCATCTGTTGACTTAGGGATCGAGACGTGGCTGCACGATCCGCTACAGCCGTGCGGATAAGACGCCTGTCACCTCGACTGCTAGTGATACGAGGCCGTTTGGATTCAGCACGGCGTTCCGTATTACCCTCCTGAACCCACCGATTCCATATTCTGCTAGCAGTCATCGGATCTCGACCGACGCGAGCAGCAATGTCGCGATACGATAAACCGTAATCGCGATAGGCTATAATGCGACCTTTATCAAAGTCGGAAACGTGATGGTACGCATTTCTGCTCCTTATACGAGGCATCACAACAACGTTTCACCAGGCAACGCCGGTCAACTGCTGTTTGTGTATGAGAAATCGGTTGCAAACTTCGCTCATGTCGGCACGTTGTAGGCGTCGCCACCGGCGCCAACCTTGCGTGAATGCTCTGAAAAGCTAATCATTTGCATGTCACAGCATCTTCTTCCTGTCGGTTAAATTTCGCGTCTGTAGCTCGTCGTCTTCGTCGTGTAGCAATTCTAATGGCCAGTAGTGTATTAATGCACAAATACCCACGTCAGTGTGCCAGGCAGCTGGGAAATGTGATGAAGTGTGGTGGACGTTTCAGTGCAATGGGGATGCTTCAGAAATCCTGGGTGCCGGTACGGTATGCTCTCAGCCAAAATCACGGCCATATATGTCCGCTTGCTCGTCATCAATTAAGTCGTAAACAACAGCAAACATTGCTATCAAGTACCATTACTGGTGACGAGAAATGGTGTCTCTGTGCTAAGACAAGGAAAAGAAAGGAACGGCTGAGCCAAAACAAAGCAGAAACTCCCTGTACAAAGACACGCGTCCATCCACAAAAGATAATGAAACTTCCCGGCGGATAAAAACTGTGTGCCCGACCGAGACTCGAACTCGGGACCTTTCCCTTTCGGGGGCAAGTGCTCTACCATCTGAGCTATCGAAGCACGACTCACACCCGGTACTCACAGCTTTACTTCTGCCAGTACCTCGTCTCCTACCTTCCAAACTTTACAGAAGCTCTCCTGCGAACCTTGCAGAACTAGCACTCCTGAAAGAAAGGATATTGCGGAGACATGGCTTAGCCACAGCCTGGGGGATGTTCCTAGAATGAGTCGTGGCGTGAGTCGTGCTTGGGTAGCTCAGACGGTAGAGCACTTGCCTGTGAAAGGCAAGGGTCCGGAGTTCGAGTCTCGGTCCGGCACACAGTTTTAATCTGCCGGGAAGTTTCGTATCAGCGCACACTCCGCTGCAGAGTGAAAATCTCATTCTGGGCACAAAAGATAAAGTTCTGCATCAGGTGCAACAACGACGGTGTGGTGTACTTGGAATTGCCTTCCCCTCACGTGTAACCATCACTGCTGCCATTTACTGTCAACAGGTGCCAAGTCTTGCATACGCAGACGAACAGCAGCTAGCAGGGAGACCTCCTGAGCTGGTGGTGCTCCGCGTTCTGCTAGGCTGTACGTGAGCTGGGTCGCCAAGTTACTCCACAGCCGTCTTACTCACTTGACGCACATGTTTTTAGCTTGGCCATGACTTGTAGCAGAATATTTTAACGATCTGAAGACGGCGATAAGCCGAAACCGGTCATAAAGTGTAAAGAAATCTGTGCGGTCAAGACGCACTTGTGAAAATAAGTTACTCACTTGACCTTGCGTTCTCGGATTTTCGTGTTTTCTGTTCTCCACCGAAGAACCTTCAGAGAACTTCCTTTCCGGATCAAAATGCTCTCAGAGCATCGGTCGACGAATTCGTCGCCTCAAAACCACGCTGTACTCGTATCTACAGTCGCGGTATCCAAAAGTTAGTCCAGCGTTGGCAGACTATCGTAAATATTGAGGGGGGGACTGTATTGTATCGATAGTTGCAAATATTGACGCAAAGTGTATCATCGACAATTAAAGTGTCTTAGGTGTATCTGTTCCGTTTTTTAAACTTACAGACAAAAGTTACGAATTTACGCACCAGGCCAATATTTACTAACATTAAATGCGCATTGGTAATACTGAGAGGATATTTTCGGACATTACTACAATTCGTCGATATTGCTCGTGTTCACAATCCAACAATACTCACCATGAGATGATCACTATATTGAGATATTAACAATGTTAAAAGTGCGATCTTGCCTTCACTTCTGTGTGACATTTCTACTGCAGCTCATGATACTTACAGACCGTGGGAGCACTGCACGAAATAAACGGAACTGCTCAAACCCATGACAGCAGAGAATACTAAAAGTTTTATAGACCTTGTACGGCTAATAAGAAATCAGTGCTCATGTGAAGTGCTAGCAGCGCGTCTAACGCGTAACTTCTAAGGTGTAGCATCCGTGATGTTTATGGATAACACTACTTACATCCTCCTGGTTAGTTACGTGATGTACCGATCTCAAGCACTCTTCTGCAGCAACACATTTCAAAAGCGTCTATTCTCCTCTTGTCTAGAAATACGTTCAGGAAAGACTTCCAAACAGATTTATAGTAGTAAAGCAGTTTTGCTATTTGGGGAGCAAAATAACTGATGACGGTCGAAGTAGAGAAGATGTAAAATGTAGACTGGCAATGGCAAGGAAAGTGTTTCTGAAGAAGAGAAATATGTTAACATCGAGTATAGATTTAAGTGTCAGGAAGTCATTTTTGAAAGTATTTGTATGGAGTGTAGCCATGTGTGGAAATGAAATGTGGCCGATAAATAGTTTAGACAAGAAGAGAATAGAAGCTTTCGAAATGTGGTGCTACAGAAGAATGCTGAAGATTAGATTGGTAGATCACATAACTAATGAAGAGGTATTGAATAGAATTGGGGAGAAGAGGAGTTTGTGGCACAACTTGACTAGAAGAAGGGACATGTTCTGAGGCATCAAGGGATCACAAATTTAGCATTGGTGGGCAGCGAGGAGGGTAAAAATTGTAGAGGGAGACCAAGAGATGAAGACACTAAGCAGATTCAGAAGGATGTAGGCTGCAGTAGGTACTGGGAGATGAAGGAGCTTGAACAGGATAGAGTAGCATGGAGAGCTGCATCAAACCAGTCTCAGGACTGAAGACAACAACAACAGATTTATATTCACTGCTAGTAAACTGGGGTTATTCAAAAAAGCGATTCTTGCTGTAGACAGTATAGATTCTACATCCTGTCCACTTAAGCCCTCGCCGCTTAGTTTCCTCTACGAGTAGAAATATTAATCTACTACATTTCCTGTCTCATTTCATAATCTAAACCTGTCAGCGTCATTCAATGTACCAGGTGGATACAATTAAACTGGCGGTGTTTAGAGTTGTGCAGTGCGGGTTGTATACATCGCAGGAAGCAGAAACATCGCGCGTGCGTTCATTGAGCTGTGCGCTCGCAGACTACGCTGAAAAAATAACTGTTCCGGTTTTTGACACCAGGTGATAATATGGCGCTACGAGCAGTCAGAATGCGGTGTGGGTGCAGGAACAGAGGAGGAATGTTAAAACGCGCGATAAGGGTCGTCGTGGCACGTTTATTAGGATATGGTCACATGTCAGAGTATGCGTTCAGTATGGTCGACCGTAGCTCGCTGCATATCCGGTGTAATCAGAGCGATATGTCGCCGTATGCTATCCTTCAGATCATGAAGAGTCCAGATACAACCCTGGTAGATACGATATTTCAGATATCCCCACAACCAGACGTCAGATGGGTTTTTACGTGGGGGATCTGGAAGGCTACACATCTCGAAACTGTCAAGACATTATGATATCGTTACTGAGGGTCTCTCGAAGCAAATCTCTCACTTGGCAAGAAGCGTGTGGTTTCGTCCTATCTTGCCTTAAAGTAGTGTTGTGACCTTCCTCCAAATTATCTCAGTTGCATAGCATCCAAAGTACTCAAAGTATGTTCTTTTACACTGCATTTGCTGTTTTGTTTTCAGGTGCAAAGCAGGAACACGCCATGTACACAAAATTCTTTAAAATCCAGTTTGCAACCTTCGAATTTTTGCTGTTTCATTTGTAGTTTTACTACACACTAATCTTACCGATAATTTGAGTCTTTGAAAGTTTAATGGTAAGCTAGTGGAAATTAACGGAATGCGTGATACGAATTCTGACGTGCCTTTTCTTTCCTGAATACTTGCGCCTCTGTGATGTTTAGAATTTTTATTTTTTTGTTCCAAGACGTACCCGGGGCTGTGAACGAATTTAGAAACTGTATTTGGAAGTTCACGCTTCTGGTTTTTTGTTTTTTCTTTTTTTTTTCCCCTGATACATTCTACATTTATTCATCTCTTCATTGAATTAAGTTACTTTTTGTTTGTACAATTTTTCTCATGCAACTATTACTTCGTTACGTAGTTTCTCCGCAGAAGCAGATACTTTTTTGATGATGACTTCTCCATATCTCTCTCTCTCTCTCTCTCTCTCTCTCTCTCTCTCTCTCTCTCTCTCTCTCTCTCACCTTTCGGAACTGGTCGGTTAAGACCATTTTGTCAGAGTGCGGAACTGTGTGATACGTGCTGTTTGCATGGTGTTCCAGTACATTCGGGACAGTATTCTACATCAGTAGGACCCATTCGTTAACATTAGATAATATCCTTAAAAGCTAGAGAACGTTTTGGAGCAGTACAGAATTTTCTTCCTGCGAAAAACACGTTATTAATTACATGTTCCGTAACACCCAATTTCAACGACCCTTTTATCGAAATAATGTGTGCATAGACTAAGTTCAAAGGACATGGATGGATGTCCAGTGCTAACAATAGTGAAATCATTATTTTTTAGTCCCACGCGTGCAGCTACACTCAAAAACTAGTTTTATTTTACAGATTGTCAGATTCTAAATAGAAATACGTCAATGGAATGAAGAATAGTTCTCGAGGGGAAATGATTTTAAGCTAGGTTTAGAACTTGCTTTTCTATCTGTCAGACTTTGTTCTGAGCCTATTGAACTCCTTTCTGAGCTACTGACAACATTAATACTGGATAATAAAGGTCATTTACCGCCTCTAGTGTTGTGGGTTTGGACAAAACTGTTCTTCACAAATTGTGACGGATTACTTACGACAAATTTGCATTTCCGAATACACGTTCTGTGACGGAGCAGCTCCTTCAGGAGGAAAACATTGTGACGGACGAAAATTCAGGATTTTTTTTCTCCATACTAGAATGTAGTAGACAAGTGGGGGTTTGTTGAAATGCATGAAGCGTGCATTGAAGTTCTTTTTGGTGTTTCTTTAAAGTCAATACCGCCTTTAGACTGTTGTTTATTTACAGTGTTACATTTACATTTACGCAATCATGATTTCGGCGTCAAAGTGTGCCATTATCAAGTGTTCTGAGTTTTATAAATTGCCTGAGATGGCATTATGGAAAAAATTATCGTTTTGGTGTCTTTATTGAACATTAGGACCCTTCCTTTTTTTAGCCGAATAAAAATACTAAATTCAGCATAAAAATCGGCTACGATGAACTGAAGATATTGTTTGCTTAGAGAAGAGCAGAAATCGTTAAAATGTCATGAAAATTGTAACGCGAGCGACGACAAGCATGGCTGAAAACATGGTTTTGAGAAAGACGCGTTTAAAATTTGACAGTTATTTACCACATTAAAAAGGGACAAAGCCACCGGGATGTCATCGGTGGCTGGTCGATAACAACCATCGCCCCGGCTA
Organism: Schistocerca cancellata; assembly: GCF_023864275.1. Classification (NCBI taxonomy): domain Eukaryota; kingdom Metazoa; phylum Arthropoda; class Insecta; order Orthoptera; family Acrididae; genus Schistocerca; species Schistocerca cancellata. The sequence goes on from NC_064636.1 coordinate 13,703,966, forward strand.
CTCGATGGCCGCTTTCTGCTGCTTCGACCTGATCAGCCCTTATTTTCACCCTCAAAGCCCTTTTCGTCGCTGAGCGCGTGGCCGCTGCCGTCTCTGCCCGCTGCCGTCTCTGCCTTCACAGAATCGGCGCATTTCGTCGCCGATTTTGATTTGGAGGGCATTTGCCACGTGCGTTAATGCAGTATGCCCTACACTGAATAGATGTACGGCCACCTTCGAAGCAATGTCGACAGTTTCACTTCGGCTCGGTGTTACTTTTGGCGCATATCTTCAAATGACGCTTTTGAAAGTTTCTTCCATATTTCGAGTAAAACCGATCGAACAACGCTCCAGCAAATCAGGTTTACTGGGATCGCTATAAATAAATGGCAGCGATAACGATTTGTAGCAGCCGGTTCTCTAAGGCCGAGCTGTGCCGTGCCGTGCACGGTCGGCTTCAAAGGCCCACAGAATCGTTACCCTGTGGAGTTAGCGCATAATATTTTGGGGAATAATTCTGCAGTGTGTATGCATTCGTATTCCATAATGAAAGAATCTGGTTTTTATACTGTCGCCCTGTCATTACCCCTTAAACAGGTATGTGCAGAGCATGTTGTTCTTAGTGTACCGCCTTATTGTAGCGTGTACCGCCTTATTGTAGCGTGTACCGCCTTATTGTAGCGTGTACCGCCTTAGTGTAGCGTGTACCGCCTTAGTGTAGCGTGTACCGCCTTAGTGTAGCGTGTACCGCCTTAGTGTAGCGTGTACCGCCTTAGTGTAGCGTGTACCGCCTTAGTGTAGCGTGTACCGCCTTAGTGTAGCGTGTACCGCCTTAGTGTAGCGTGTACCGCCTTAGTGTAGCGTGTACCGCCTTAGTGTAGCGTGTACCGCCTTAGTGTTATGAATACTTTCTTTCTAAGTGATGACTTACCCCCCAGAAAACTACACTATAAGACATTATTGAGTGGAAATACGTAAAATATGACGGGAGACTGATTCGTTTATTTCCAAGACTAGCAGTTATGCGAAGAGCAACAAAATTAGCTGAAAGCTGTTTGAGAAGCTCAGTAGCGCTCTCCTTCCAGTTGAAATCTTCGTCGACAGGCACACCCAGAAATGAGGAGCATTCTGTCTCGTTTACAGACTCCTGCTCCTGCCCTACATCAGTTGCCGGTGTCACTCCATTTGTTGAACGGAACTCACGATAACGTGTTTTCTCAAAATGGAGGGATTGTTCATTTGCAGACAATCACTTAATAATACTGTGAAAAACAGCATTAACAATCTTTACTGTTGCTTTCTCCCTGATGGAATCCATAATAACACTAGTATCCCCTGCAACAAGTACCTGTTCGGCTTTCTGAATGTTAAATAAAAGGCTCTTCACATATACATGCTGATTCACTAAGATATACAAATATTCAAACCAAAACTAAATGAAAAAGTTCCTATAAACACAGGTCCCCAAATATTTAGTTACGGAGTTGTTGTTATTGTTGTTGTCTTCAGTCCAGAGACTGGTATGATGCAGCTCTCCATTTGCCATAGCCACTCCATATTTTGTATTGCCTCTACTTCGACCATCATCAGTTATTTTGCTCCCCAAATAGCAAAACTCATTTGCTTACGTAATTCCCGCAGCATCGCCCGATTTAATTCGACTACATTCCATTATCCTCGTTTTGCTTTTCTTGCTCTTTATCTTACATCCTCCTTTCAAGACATTGTCCATTCCGTTCAGCTGCTCTTAAGGGTCCTTTCCTGTCTCTCACAGAATTACTATGTCATTGGCAAAGCTTAAAGTTTTTATTTCTTCTCCATGGATTTTAATTTCTACTCCGAATTTTTCTAGGCACTACAGTCTGGAACCAAGCGACCGCTACGGTCCCAGGTTCGAATCCTGCCTCGTGCATGTGATGTCCTAAGGTTAGTTAGGTTCAATTAGTTCTAAGTTCTAGGCGACTGATGTCCTCGGAAGTTAAGTCGCATAGTACTCAGAGCCATTTGAACCGAATTTTTCTTTTGTTTCCTTTACTGGTTGATCAATATTCCGACATCGGGGATAGGCTACAACCCTGTCTCACTCCCTTCCCAACCACTGGTTCCCTTTCATGCCCTTCGACTCTTATACCTGCCTTCTGGTTTCTGTACAAACTGTAAATACCATTTCGCTCCCTTTATTTTACCCCTGCCACCTTCAGAAATTGAAAGAGAGTATTCCAGTCAACATTGTCAAAAGCTTTCTCTAGGTCTACAAATGCTAGAAACAGTTACGGAGTTAGGGGTAAAACCTAACCTAACGTAACCTTGGGGAATAAAAATATTGCAAAACTGTAAGAAGTTAACTAAAGCACCACTGCCATTTATTTTGTTGTTACTCATCTGCTGAATCTAGTAAAACGTCTCCCAGATTTGTATCTGCAGTATTTCTCCAGAACATCGAGAGAAGCAAAGAAGTAATTCCGTAAAATTTTAAATTTCTTAACTATTCGGCCCAGTTTGCCTTTTAAATTCCAGACAATTGCACAAACTTTTCAACAGAAGTTGCAGAGAATTTAATTTTGCAAAAATGGTGGTAATGACGTTACCTGAAACTGTGCAGTGTGAGAGATAATGTGCTTTTATTAATACTACAGCACACGTGAATTCATGTGAAACCGGAAACAACAAAGGTCAGTGTTAATAAAGTTGCACAGTGTACGTACAAAACTAACTCGTTTCAAAGCTAGGAAGCGACTGAAACAACTCGCTAACGATTGCGAAGAATGGCATAAACGTTTCTACATTCTCAATGGAAAGTAAACAGATTTACTTCTATAATAATCTTTGCTTCTCTGGATGTTACGGAAAACTAGAGCAGATACACGTCTGGGACATGTTTTATTAGATTCACCAGACCAGTAAGAACAAAATAAATGTAAGTCGTGCTTTACTTCAACCGCGTACAGTTTGGCGGTAGCTTCTTATCAGCCAAGTTGCTAAATTTTAGGCAAAAGCTTTTATTAGCCGTAACTCCGTAATTACAAATTTGCGGACCTATGTTTATATGCACTCTTCCGTATCTTCTTGAATGACTCTGTATAACCAATGGAGTGGACCCAAAATTGGACCGTGAGGGACTCCGTCTGTGATTCTTCCCCTCCCCCCTCCCCAATTTTATACCATTCCAACATTGTTTGAATTACTGGGCACAAATAGATGCATTCTGTTTGTTACGTACGATTCAGTTGATGCGAAATAGAGAGATGATGTCCTGGCCACAACCACGATGAGGTGGCGACCGGTCCAGTCGCTCGTATCTCCAGAACCATAACAGTAAACGTGACAGAATCCTGCAGTGCACAACTGGGCAGCCAAGGGTTGCACCAGATACGGAAACCAGTAACTGGCGGTGAGTGGTTTCGGAGGAGTTGTTCACTTCAGCTACGAACACTTTGAGATACATGTATTATCATATAGAATATTTTCATCGGTTCGTTGTTCGTGCGTTATCGCCGGAAAACGATGCAGGTCCCAATTCCACCTTCTGACATCCCGGAAGTAATTTTTACACTGTTTCGCCATTCCGCTTTCTAGTATATGCGGAGACTCCGTCATTGTGGCGTGTCCGCCCCATTTCCTGACGCAAAGTGTGCCCGGACCTTTCCCATGTGAGCTAAGCGTCTATAATTTTCAGTTCACTTAGCGGAAATAAAAGCATATGAGATAACCTTCTATGACAGTTCCCTTTACAGTTCGTGCTGTTCATGGATAGGAAATGAAAGCATACTGGTAAAGATCGCCTCCAGGAAAGTGTCTTGTTGATCTCAGTTTTCTAGGCGACGACACATGTCTATAATTCGTATCAGCAAACAGTCAGAAACCCACACATCCAGGTACAAACTATACTCATAGCTTTCGTTGTGCACGAAAAAGTTAATTTTCACTATTTGTCATCCGGTTTCTGGCAGAATTTAAAAATTCGCGTGGTAGACAACATTCCCTCAGAACTACACACTCTTGAACGTCAGACAGGCGAACAAAACTGTAGTTACATGTGTGGACTTCAAGGCGGCCTACGACTCCATTGACAGTCACTCTCTTCGACACACTAGTAGAATAAGCAATAGCCAGAAAAACTAGAGTATTGATAGAGCAGTCGCTCCCAGACACCACATCCGAAATAAAATGTATGGGAGAAATCTCAGAGCCATTTGAGAGGCATACATAGGTCAGACAAGGAGATGGTCTCTCACCACTTTTATTTAACACAAGACTAGACAAAATTACCAAGCAGTGGGATGAAACAGAAAAACAAATTTAGTTAGGAAGAACATGTGCAAATAAGACACTCATAAAATGCCTAGCATTTGCAGATGACTTGGCAATTCTCAGCAGCAACACAAGCAGCGCAAGAAACCCTGGGAATATTTACGTGGAGTCTCTGCTAGAACGGGGTTACAGGTATAAGAGAAAAAAATAGAATATGGAAAGAAAGAACAAAAATACACAAGTTACGCAAACAAAATAGATTGGTCAGCAGAGTGGAAAAATTAAAGTATCAAGGAGAATACATACAAGTAGGAGGACCAAACTAGGCATTGAATGCAGAACGAACAGAAAAAGTTCAGAAAGCGTACAAAGTCACATGGACGCTTTAAAACAAAAGGAGAATCTCCAGACGGGCGAAACTCAGGCACTACAACAGTTGTGCTACCAGAAGCCGTCTGTACATCAGAAACGACCACAAACGGGGCATCAGCCATGACAGAGACAGAAAAGGTAGAACGTAAAATCCTTCGAAAATTTTCTGGAGGAGTACGTAGGAAAGTTACATGGATGAAACATACAGACTCGGAGACATGATCCAAAAACGCCTATTAACATACACAGAATCAAGAACACTAGACTCACAAAGAGGATTTTTGATGTAGTCAACAGCTCAATAAAAAAAAAAGCCAAGTGGTGTCATGAAATAGAAGACGATCTAAAACATGCAGGAATCAATGAAGAAATGATAGACGAAAGAGACAAATCCAGAAACAAAATTATGAACACGAAATTTGAAGTAAAAAAAAAACGAAGAGACCAGCGAAAATACCGACAGAACAAAGGAAACACGAACGAAGGGAAAAAGAAGAAAAAAACATGAAAAAAGGGAATATTCAGTAATCATGTAACATTAAAAATTAAAGCAGTATCTTAAAGGCATATATATACAGGGTGAGTCAGGAGGAAAGGAACACGCTTTGAGGGCTGATAGTATAGTGATTCTGACCAAGAAACTTCATATGGAGGTATGCCTTATTCCGAATGGTTTCCGAGATAGAAATTTCGTACAAAAACGGTCCTATTCGTTTTTTTTTTCTCTAGACCTAATGGTTTGTGCGAAGAGAATGCAAGAATGTTCAAAAACTCGCTTACGTAGTTTTTGTAGGGCATATTGGGGTAGCATATTGGGGTAGCATATTGGGGTAGCATATTGGGGTAGCATATTGGGGTAGCATATTGGGGTAGCATATTGGGGTAGCATATTGAGACGAAAAGTTTGATACGGGACACAGAGTTTATGTACGCTATCTTTTCTGTGTATGTAAGACGTAACGAGGTTGGCCAGTTCGTTGAAACAGCCCTCGTTCATCGTTAAAGTATTCAGATAGTCACGTGACTGTGCTGCAATTTAAGCGGTCCTCGCACGTTCATTAACATTGTCAAACCGTCGATGTATTGACAGTGTGAGGGGCCGGTGTTGTTCTGTTGTCAGTGCCACAAATAGTGACAGTATTAACGGGCAGTGTTGGTGACCCTCAAAACTTATTCTCGGTATTGTCAATACATTATGAACGCGTGAGGTCAAGTATTGATGGTTTCGTGACTGTACTCTCCATTGAGCTGTGGGTAGCGCTTCACGAACCAGCCACGGGGCTTTAGTGTCTGCACTGTTTATGTATTCAATTCGCGTTTGTGTGTGTATCATACCACAGATTCTATTTTTCACGCAGCATTTTAAGACACACCAATGCTAATAGGTCTACGCGAGGGCAATCGTATTACGAAGCATTCTAGGATTGTCAGCGGAGGATTTGTGGCGGTTTTCGGTGTATCATCAACATGGACAAATGCAATGAATATGGATGATACGATACTCTATGGTATTCTGCGGTTTGAATTCACTCTGTTTTTTAGCAGTTGCACTGATTCGATTACGTAAACGATACTGACAATATTATACACATGTATAATGTATTATTCATACGACAACTTCTCCCGGATAATTATTTTGTTCAAATTGCACAAGAATTGCACCTGACGTAGTGTAATAATGTTGACTGTAAGTTGTGTTCATATCACTAAAATTACAGATCGTACATCAGAGCTTTCCTAATTATTGTCTTCGATGGATTTAAGTATTCTTAGCAGATTGATCATGAAAGGGAACCACAGAATACCACCCGCACACAACACTGGCGTATGCTACCAGAAATATTTTTCTCCGTGATTCGTGCGCAGTTTAATTTTGGATTCATACATCAGCAATGAAATCCTGTTCAATAACAAATACCATCGGCACTGTTCTTAGAAGATGCAGTCTGATTCGATTAATTTTTTTTTCTTTTTAGTTTTATAAAGTTCAGTACCACCGGGACACATTCATTTCTTAAACATAGGAATATTGTTTGCAGTTTCAAGTAATTTAAATTTGCCGCTGTGATAAAAGTTAAGATAGCGGTCAACAAAAGATAAAGCATTTCTTTTTTAACTAAGGTTTTCCTTTCCTCAATAAATAATTAATCATTTAAATTGATGCCACCAATAAAATTATTGTTGTTTTGAAAATTAGTTAAGAACAAACCCATGTTCTTTTCAACTAGAAGTACAGACGAAGTTGCTATATAATCGCAACTAACAATCGCTGCGCTTCTTGCAGCTATGATGAAACAATTAATACAAAATTATAATTAAAAGAGGAAGTGATTTTTCAATAATTAATCATAAATATTTATAACGCATTTGGCTCTATTTGTTTTTTACCAGCAAATGAACATAAAAGTACAATAAGTTTACATCAAATGTTTTTCGTTCAACAGACCTCAAGTCGATTCGCGTCTTGCGTCGGCAACGTACATCAGAAGAAGACGACAAAAGGGTACAAAACAAAAGAATGACATAGATTAACAAAGAATGTGAGACAAATATTGTCTCTGTTGTACATAATAATCATCTTTTTAAGAAATGTTTACATAATTGAATGAATATTATTGAGTTACGTAATTTTCCATACGTTCATATTCCACTCTGAATAAAAAAATACATACACCGTGGACGTTGTAGATTGTCTGACACTGCTTACTTCGTTAGTTTGAAAATGACGTATAGGTTGCTGAATTACACACTATTTTTAAAACGCTTCCACTCTAAAAAATACGTCATACACCAGCAGCGTCTAGTGAGAGGTTTGGGAAATGGCCGTCAGTTTCAAAGCATTGTAACAAAGCGTAAAAACAATGTTTTACGTTAACTTGCTGACCATATCCTTGCAAGGCAAATATGAGAACTTCGCAGACCTTCATAGAATTCACTAACTCTGTTCGCTCATATTACAGAACCAATCTTCGATCATACGAATGACCTGCCTGTTGGCAGAAATCAGAGTTTCTACTGCTGTTACGTCTCTCATTAACGTACTTGGTCTACTTTCTCTACTTTATCTCGTACCAACAGTCTTGTGACAGCCAGAGCGAGAGCACCAGCAGCAGCGAGTACTGTTTGTATAAAGCGTTTATTTTGCATTTTGTTTACGACCTTCCACTAAGGAAGGGATTCTATTTGTGTTTATCTGCTCTGCATAGTAACTAACAGTTCTTGATAAAACTTTACGTAGTTTTCGTGTTAGATTTCTTAGTGTTTTCTTGATCGTTTAGAACAGAAAGCGCCCTAAAACCGTCTTTTGTTTGTTTCGCGGCCGTTAGCCACTAGTCACTTGAATCAGCAGTTGTCTTGTGACAGCCAGAGCGAGAGCACCAGCAGCAGCGAGTACCGTTTGTATAAAGCGTTTTTGTACTTATTTGCTGCGCTTAGCTTTTAAATAGTTTTTCTGGGAAAACCTAGCGTAGTTTTCGCGTCTCGTATTTCAGTGAGTGTTTCTTGATTATCAGAGTAGCTCATCAGAAGATTATCTTCGGAATTTGTCACCGTATAGGGTAGGGTAAACATAGTCATGTGTAGGGACTGTGGTTGTTGTGAGCGGACGCAAGGAGAATTGGCCACTCTTCGGGGGCAGGTGGAGGCTTTGTCTGTTAGGCTCATCGAGCTCGAGGCGCAGGCGTCGGCTCGTAGTGGCGTTGGGGCAACTGTGGTGAGACCTATGCCTACTTCGGTGGCCTTGGAGTCACATGGAACCCCTGATGTCGCTGCGTCTTCCGGCAGTGAGCATCTTACCGGTCAGCCATCACTCCAGGGTGAATGGCGGACAGTGGTGGGCTCGCGCGTGCCTGGCCGAAAGGCGAAGGTGGGATCTGGCCGCGTGGCAGCTGCCTTACCCCTTTCCAACAGGTACGGGGTGCTTCCTAGTGGTGATGACATCGTTTCCGAGCCACCACAGGATGCCTCGCCTGTTGGGCCAGTGGCCGATTCTCCGGCAAGGTCCCAACAGTCACAGAGGGCGGGCCTATTAGTTATAGGGAGCTCCAACGTTAGGCGGGTTATGGAGCCCCTCAGGAAAATAGCGGGTAGGTCGGGGAAGAATGCCAGTGTGCACTCGGTGTGCCTGCTGGGGGGTCTCGTCCGTAATGTGGAGGAGGCCCTTCCGGCAGCTATTGAACGCACTGGGTGTGACCGGCTGCAGATAGTAGCACATGTCGGAACGAATGACGCCTGCCGCTTGGGTTCTGAGGCCATCCTTGGTTCCTTCCGGCGGCTGGCTGATTTGGTGAAGACAACCAGCATCGCACGCGGAGTGCAAGCTGAGCTTAATATCTGCAGCATAGTGCCCAGAGTCGATCGCGGTCCTCTGGTTTGGAGCCGTGTGGAGGGTCTAAACCAGAGGCTCAGACGACTCTGCGACTATAATGGTTGCAAATTCATCGACCTCCGTTATTGGGTGGAGAACTGTAGGGCCCCCCTAGACAGGTCAGGCGTGCACTACACACCGGAAGCAGCTACTAGGGTAGCAGAGTACGTGTGGCGTGCACACGGGGGTTTTTTAGGTTAGAGGGACCCCCCCTTGGGCGAAACGATAAAATACCTGACGGCTTACCAGAGAGGACATTATCATCGTTGATAAAGAACGTCCGTCCTCAGAGACCAAAAACAGGAAAAGTTAACGTAATATTGGTAAACTGCAGGAGTATCCAGGGCAAGGTTCCTGAATTAGTATCTCTTATTGAAGGAAATAGTGCGCATATAGTATTAGGAACGGAAAGTTGGTTAAAAATGGAAGTGAACAGTACCGAAATCCTAGACACAGAATGGAATATATACCGCAAGGATAGGATAAACGCCAATGGTGGAGGAGTATTTATAGCAGTAAAGAATTCAATAATATCCAGTGAAGTTATTAGCGAATGCGAATGTGAAATAATCTGGGTTAAGCTAAGTATCAAAGGTGGGTCAGATATGATAGTCGGATGCTTCTATAGACCACCTGCATCAGCAACCGTAGTAGTTGAGCGCCTCAGAGAGAACCTGCAGAACGTCGTGAAGAAGTTTCATGATCATACTATTGTAATAGGGGGAGACTTCAATCTACCAGGTATAGAATGGGATAGTCACACAATCAGAACTGGAGCCAGGGACAGAGACTCTTGTGACATTATCCTGACTGCCTTGTCCGAGAATTACTTCGAGCAGATAGTTAGAGAACCAACTCGTGAAGCTAACGTTTTAGACCTCACAGCAACAAATAGACCGGAACTTTTCGACTCCGTGAATGTAGAAGAGGGTATCAGTGATCATAAGTCAGTGGTTGCATCAATGACTACAAGTGTAATAAGAAATGCCAAGAAAGGAAGGAAAATATATTTGCTTAACAAGAGTGATAGGGCACAAATCGCAGAATATCTGAGTGACCACCATCAAACGTTCATTTCTGAGGAAGAGGATGTGGAACAAAAATGGAAAAAATTCAGAAACATCGTCCAGTACGCCTTAGATAAGTTCGTACCGACTAAGGTCCAAAGCGAGGGGAAAGATCCACCGTGGTATAACAATCATGTACGAAAGGTACTACGAAAACAAAGAAAGCTTCATCATAGGTTTAAGAGTAGTCGAATCATAGCTGATAAGGAAAAGCTGAACGAAGCGAAAAAGAGCGTAAAGAGAGCAATGAGAGAAGCATTCAACGAATTCGAACATAAAACATTGGCAAACAATCTAAACAAGAACCCTAAAAAATTTTGGTCATATGTAAAATCGGTAAGCGGATCTAAATCCCCTATTCAGTCACTCGTTGACCACGATGGCACCGAAACAGAGGACGACCGAAGAAAGGCAGAAATACTGAATTCAGTGTTCTGAAACTGTTTCACTGCGGAAAATCGTAACACGGTCCCTGACTTCAGCCGTCGCACGGACGCCAAAATGGAAAATATTGAAATAAACGATATCGGAATTGAAAAACAACTGCTATCACTTAGTAGCGGAAAAGCATCCGGACCAGACGAGATACCCTTAAGATTCTACAGTGATTATACTAAAGAACTTGCCCCCTTTCTATCAGCAATTTATCGTAGATCGCTGGAAGAACGTAAAGTACCTAGCGACTGGAAGAAAGCGCAGGTCGTTCCCATTTTCAAGAAGGGTCATAAATCAGATGCGAATAATTATAGGCCTATTTCGCTTACGTCAATCTGTTGTAGAATAATGGAACATGTTTTGTGTTCTCGTATTATGACGTTCTTAGATAATACAAATCTCCTTCATCATAACCAACATGGATTCCGCAAACAGAGATCGTGTGAAACTCAGCTCGCCCTATTTGCCCAAGAAATTCACAGTGCCGTAGACACTGGCGAGCAGATTGATGCCGTATTCCTGGACTTCAGGAAGGCATTTGATACGGTTCCGCACTTACGTTTAGTGAAAAAAATACGAGCTTACGGAATATCGGACCAGGTTTGTGATTGGATTCAGGATTTCCTAGAAGAAAGAACACAACATGTCATTCTTAACGGTTCAAAATCTGCAGATGTAGAGGTAATTTTGGGAGTACCGCAAGGAAGCGTGATAGGACCTTTATTGTTTACAATATACATAAATGACTTGGTTGACAACATCGGTAGCTCCGTGAGGCTATTTGCAGATGACACGGTTGTCTACAAGAAAGTAGCAACATCAGAAGACTCGTACGTACTCCAGGAAGACCTGAAGAGGATTAATACATGGTGCGACAGCTGGCAGCTTTCCCTAAACGTAGATAAATGTAATATAATGCGCATACATAGGGGCAGAAATCCATTCCAGTACGATTATGCCATAGGTGGTAAATCATTGGAAGCGGTAACGACCGTAAAATACTTAGGAGTTACTATCCGGAGCGATCTGAAGTGGAATGATCACATAAAACAAATAGTGGGAAAAGCAGGCGCCAGGTTGAGATTCATAGGAAGAATTCTAAGAAAATGTGACTCATCGACGAAAGAAGTAGCTTACAAAACGCTTGTTCGTCCGATTCTTGAGTATTGCTCATCAGTATGGGACCCTTACCAGGTTGGATTAATAGAAGAGATAGACATGATCCAGCGAAAAGCAGCGCGATTCGTCATGGGGACATTTAGTCAGCGCGACAGCGTTACGGAGATGCTGAACAAGCTCCAGTGGCGGACACTTCAAGAAAGGCGTTACGCAATACGGAGAGGTTTATTATCGAAATTACGAGAGAGCACATTCCGGGAAGAGATGGGCAACATATTACTACCGCCCACATATATCTCGCGTAATGATCACAACGAAAAGATCCGAGAAATTAGAGCAAATACGGAGACTTACAAGCAGTCGTTCTTCCCACGCACAATTCGTGAATGGAACAGGGAAGGGGGGATCAGATAGTGGTACAATAAGTACCCTCCGCCACACACCGTAAGATGGCTCGCGGAGTATAGATGTAGATGTAATAACTTGGCGTACGATGCAGAACTCTTCGGAAGGAGGGGGGTAATATTTCGCGTCCGTCGTTCTGATTTCAGTCTTCATGAGTACACAATTTTCTCCGCCCTATGTTCTCTTCGTTGTTTACTGTTGCTTGCGATCGATAGATGACACAATTGAAGCACTCGATTTCTTTTGTTTGCTCGACATATTAAACTTGGAAAACAGCGTTGTCAGTCGACAATTTTTGGCGATATTACTGACGGTTTGAGGTCAATATATTGAAGGTCAGACAATACTGATGTGTCGATATGTATTGAACGTGAGCAGCCCACTTCAGCACCTTCGTATGTCCGTGCGTAGAACGCCGCCGTTTAATTTTGCTTTTCTTTTTTCGCAGAACGTAGCGGGAGTAGACAACATTCCATTAGAACTGCTGACGACCTTGGGAGAGCCATTCCTGACAAAACTCTACCATCTGGTGAGCCAGATGTATGAACAGGCGAAATACCCTCAGACCTCAAGAAGAATATAATAATTCCAATCCCAAAGAAAGCAGGTGTTGACAGATGTGAAAATTACCGATCAGTCAGTTTAATAAGTCACTGCTGCAAAATACTAACACGAATTCTTTACAGACGAATCGAAAAACTGGTAGAAACCGACCTCTGCGAAGATCAGTTTGGATTCAGTAGAAATGTTGGAACACGTGGGGCAATACTGACGCTACGGCTTATCTTAGAAGATAGATTGAGAAAAAGCAAACCTGCGTTCCTAGCATTTGTTGACTAAGAAAAAGCTTTTGAAAATGTTGACTGAAATACTCTTTCAACTGCTGAAAGTGGCAGGGGTAAAATACAGGGAGTGAAAAGCTATTTACAATTTGTACAGAAACCAGATCGCAGTTACAAAAGTCGAGGGACATGAAAGAGAAGCAGTGGTTGGGAAGGGAGTAAGACACGGTTGTAGCCTCTCCCCGATGTTATTCAATCTGTATGTTGAGCAAGCAGTAAAGAAAACAAAAGAAAAATTCGGAGTAGGTATTAAAATCCATGGAGAAGAAATAAAAACTTTGAGGTTCGCCGATGACATTGTAATTCTGTGAGAGACAGCAAAGGACTTGGAAGAGCAGTTGAACGGACTGGACGGTGTCTTGAAGGGAGGATATAAGATGAACATCAACAAACGCATAACGAGGATAATGGAATGTAGTCGAATTAAGTCGGGTGATGCTGAGGGAATTAGATTAGGAAATGTGACACTTAAAGTAGTAAAGGAGTTTTGCTATTTGGGGAGCAAAATAACTGATGATTCCAGAATGAGATTTTCACTCTGCAGCGGAGTGTGCGCTGATATGAAACTTCCCGGCAGATTAAAACTGTGTGCCCGACTGAGACTCGAACTCAGGACCGCAGCTCAGGTGGTAGAGCACTTGCCCGCGAAAGGCAAAGGTCCCGAGTTCGAGTCTCGGTCGGGCACACAGTTTTAATCTGCCAGGAAGTTTCATATCAGCGCACACTCCGCTGCAGAGTGAAAATGTCATTCTGGAAACATCCCCCAGGCTGTGGCTAAGCCATGTCTCCGTAATATCCTTTCTTTCAGGAGTGCTAGTTCTGCATGGTTCGCAGGAGAGCTTCTGTAAAGTTTGGAAGGTAGGAGACGAGATACTGGCAGAAGTAAAGCTGTGAGGATCGGGCGTGAGTCGTGCTTCGGTAGCTGAGATGGTAGAACTGATGATTGTCGAAGTAGAGAGGATATAAAATGTAGACTGGCAATGGCAAGGAAAGCGTTTCTGAAGAAGAGAAATTTGTTAACATCGAGTACAGATTTAAGTGTCAGGAAGTCGTTTCTGAAAGTATTTGTATGGAGTGTAGCCATGTATGGAAGTGAAACGTGGACGATAACTAGTTTGGACAAGAAGAGAATAGAAGCTTTAGGAATGTGGTGCTACAGAAGAATGCTGAAGATTAGATAGGTAGATCACATAACTAATGAGGAGGTACTGAATAGGATTGGGGAGAAGAGAAGTTTGTGGCACAACTTGACTAGAAGAAGGGATCAGTTGGTAGGACATGTTCTGAGGCATCGAAGGATCACCAATTTAGTATTGGAGGGCAGCGTGGAGGGTAAAAATGGTAGAGGGAGACCAAGAGATGAATACACTAAGCAGATTCGGAAGGATGTAGGCTGGAGTAGGTACTGGGAGATGAAGAAGCTTGCACAGGATAGAGTAGCACGGAGAGCTGCATCAAACCAGTCTCAGGACTGAAAACAACAACAACAACAACAACAACAACATGATGTCACAGTATTATCGCGCAATAAACATTGTGCATGTGAGGGCCCCCTAACCCTGTAGTGATACGTAGTGGTGTGGTACACCCTTTACCGCGAATTTCTGTAATTTATTGCTAGATAGGTACTCGCACTGGTTTGTGGTTCGTTGTAGCTGCTACTAGGCGTCAGTACAGTGGCTACAGTTTGAACTTCAGCTGAGGACAGGACCCCCGCCAGATGGTGTTTAAACAAGTGTCGAGCGTGCTGCGGTTTGTGAAACCATCAGCGTCTTCTCTCTCATCCCAGCAGAAGGTAAGTCATGGTAGCTGTTGTGGGTGCGTTTTTGTGTGTATTTTGCATAAGATACGGTATTTGATCGTATAATTAGTATCCAGTATTGTTATTAACGGATTGTTACGGACCACAAGAGGACAAAGTGCGAGCAATGATTGATTACGTACTTTATGATGGGCCGATGTGGAGGTGAGGATGATGCTGGTATGGTCAGAGATCACGACTCACCTCAGCAGGGAAGGAGATGAAAACGGTGAAGTTGAGGTCAATAATACCTATTTCGGAGAAGATGGAACGAACTAAATGCAGAAGAGGATTTCCAAAACCCTAATGCTAGACCAGCTTCCAAAGGTACCAATCTTTGGTGATGCCAAAGAATGTGCCACACCTTTAAATTTCTTAAATTTTCTGATATTTTGACAGACAGACAGACAGACAGACAGAGAGAGAGAGAGAGAGAGAGAGAGAGAGAGAGAGAGAGGGACTCGCATGATTTCTCAGGCTACATCCACTCCAGCGACTTTTGTGACGTGGATACCAAAATAGTGTCATTTATGGTAACAAGTTGTGTTGCTACCTGTATCAACGCTTTCCAGCTGGAGGTTCTTCGTTTGTAGTTCACTGGCTGACCTTTTACCTGATCGATCAACCACTGTAGTCTGTTTCACTGTAGTCAACTATTTGCTCTGCTCCTTTTAAGTGTCCTCTGTTTTGTGTTACTGCGGTGTTCGCTTTAGCTCTGTACCCCTTGGTGTTCCCTCCCTCTGGGTGCAGAGGTTACGCTTTTACTGTACAGGCCTTTTACAAGTAAGTCTGTTTGGAACTGGGGACTGATGACCTCGATGTTTAGCCCCCACCAAACCCCAAAACTAACCAACCAAACGAACGAGAGAGAGAGAGAGAGAGAGAGAGAGAGAGAGAGAGAGAGAGAGAGAGAACTATTCACAAAGAAACATACTAAAATGTTTAACGAACCAAGAAATGATGGCTGTGAGGTCCTGTATTTAGCAGGAACCTATAAGGCAAGTGGATTGTATTTTGAAGACTTTTAGCATTTGACGCAACTGGGATCAAAATTTTTTAGGCTATTGTGTCCCTCCAAAGACGGGGATTCCTTTTGAGCTCCCCACGTGTTTGACCAAGATGGTCGAAAGCCAGGAAGGAAGTGGAAACATGGACTCCAATCGGAGATATTCTTCACCACTCTGTGAGTAACTGTTCAAAATGGGTCAAATGGCTCTGAGCACTACGGGAATTAACATCTGAGGTCTTCAGTCCCCTAGAACCTAGAACTGCTTAAACCTAACTAACCGAAGGACATCACACACATCCATGCCGGAGGCAGGATTCGAACCTGCGACCGTAACGGTCGCATGGTTCCAGACTGAAGCGCCTAGAACCACTCGGCCACAACGGCCGGCTGAGTAACTGTAAGAGAGATTTCTCTGCCAGTGACTGTCACATTGGATGAGAAATTAGAAGCGCGTGAATTAATATTTGTAACTGTTCGGTGATTAATAATGAATAAACAAATTAATAAAACAGACTCTAAAGGAATTCGCAGAGATATCGGCCTGCAGATGCCATTTGAAAACGAGTGTTCACAACAATAAAATTAGAAATTTTCAAATTACAAACAAAATATACAGAAATTAAGAGTATCACACTTTAAATATCTAGGAGAAATTGAAACTTCCTGGCATATTAAAACTGTGTGCCGGACCGAGACTCGAACTCGGGACCTTTGCCTTTCGCGGGCAAGTGCTCTACCAACTGAGCTACCCAAGCACGACTCACGCCCCGTCCTCACAGCTTTACTTCTGCCAGTACCTCGTCTCCTACGTTCCAAACTTTACAGAAGCTCTCCTGCGAACCTTGCAGAACTAGCACTCCTGAAAGAAAGGATATCTGCCAGGAAGTTTCATATCAGCGCACACTCCGCTGCAGAGTGAAAATCTCATCTAGGAGAAATTCTCTCTGAAAAATATGCACAACAAGAAAGAATACGAAAAGCTCGTTAAGATGTAGGATTAGTGCAGAACCTCTATAAGAAAAATGCTTATCTTTAAATGCCAAAATTAGAGATTACAAAACACTAATTAAACCATCAATGTTAAGTGCCAGCGAAACCTTGGCACTAAACAGGAAACTGATATAGAAAATCTAAACAAAAATAAAATTGGTAAAATTTTCGGACCAAGATGGACCGAGAATGTATATAGACTAGAGAAAACGTCCAAAATGGAAGAATAGTCTATCATACAGACACTAAGAAAAGACGCCTCAAATTCTATGGCCACATAATGAAGTTTCCCGAATACAGACTAACAAAAACAATAGTAAAATACGCAATTGCCTCGCTGATGGAGGAGAATGGATGCAAAATGTTAAAGACTTGGAAGTAGCCAAAATCGCCCAAGAAGACATAGACGTTAGGAAGAATTTTAGAATAAAAGTAGAAAAATGGGAGGTTAAACCAGAGACAAAAGCCCGAAGAACCGGAACAAAATGGAGCAAAGAAAGAACAACTAAATTCTCGCAAACAATGAAAAAATGATCAACTTCCCATGGTTGGGATCCACAGTCATATAATATTTCTTGAGACGTCATAGTTGCCGTTGACTGTATAAGATATTTATTATTACGACTGCAATTTCGGCCTTACGGCCATTTTCAAGTAACACTGCAAAAGTTACATTTTGTCAGAGTGTAGGACTATCCTGACATGAGTACATGTCGTCGTCAGAATGCAGCACCTGAGCTCGTGTGTGTGTGTGTGTGTGTGTGTGTGTGTGTGTGTGTGTGTGTGTGGTAGATTATTAGGACGACGGTAACATTGACAGTTCAGCACATACTTACCAACATATTACGATGTAATAAGTGTCGTACGCATCGGATCTTTTGGGACTCTCTCTGTCAAAAGGCTGCATGAAAATGGCCACAAGGCAGAAATTGCAGTCGTAATAATAAATATTTTATACAATCAACGACGACTATGATGTCTTTTAAGAAATGAAAAACTGATGGGCAAAGATGATGATGATGATGATGATGATGATGATGATGATGATGATGATGATGATGATGATGACCCACAAAACCAGTATGGCAACACAGGCTACAGATCAGAATAGAAAAACTGAGAAGACATCGGACAGCTAACACAATTTATAAGAAATGAAATGTCAGAAAAAAAACTAAAAAGGTTAGGTAAAATCTCACAACAAGAAGCGATAGAGCAATTGTATGAAAAGAAGCAGAAATTACAAGCATTGGCCAAACGACTGAGAAGATACAAAAAAAGTGAAAATAGAAGGAAACAAAACCAAACATTCAACACAAACCAAAAGAAATTTTACCAGACAATAGATAACACACACATCAAAATAGACAATCCACCAAACATAACAGACATGGAACACTTCTGGAGCGACATACGATCAAACCCGGTACAACATAACAGGTATGCACGGTGGATACAAGCAGAAACACTCATACAAGATTATACTGCGGATGCCTGAAGTGATAATTTTGCAACATGAAGTCACCCGAGCAATTAATTCTACTCACAATTGGAAAGCCCCTGGAAAAGATAAAATAGCAAATTTCTGGCTAAAGAAGTTCACCTCAACACATTCACATCTAACTAAATTATTTAAGTTACATTGCAGACCCATACACATTCCCTGATACACATGGAATAACTTATCTGAAACCTAAAGATCAAGCAGACACAGCAAACCCAGCTAAATATCGCCCCATAACATGCCTACCAACAATATACAAAATATTAACTTCAGTCATTACACAGAAATTACGACACATACAACACAGAACAAAATTATAAATGAAGAACAAAAAGGCTGTTGCAAAGGAGCTCGAGGATGTAAAGAGCAACTGATAATAGATGCAGAGGTGACATCAAGGTTCTGTCTTGCTCTGAACCCACTATCCAACATGCTAAATAATACAAATTATGGATACAATATTACTGGAACATACCCACACAAAATCACACATTTGCTGTACATGGATGATCTAAAACTACTGGCAGCAACAAATCAACAACTCGACCAATTACTAAAGATAACAGAAGTATTCAGCAATGATATAAATATGGCTTTTGGAACAGACAAATGTAAGAAAAATAGCATAGTCAAGGGAAAACACACTAAACAAGAAGATTACATATTGGATAACCACAGTGACTCCATAGAAGCGATGGAAAAAACAGATGCCTATAAATATCTAGGATACAGACAAAAAATAGGAATAGATAATACAAATATTAAAGAAGAACTAAAAGGAAAATATAGACAAAGACTAACAAAAATACTGAAAACAGAATTGACAGCAAGAAACAAGACAAAAGCTATAAATACTTACGCTATACCAGTATTGACCTACTCATTTGGAGTAGTGAAATGGAGCGACACGGACCTAGAAGCACTCAATACACTTACACGATCACAATGCCACAAATATAGAGTACATCACATACATTCAGCAACAGAAAGATTCACATTAAGCAGAAAGGAAGGAGGAAGGGGATTCATCGACATAAAAAACCTACATTATGGACAGGTAGACAATTTAAGAAAATTCTTTCTAGAACGAGCAGAAACTAGCAAAATACACAAAGCAATCACTCGTATAAATACATTGGCTACACCACTGCAATTTCATAACCACTTCTACAACCCTCTAGATCACATAACATTAACAGATACGAAGAAAGTAAATTGGAAAAAGAAAACACTACATGGCAAGCACCCGTATCATCTAACACAGCCACACATAGATCAAGACGCATCCAACACATGGCTAAGAAACGGCAATATATACAGTGAGACGGAAGGATTCATGATTTCAATACAGGATCAAACAGTAAACACCAGATATTCAGTAAGCATATTATTAAAGATCCCAATACCACAACAGATAAATGCAGACATTGCAAACAACAAATAGAAACAGTAGATCACATCACAAGCGGATGTACAATACTAGCAAATACAGAATACCCCAGAAGACATGACAATGTAGCAAAAATAATACATCAACAGCTTGCCTTACAACATAAACTTATAAAACAACACGTTCCCACATACAAGTATGCACCGCAAAATGTACTGGAGAATGATGAATACAAATTATACTGGAACAGAACCATTATAACAGATAAAACAACACCACATAACAAACCTGACATCATACTCACCAATAAAAAGAAGAAATTAACACAACTAATCGAAATATCCATACCCAATACAACAAATATACAGAAGAAAACAGGAGAAAAAATTGAAAAATACATCCAACTGGCTGAGGAAGTCAAGGACGTGTGGCATCAGGATAAAGTTCACTTTATACCGATTATACTATCAACTACAGGAGTCATACCACACAATATCCAGCAGTACATCAATGCAATACAGCTACATCGAAACTTACATATACAACTACAGAAATCTGTAATTATTGATACTTGTTCCATTACCCGAAAGTTCCTAAATGCAATGTAACATATAACGTACAGTTAGAAGGAAGTCACGCTTGATCAAGAACCGCGTCACTTTCCATTTTTAACCAGACATAACGTCTGAGAAAGAAAAGAAATAATAATAATAATAATAATAATAATAAATATCAGTTTTATTACTGTTACTTTATATTAAATAATATTAATCCATAGCACTAAAATAGTTCAGTAAACCACTATTTTTAGTGTTAAAATATTCAGTATATGTAAAAGACCAGATGGACGGGTTGCGTTTATACCCCACACACCACTGCAGGGCTAAGGTGGCACGCGAGAGGTGTGTTATGGTCTTGGTCGTGCGTCTCCCCACGGCAGATGTAGCGCCGGTCGCAGTGTGACGTCACCCGCTGCCGTGCACCTGCCGAGCCGCCGCCCCCCCCCCCTCCCTTTCCCCGCTGTGACGTCACGCCGCGACCTTCCGCCACTCGCCGGCAGGCAGCCAGGTGGTGGGGGGGACATCCGCACTGACTGCAGTGTTGGACCGGCCGCGACGGCAGGGAAGCGGCAGTTGGCAGAACGGGCCCGTGTCGCGCGGTGCGCCCAGTTTTGACAGTTGCGGACCACGTGCTGCACGCGGCTTTGTGTACAACCGCCGACACTGGAGAGGTGTGTGTGCGCGCGCGCGCACGCGTGTGTGTCTTCCTGTACCTGCGACTGGACTTCATTCGTTACAAGGCCGTCTTTTTGTGACAGGTTGTTGATAGTAATTAACAGCCGATGTGCGTGTCATTGCTGCTGTGAATTGTCGTATATCGGGCGTCGCTACAGTGCATAGGGTAGGCAAAATGTGGAAAGGGTTTCAGATGTTCTGTGACACAATCTTGTTCACTATCTTAAAACTGCTGCGACAGCCATGTGGCTATGATACGATGTAAGGTTTGCCGGTTAAGACTCCTAGTCACACACGATTCAGAGATACCTTAAAAATTTGCATCCGATATCCGAAATAAACTTACAGAAGTGAGCTTTGTTACGAAGAAGTAAATGCAGGGCTATTTCTCTCGTTTGCGACGCGTCGGTGCAAATACGTCGCTCTTTTTTCAGAGACAACGAGATAGCCAGCGCTAATTTTAAGCTTTACTCTGCGTTTGATCACGTTCTCCAGTATACGGTTTGGTAAATCGTGCTGCAACATGATTTAGAAAAGACATCTGAATGATGTGAAAAGTGGTAGTTAACCCTGAATAACGAAAAGTGTGAGGTCATCCACATGAGTGCTAAAAGGAACTCGTTAAACTTTGATTACACGATGTCAGTCTAATCTAAAAGCCGCAAATTCAACTAAATACCTAGGTATTACAATTACGAACAACTAAAATTGGAAGGCACCCACAGAAAATGTTGTGGGGAAGGCTAACCAAAGACTGCGTTTTATTGGCAGAACACTTAGAAAATGTAACAGCCCTACTAAGGAGACTGCATACACTACACTTGTCTGTCCTCTTTTAGAGTACTGTGGGATCCTTACCAGATAGGACTGACGGAGTACATCGAAAAGTTCAAAGTAAGGCAGCACGTTTTGTATTATCGCGAAATATGGGAGTGAGTGTCACAGAAATGATATAGGATTTGGGCTGGAAATCATTAAAAGAAAGACGTTTTTTGTTGCGATGGATTCTTCTCACAAAATTCAATCACCAACTTTTTCCTCCGGAAGCGAAAATGTTTTGTTGACACCCACCTACATAGGGAGGAACGATCACCACGATAAAATAAGGGAAATCAGAGCTCGTACGGAAAGATATAGCTGTTTGTTCTTTCCGTGGACTATACGAGATTGGGATAATAGAGAATTGTGAAGGTGGTTCAATGAACCCTCTGCCAGGCACTTACATGTGATTTGCAGAGTATCCATGTAGATGTAGGTGTAGGTGTTACTGCGAAGTGACTTCTTAGAGAGCAAGACTGAAATTATTCTAAAACACATTAAACTTGGAGTAATTACGTACAATAAATTAGTGATTTGTGACGCCTTCAAAGATTTCTAGGGACGAAATTGTTCTTACTTTTACTAACTTTTTTCACGTTCAGACAACATACTTATGTCCCACTCGTTTCAGAATGATTTAGTTTTGCGACATCAGTGATACAAGTGACAAATAAGTGGATTTTTTTTCGCGTAAAATGGTAATCGCATGTACTGGCCGGAAACAGAATAGTGGTACTACAGTTTCTTATTGCAGATACTCTGAAACGAGCGAAAATGTTCAGTTTTAGATATGTGCCCATAAACCGCCCCCCTTTTCCCCCCTCCCAGCACCCAATTCGTTAGAGAATCCATCTCGTATGTATAAAACAGTATCAACTGTCTGATTACATTACTTCACATAGGAGTTAATGTACTGAATACAGGGTTAGTAACGAGGATAGGTACACGTTTTCAGTGGTGCTAGTATTGATGATTCTGAACACAAGACTTCATTTGAAGCTATGCTTTTTTTCAAACTGTATCCCGACACACAGCTGTTGGAAAATCGCGGGCGCCAGCAGTCGCATGGCGTTCACCAGCTCTCACTCGCGACTGACTGACTGAGGGGGGGGGGGGGGGGGAAGCAACGACGTCATCAGCCCTGCAATTCAGAAGTTACGTGCGTAAAATAGAGACGTACGCGAAAAGAAAGTGGGCGGATCCAGTCAGAGGGGTCAAACTTTAAAGCGAGGAAGCCAAATACGGTTACATTGGGGGAGGCATAAAGGGCAGGTCAATTCTAAAAATTGGAAGAACAGAGGGATAAGAAAGCGGTCTTTGCACGGCAGAGTGGTCATCGATCCCAGACCCAGAAAAAAACACTCGAGAGCAGAACCAAAGTGATGCTAGCTTACGCCTGTACTCACAAGCGAATCTCCCCATCGCACCCACCTCAGATTTAGTTACAAGTTGGCACAGTGGATAGACCTTGAAAAACGGAACACAGATCAATCGAGAAAACAGGAAGAAGTTGTGTGGAACTATGAAAAAAATAAGCAAACTATACAAACTGAGTAGTCGGTGGGTAACATAGGCAACATCAAGGAGAGTATGAGTTCAGGAGCGCCGTGGTCAGCGTGAGCAGCTGCGGAACGATTTGTCCTTAGTTCAAGTCTTCCCTTGAGTGAAAAGTTTAATTTTTTATTTTCAGACAATTATCTGTCCGTCCGTCAGTCCGATGCGAGGTAACTGCGCCGTAGTATGGGGACGCTACACCTAAACGGAAAAATTTGAGATTGAAAACGTACGTTTTCACAGAGCACAGGGAAAACTGTGCGACTGTGAAACTGTTGCATTCATTTCTTGTAATTTGTGACAAACTCTTATGTTTTCATCACTTTTTTGGGAGTGATTGTCACATCCACAAGAAAACCTAAATCTGGCAAGGTAGAAGAATCGTTTTACCCATTCGCCAAGTGCGCAAGTTAGGTGGGTCGACAACATATTCCTGTCATGTGACGCACATGCCGTCACCAGTGTCGTATAGAATATATCAGACATGTTTTTCTGTGCAGGAATCTGTTGACGTATGACCTTGCTATCAAATGTTTTCGGTTCCCATTGGAGAGGCACGTCCTTTCGTCTACTAATCGCACGGTTTTGCGGTGCGGTCGCAAAACACAGACACTAAACTTATTATAGTAAACAGAGACGTCAATGAACGAAAGGACAGATCGTAAGTTTGCGAAAATAAAAAAGCAAACTTTTCACTCGAGGGAGCACTTGAACCGAGGACCTCTCGTTCCGCAGCTGCTCACACTAACCACGGGACTAGGGCGCTATCCTTTATGTGGCCTATCTTGCACATGGACTACTCAGTTTGTATACTTTGCTGATTTTTTTCGTAGTTCCACACAACTTCTTCCTGTTTTCTCTATTGATCTGTATTCAGTTTTTCAAGGTCTACCCACTTTGCGAACTTACTAAATCTGAGGGGGGTGCGATGGGGAGGTTCTCTTCTCAGGATTTCCGTCCGCACTTCACTTCAGCGTGGTGTGCTTGTATGTGACAAGGGTGTGCTCAAATGATGGATCGTACGAATGAGTTCAGATCACCAGTACAGTATCTGTCCAAAAGAGCTGCAAAAATGCATCGCAGTTGTCGTTGTGTGACAAAATGCGGAGGTAACGACACGTACTGCCATGTATAAATTTGATGTGTCGGTGAACGTCGGTCGAAACGTGCAGATTGATTGACAGCACACACTGTTATGACATATTCGCATTTGCATCATCAATAGCTACAGTTAGGCATCGTTGGGAGTTTGGTAACTGACAAACGTAAACAAACGGCCTTGTTCTGAGGTCACGTGCCAATAACACGTAGATTGTGCCGGAATGTTCGGTACGTTACGCTCACGCCATAGGTACTAGTACTGTATCTTGACAACTGAAGATGTTTCTCTTATTATTTTCCTATATTTACCTTACCCGAGGTCTTCGAATGCTCAAGCAGCATGCCCAATAATGGTGGAATATGCGCGCCAAATGTGCCCTAGTCGAAAGTTGGTTCGTTAACGTCAGGCGCGCTTTCGTCATTGTTGCTGTCAGCGTGTGTCTATGGAGACGTTTTCGTCCTCACGCGATTGCCCTTACTAGTGGTGTCTAATTGTGATGTGAGAGTGCAGTTATTCTGAGAAACTAGTGGGGGGGGGGGGGGCGGCGGGCAGAAGAGAGGCGCGATCAAAGCGCCGTTAGGCTACCACGTACATGTGGGCACTTGTGACAGCAGGTAGAAGTGTTCTCCATCAGATTCTTTGCAGCTGTGTTCGATCTCTATAAAAGACATTATATTTACGCCACTGACAGTAACACTTTATTTCACGATTGCAATTTCGGCCTTCGGCAATTACCAAGTGAAGATGTTACGGCTATTAGGCCATGTCAACCTAACATAACATCTTCATAATTGGCTGAGGCCGAAATTGCTATCGTGAAATACTGTTACGGTCAGTGGCGTAAATATGTATTTTATAAAGTTCTACATGACTGTGAATCCTAGGTATAAAAAGTTTGTGTGTTCGATCTGTTGCCGTTGATTGAAGCAGTGGGCACCATACAAAAAATTTCGTCCCTACCACCAGACTTCACACTAACAAGTGTGTGTGTGTGTGTGTGTGTGTGTGTGTGTGTGTGTGTGTGTGTGTGTGTGTGTTTGTTTTGGAGGTGGGGTGGAGGGGCAGCGCTTTGATGAAGACGTCAGCTGGGAATGGTAGGTCTGAATGAATGGTGGCACAGTGTTGGTTCACATTTCGAAACTTCCTGGCAGACTACAAGTGTGTGCCGGACCGAGACTCGAACTCGGGAACTCTGCCTTTCGCGGGCAAGTGCTCTACCATTTGAGCTACCCAAGCACGACTCACGCCCCGTCCTCGCAGCTTTACTTCTGACAGTACCTCGTCTCCAACCTTCCAAACTTTACAGAAGCTCTCCTGCGAACCTTGCAGAACTAGCGCTCCTGTAAGAAAGGTAGGAGACGAGATGCTGGCAGTAAAACTGGGAGGACGGGACGCGAGTCGTGCTTGGGTAGCTCAGATGGTAGAGCACTTGCCCGCGAAAGGCAAAGTTCCCGAGTTAGAGTCTTGGACCGGCACACAGTTTTAACCTGCCAGGAAGTTTCATATCCTCTTTCTACTACACAAATGGAGACGTGCATTAACACGGTTCTTTATTAACGTGAACGGATAGCTGTTGCTAAACTTGAATAGAGTCCATGAGTTGTGGTAAAAGATCATCACAGACAATATCGGTAATCTTGCTATGGTCACAAATCAAGCTACTGCAGTATGTCTAGTAATAGCTTAAAGGGTTGCGTCCCTGAAGTCGGCAACGCGCTACGGCGACGATAAATTGGACTCCATCTTTCCTACATTCACGAGGTGTGCGAAGCTCAGCTTGTCATCCCCTTGTTGACCAGGTTTACCGGCCGACCGGACTTCTGTGCCACGGCATTATGCCGGTGTTCCGAAACACACACTGAGCACAATGAAGTGAGGCATATTTCTGCCTTCAGTATCATGCTTTTTGTTTCCCATTTTGTATTAATCATCTGCCCTTATACGATACTTTTTTGCCCTAACAGCACACAAATTTCCCCTGCATTGTTACAATTATTGCGTAACTTTCTGTAATATTGGTCCGACGCTTGAATGAAAAACTATCTTCTTCGGACATACGAGGTGCATTCAGGTTCTAAGGCCTCCGATTTTTTTTCTAATTAACTACTCACCCGAAATCGATGAAACTGGCGTTACTTCTCGACGTAATCGCCCTACAGACGTACACATTTTTCACAACGCTGACGCCACGATTCCATGGCAGCGGCGAAGGCTTCTTTATGAGTCTGTTTTGACCACTGGAAAATCGCTGAGGCAATAGCAGCACGGCTGGTGAATGTGCGGCCACGGAGAGTGTCTTTCATTGTTGGAAAAAGCCAAAAGTCACTAGGAGCCAGGTCAGGTGAGTAGGGAGCACGAGGAATCACTTCAAAGTTATCAAGAAGAAACTGTTGCGTAACGTTAGCTCGATGTGCGGGTGCGTTGTCTCGGTGAAACAGCACACGTGCAGCCCCTCCCGGACGTTTTTGTTGCAGTGCAGGAAGGAATTTGTTCTTCAAAACATTTTCGTGGGATGCACCTGTTACCGTAGTGCCCTTTGGAACGCAATGGGTAAGGATTACGCCCTCGCTGTCCCAGAACATGGACACCACCATTTTTTCAGCACTGGCGGTTACCCGAAATTTTTTTGGTGGCGTTGAATCTGTGTGCTTCCATTGAGCTGACTGGCGCTTTGTTTCTGGATTGAAAAATGGCATCCACGTCTCATCCCCTGTCACAACCGACGAAAAGAAAGTCCCATTCGTGCTGTCGTTGCGTGTCAACATTGGACGGCAACGTGCCACAAGGGCAGCCGTGTGGTCGTCCGTCAGCATTCGTGGCACCCACCTGGATGACACTTTTCGCATTTTCAGGTCGTCGTGCAGGATTGTGTGCACAGAACCCACTGAAATGCCAACTCTGGAGGCGATCCCCCGAAACAATTCTCTCCACTTTCTCGATCGTGTCGTCAGACCGGCTTGTGCGAGTCAGAGGTTGTTTCGGTTTGTTGTCACACGATGTTCTGCCTTCATTAAACTCTCGCACCCACGTACGCACTTTCGACACATCCATAACTCCGTCACCACATGTCTCCTTCAACTGTCGATGAATTTCAAATGGTTTCACACCACGCAAATTCAGAAAACGAAAGATTGCACGCTGTTCAAGTAAGGAAAACGTCGCCATTTTAAGTATTTAAAACAGTTCTCATTCTCGCCGCTGGCGGTAAAATTCCATCTGCCGTATGGTGCTGCCATCTCTCGGACGTATTGACAATGAACGCGGCCTCATTTTAAAACAATGCACATGTTTCTATCTCTTTCCAGTCCGGAGAAAAAAAATCGGAGGCCTTAGAACTTGAATGCACCTCGTAATATGGCTTATCAGTCAAGATGCAAGAAAACTACAGATAATATGACTAGATATGAGACAATGTGAGGTAGTATTATTGCATATCAGAAAAGATGAAATGGAACGACGCTTTTATACAGGATAGAGACAAATTTCAGCTACTTCACTGGTATTGGCCCACTTTTTTTAAATACGGGGCTATTGCATTCGGAGTTAAGATGTCCAAATATAAATAACATTCAAGTGGAAGCGCATATAGATATACAGGGTGATTCAAAAAGAATACCACAACTTTAAAAATGTGTATTTAATGAAAGAAACATAATATAACCTCCTGTTATACATCATTACAAAGAGTATTTAAGAAGGTTTTTTTTCACTCAAAAAAAAGTTCAGAGATGTTCAATATGGCCCCCTCCAGACACTCGAGCAATATCAACCCGATACTCCAACTCGTTCCACACTCTCTGTAGCATATCAGGCGTAACAGTTTGGATAGCTGCTGTTATTTCTCGTTTCAAATCATCAATGGTGGCTGGGAGAGGTGGCCGAAACACCATATCCTTCACATACCCCCATAAGAAAAAATCACAGGGGGTAAGATCAGGGCTTCTTGGAGGCCAGTGATGAAGTGCTCTGTCACGGGTTGCCTGGCGGCCGATCCATCGCCTCGGGTAGTTGACGTTCAGGTTTCATAACTAACCTTTTTCGTAGGACTCTCCATACAGTTGATTGTGGAATTTGCAGCTCTCTGCTAGCTCTGCGAGTCGATTTTCCTGGGCTGCGAACAAATGCTTGCTGGATGCGTGCTACATTTTCATCACTCGTTCTCGGCCGTCCAGAACTTTTCCCTTTGCACAAACACCCATTCTCTGTAAACTGTTTATACTAACGTTTAATACACCACCTATCAGGAGGTTTAACACCATATTTCGTTCGAAATTCACGCTGAACAACTGTCGTCGATTCACTTCTGCCGTACTCAATAACACAAAAAGCTTTCTGTTGAGCGGTCGCCATCTTAGCATCAACTGACGCTGACGCCTAGTCAACAGCGCCTCAAGCGAACAAATGTACAACTAAATGAAACTTTATAGCTCCCTTAATACGCCGACAGATAGTGCTTAGCTCTGCCTTTTGTCGTTGCAGAGTTTTAAATTCCTAAAGTTGTGGTATTCTTTTTGAATCACCCTGTATATATGTGTGTGTGTGATAAAGTGTTGAAACTGGACGTAACGGCCTTCTGGCCAAAGAACAGCTAATTTACCTTGTACACAGCTTAGAGTTTCGTAGTTGATATCGATCTGTACCAGTAAGCCAAACGCGTCGCGGTACTGACAAGAACATAACGTGTTCGCAGTTCGGTTGCCCCAATGAATATTGTACTTCGTGTTAGACCTGCATAGACGGCTGACAACAAGACATATAACTACGAATATTGGTAAATGCTATTCTACTATTCCCTATTTGTGTCACCAAGACACATAAGTGCAAAGTAAATATCACATAATTTAAGACTCTCTGTTCATGGAGGGAATATATAGAGGACCGTTTGCGGTGCAAAATGCAGCGTCGACGACGAACCAACAGTGTAATTCGTCTAAAATCGAAGTACCCATCTAGTTTCTGTTCAAAATAAATACTTAAAGACTTGTAGATAGAAACAACTGCAGGCGTGGAAAACCAGAATGCAAGTCAAATAGTTCCACTGACAAATCACAACGTGATGTGCAACCAGTAGCCCAGTCAAGGAAAACAGAAAGAATATCGACGAGGGGGAGGTGAATTTTGCGTAGTCGCAAATTTTTGG